>NC_137456.1:10067576-10677576 GCF_964235325.1 Thermobia domestica | reverse complement strand
GCACCGTCTGATTATCACCTGTTCCATTCCTTGGACAACCACCTTAGAGCATGCCAGTTAAAATCTCTAATACCCTAGTAAAGGTGGAGAATGCACTTGATACCTTCTTCGATTCACGGCTACTAAGTACTACTGCGATTTAATCCATGGCCTTCCAGAATGTTGGCAGAACGTTGACAATCTGACGGAGACTATTTTTTATTTTCCAGGTTCGTGTTAGGTGACATATCGATGTTCGAAGGTGATGAGTGAAAAAGCTACGGAATTTTCTTGGTTACCTTTATAACTTCCATGATTTAACAAATCAAGAGTTTATCGGCACAGAAACGAAACTCTGCTAATAGGTATTATCCTATAACGTATTAAGTTAATCTCATCATCGTCATAGGTATTCTGCCGCTATTGGCTGGTCACTTGCCGCAACTGAGAAGCTTCCTTGGCTCACGAGTCTTCAGATAACTTCTTCGCCTTCACGTACGATTTTTCTGTTTTGATATCCCATTAATTGTAGTCTCCTTCGCCCCCCTCCCTCTCTTTCCTGCCACCATACCTTCTAACACGTCCCTCATGATACAGTCCCTTCTTAGCCTTAGCCAATGTCCTAACCAGTTTCTCTTTCTCTTGTTAATAATATTTAAAATTGTTATTTTTCACTCTTAACATTTCTAAGACCCTTTCATTCGCTTGCCACTCGACCCAGTAATTCTCTCCATTTTTCTCCACATTCACATTTCGAAAGCTTCCAGTCGTTTTTCATTTTTTTTTTTGCGTAATTAAGTTAATACAGGGGAACACTGTAGTCTTGTGGTTAGAGCGTTGTACTCATGTCTGCGTGGTCCCGGGTTCGATTCCCCAACTTTCGGCGTTCATCCAGCGTCGTGAGGCAAAACTGGGGAGTCACGTGACCACGTGACCACTAGGTCTAGAAAGTTCCCGCAGGGTGTCTACCAGTCAGGGAAAGTCAGGGAATTTAGAGGGTCAGGGAAAAGTCAGGGAATTTCATTGTGTGTCAGGGAAAAATCTTTCCCAGGCTGTGAGGGGTGAAGAAATGCCACTAAAATAAGTCATAAATTACAGGGAAATGAGTTGGTTCGTTTGTACGTTTGTAGAATATTGTTCATGAGTTATTTTTCATGAGTTATACTAAGAAAAAAAGAATGACAAAGTCAGGGAAAATTATAATTTTGTCAGGGGAAAGTCAGAGAATTTGCAGGGTCAGGGAAAGTCAGGGAATTTCATTGTGTGTCAGGGAAAAATCTTTCCCAGGCTGTGAGGGGTAAAGGAATGCCACTAAAATAAGTCATAAATTACAGGGAAATGAGTTGGTTCGTTTGTACGTTTGTAGAATATTGTATAAGTTATTTTTCATGAGTTATACTAAGAAAAAAAGAATGACAAAGTCAGGGAAAATTATAATTTTATCAGGGGAAAGTCAGGGAATTTGATTATGCTTGCTTGGTGGACAACCCTGTCCCGATACGTAGGTTAGCGATAGGGCAACGCGACGCTCTGACCCCATCTTCGTTGGTAGGCTGGACGTGGTTCCACCAAGAACTATTATTATACCACATTGACTTGATCCTTAGTCTTTCGTCGCAAGCGCTGCTATCGTCTGAAGGAATTCCACTCACTTTTTCTCGCTTAGCAACAGCTGAACCTTTATTGGCTCTACGCGAGGGTGTGAGCTTTAGTTCGCATTTTTGCCACGGCTCAAGACATTTTGGCAGCATTATAACAGATGGCGTGGAGCAGCTCAGGCCCACAAATCGGGCCGTTAAGCCAAGTGGTTTCGGTCTAAATTAATATGGTCAGAGCTTAATTTCCCAAAGATCATGCTTTGTTTTGTCTTTCGGTCTTCCTAAATATCGTCTTTGTAAAAAAGTTTACTGCAGGTATCTGCATTCTGTATTTGACACCCAATTTAAAAGATTCGTTCATTTTGAAAACATTTCCGATAAAGTAGTAGGCTGATGAGAAAGAGTGTCTCTTTTGGACAGCAAAATGTTGAATTCAAATATTTCATAGGTGGTCCAAAATTAACGACCTTTAAAAGTAATTACTGATGCTACAACCTTTTTGAGATTATGAATATTAAAAAAATCTAATTTGGTTTGGAAAACTTGGTCACTCTAGCCTTCATGCAATCTGTTTGAGGATTTAATTTCAACTATAACAAGTTTAACGCACAAGAAAATTGATATGAGTAGATGCGTTGTCGTTTTTGGCCAAAAGAAAGGTTCTGGTTCTTAAATATCACCCATATTCATCTGATTTGGTGCAGCAAGCTTCGTGCTCTTCCCTCAGACTTCGTGTTTATTTTGTTGCATTCATCCAAGCGAATATGACGGCGGTGCTGAACAGCATTCCAGAGGACGTCTTCGATGCGGCGTTCCAGTGTCAACTTCGGTGCAGAACAGAATTCCAGAGCACAACTTTCCTAGAGCATTCCAGAGCCAATGGCGGTACTGAATATCATTCCAGAGGATGACTCTGCTAAAGCGTTCTAGAGCCGACGGTGGTGCTGAAAAGCATTCCAGAGAACGACTATCCTAGGGCGTTCCAGAACTTCTACGACGAATCCCAAAAATGTGTAATGCGGGAAGAGATGTATAGTGGTATTAAAAGCCGGTAATAATAACGTTACGCATAAACTCCCTCGTGGTTGCATAGTGAGCGTACACGCCTTTGGCATGGAAGACTCAGGTTCGATTCCCAGTGGGAGTCAGGTATGATTCGAAGCTTCCTTTAAGCTATAGCTTCGTTGCTAAACGGGATGTTAAAATTCAACAAATCACCTAACCAACCAACTAGGTTGCATGATTCAGCGTCATTAACGTTGCTCTTCGTGTGTGCGTTGTTCCCCACTTTGAACTGGATCATCATTCTTTTATTGTGGCGTGTGTGTTCGCCTTGAACTTGATCCTTCGAGCTATTGATTTCATCCTTCTCCATTCTTTTATCTGATATAATTGTTTTGTTGCTCTCTCATTAGCATTCGCTGCTGCTAGCATCATCTGTGCTACTTTTCTACCACAAAACAGCTTTTATTCGCTTCACTGACTATCTGTGGCTGTTCCCAAAAGGCAAATACCATATGCTGCGGATTTTATTGAGTATCTCTAGTACGTAGCATCCACCAAAGGATATTATTATTGTTATTATTATTATTATTATTATTATTATTATTATTATTATTATTATTATTATTATTATTATTATTATTATTATTATTATTATTATTTTTCGTGTTATTATTCAGTTCAAAATCTCTTGTCGTCACAAATTCTGTCGAGGAATTTGAAGCCTAAAATATATAAAACGATAATCATACTTGTTCTATATGGTTGCGAAATATGATCACTTACCCTGAGTGACGAACGTAGACTGGGGCGAATATTCGTACACAAGGGGAACGGGAATAGGAAATGGTGGAAGCTTCATAAGGGGAACTACATAATTTATACTATTTAACAGTCATTGTTAGGGTCATCAAATCTAGGAGGCTCACGTGAGCAGGTCATGTAGTCAGAATGGAAGAAAGGAGGAACGCTTTCAAAGCTCTAACTGGAATTCCAGTTGAAAAACAACCATTCGGAAAACCTAAGCGCAGGTGGAAGGACAATATTAAGATGGATCTCGCAGAAATAGGAATACAAAGTAGAAACTGTATCCAGTACACTGAAACTAAGGATAGAAGTCAGTGGAGAGCTTTTGTGAATGCAGCGTTGAACCGTCGGGTTCCATAAGCTAAAACAGCGTTTCCCAACCTTTTTCAACTAGCGGCACACTACGGGTGTTACTTGGATTCTCGCGGCACACTTATAGATATTATTTTTAAATATAAAACATAGTGGTATTTTTTCTGTGATTATTGATCTCCTTCTCACAGAGAAGAAAGCTCGAACACTGGTTTTACCCCGTGGTAAATCATTATGCTTATTTTTCATTCTAATTTAAAAATAGAAAACAATTGCAATGAAATATCGGACTCAAGTTTAAAAAAAATACCCTTTCTTATTAAAAACTGTATCCAATCTTTTACTAAGAAGGAAGATCACTAAATAAAGAACGAACAAACAAATCTATTTTAGTTTTAAAACACAAATATAGGTAATTTGTCGAAAGGATCGAATGATATTTTAAATTTTCAAGTTGCGAAATAGACTGCAACAATAAAGAAGCAATTATGGTCATAACAATGACAACAAATACTTTTTTCAACATTAGAAATGTGAAGAACAGTAACACGGTATGAAACTTAAAATTGTAGATTCATAGTAGAGGTTCAAAAATATACATTTTTCGCTACGTTTTACGATTTGATTGCTATAAAATTATTAATTTTGTTTCGATTCCTCGCGGCACACCAGCGGCCCATTCACGGCACACCGGTTGGGAAACGCTGAGCTAGAGAGTTATTATTATTATTATTATTATTATTATTATTATTATTATTATTATTATTATTATTATTATTATTATTATTATTATTATTATTATTATTATAGAAAGCAAGTTAGCAATTCAAGTAAGAAATGTATGTAAAATCGAACCAGTTAGGAGGACAACTTTGTAGAAATTAAATTAATATAAACTCACAAATCACCGAATGAGCTTCATGTAAGTTCGGTGTAAATAATTTGAAAAATGTAAAGAATGAACATGGGCGTCATTTGGGGAGGACGTATTCACCCTCCCTCTTAGTTTTAAAAGTTATTACTAACAGAGATTCGTAAGATACGCGATTTGTTTTGCGTATTATTCTAGAAAATTAACGTGGCCCCGCGTAGCGTGGTCGCTAACGCTCTTGCGGTTGCGAGCGGTCCCGGATTCGATTCCTGGTAGGGACACTAGATCAAAGAAGTGTAAAAAGCTTTTTCAGGCCAGCTATCCTGAATTAGGCTTTCCCTGGTTTCCCTTATTCACACCAGGCAAATGCCGGGGTGGTGCCTAACATAGGTTCCAGGTCGCTTCCTTTCTTCCTTCCCTTTCCCCATAGATGCCGAAAGCCCCAAAAAATAAGCTAAATACTTAGGGAAATTTGTTCATTTGGTTTTCGCTGTCAAATAGGTTTTTTTTTTTTTTGCTGGGTATTCATAAAAGAGGAAGGCGCACTGGCCAGTTTCCCGGTAAACCTGGCAGACCAGTCCACCTCTGCAGACGCTATCTACAGAATTCCAGTGGCGCCGATTTGTGTATAACTTTCGGGGAAAGAGAAGTATTCAGTTTATCACATATCATATAACGAGACATAAATGAAGATTTTAATACAAATACCTAGATTCCAAACAAAGTTCAGGGGGTCACGGTGCCCCTCACCCTCAGGATTCGCGTCCACGCAGAACTCATGCGATTCTGACTATGCTTGACGTGGAAGGAGATTTTAGTATGCATATGAAATACTGTCCTGCCCATACTTTTGATCCCCGAGTTATGGGCCATTGAGTTTGGACTAACCAATTTTTTCTAGAAATAAATAATTAAAATAAAGATAATAGCTATTGGAACATAAGTCGCAAAAATAAATCAAATAAAATAGTAAAGATAATAGCTATTGGAACAAATCGCAAAACTAAATAGAGCAATAAAGATAAGAAATTAGCAAAAATAAATAAAATAAAATAATAAATATAACAGCTATTGGAAAAAAATTCCCAAAAATAAATAAAATAATAAAGGCAATAGCTTGGAAAGAAATTAGAAAAATTAATAAAATAAAACAATAAAAATAATAGCTATTGGAACAAAATTCCCAAAAATAAATAAAATAAAATAATAAAGGTAATAGCTTGGAAAGAAATGAGCAAAAATAAATAAAATAAAATAATAAAGATAACAGCTATTGGAAAGAAATTAGCAAAAATAAATAAAATAAAGTAATAAAGATAACAGCTATTGGAAAGAAATTAGCAAAAATAAATAAAATAAAATAATAAAGATAATAGCTATTGGAAAGAAATTAGCAAAAATAAATAAAATAAAGTAGTAAAGATAACAGCTATTGGAAAGAAATTAGCAAAAATAAATAAAATAAAATAATAAAGATAACAGCTATTGAAAGAAATTAGCAAAAATAAATAAAATAAAGTAATAAAGATAACAGCTATTGGAAAGAAATGAGAAAAAATAAATAAAATAAAATAATAAAGATAACAGCTATTGGAAAGAAATTAGCAAAAATAAATAAAATAAAATAATAAAGATAACAGCTATTGGAAAGAAATTAGCAAAAATAAATAAAATAAAGTAATAAAGATAACAGCTATTGGAAAGAAATTAGCAAAAATAAATAAAATAAAATAATAAAGATAACAGCTATTGGAAAGAAATTAGCAAAAATAAATAAAATAAAATAATAAACATAACAGCTATTGGAAAGAAATTAGCAAAAATAAATAAAATAAAATAATAAACATAACAGCTATTGGAAAGAAATTAGCAAAAATAAATAAAATAAAATAATAAACATAACAGCTATTGGAAAGAAATTAGCAAAAATAAATAAAATAAAATAATAAAGATAACAGCTATTGGAAAGAAATTAGCAAAGTAAATAAAATAAAATAATAAAGATAACAGCTATTGGAAAGAAATTAGCAAAAATAAATAAAATAAAATAATAAAGATAACAGCTATTGGAAAGAAATTAGCAAAAATAAATAAAATAAAATAATAAAGATAACAGCTATTGGAAAGAAATGAGAAAAAATAAATAAAATAAAGTAATAAAGATAACAGCTATTGGAAAGAAATTAGCAAAAATAAATAAAATAAAATAATAAAGATAACAGCTATTGGAAAGAAATTAGCAAAAATAAATAAAATAAAATAATAAAGATAACAGCTATTGGAAAGAAATTAGCAAAAATAAATAAAATAAAATAATAAACATAACAGCTATTGGAAAGAAATTAGCAAAAATAAATAAAATAAAGTAATAAAGATAACAGCTATAGGAAAGAAATTAGCAAAAATAAATAAAATAAAATAATAAAGATAACAGCTATTGGAAAGAAATTAGCAAAAATAAATAAAATAAAGTAATAAAGATAACAGCTATTGGAAAGAAATTAGCAAAAATAAATAAAATAAAATAATAAAGATAACAGCTATTGGAAAGAAATTAGCAAAAATAAATAAAATAAAGTAATAAAGATAACAGCTATTGGAAAGAAATTAGCAAAAATAAATAAAATAAAGTAATAAAGATAACAGCTATTGGAAAGAAATTAGCAAAAATAAATAAAATAAAGTAATAAAGATAACAGCTATTGGAAAGAAATTAGCAAAAATAAATAAAATAAAGTACTAAAGATAACAGCTATTGGAAAGAAATTAGCAAAAATAAATAAAATAAAATAATAAAGATAACAGCTATTGGAAAGAAATTAGCAAAAATAAATAAAATAAAATAATAAAGATAATAGCTATTGGAAAGAAATTAGCAAAAATAAATAAAATAAAATAATAAAGATAACAGCTATTGGAAAGAAATTAGCAAAAATAAATAAAACAAAATAATAAAGATAATAGCTTGGAAAGAAATGAGCGGGCCCCACCCTGTCTCTCTCTTCTGGAGCCCGTGACATGGACCTAGTCTGTTAGATGATAATGTAAGACACATGAAAATAAATGGTGAGATTGTGCCTCAAATTACTCAATTGTTAACTTCAATGTATATTTATAATGAATATTTGATCAAAATCAATGAAAGACGACTTTTTTCTTTCAATCGGGAAGTGAATGCATCTTTGTTTGCTTGACTTCCCCCCTCCCCACGACATAAACTTTCATTAACTTGGGAACTTAGACGAACTGTAACGTTCTTGTTTTGTAATCGGGGTAATTATGTCCTTTGCGTTTGATACTCGAGACCGACCGATGCGGTATGTTCTCAGAATGTACTTCCTCAGTACCACACTGAGCAAATGCTGAATTAGTATTTTTGCTGACTTCTTAGCACTGTAAGTGTTTCCAGTGTAAAATGCTGTTTTCCCTGTGAAATAAAAATAAAAAGAAATTAGATTTTTTACGGCCTAACGATTTCTTGGTGCAAGTACATGGACACTTTTACAATTACAAGTATCTTAGAGGTAAAACATTTAGTTTATTCTGAATTTTCTTGCCCAATATGTTAATATGCTTTTCATTCAATATCTTTTTGAACATTTATGCTATCGTTTTCTCTCTATTTCTAGGTAAGAAGTTATTTTTTTTTCCTCCGTGAGGTACGAGTCTGCTAACATTAAGGTAGAACTCATGCATCTAATTGAGGCATTAAAACCAGTATGGTCCTTCTTATTAACTAGGTAGGAGATATTCTCTTCCTTTGTTTAATATATGAAATTAATTGTATTGACATAGTAATACTATTAGAATTAGTGCAATAATTAAGTACACTATTATGATTAGTAACAATAGTACACTTCAAATATATTTGAGGGGGGGGGGCACGGTGGTTCAGGGTAGGGGTGTTCGATAAGGCTGAGAACCTTTCGAACTTCGGGAGAGAAAATTTATTGAATTGTCATCGGTTACTCGAAAGCGTTCGAGTATTTGAAATTATCGAACGGTCGTTTATTATCGAAATTTCGAGTACTATCAAAGGTTGGGGTATTATCGAAAGTTCGAGTATTATCGAACTTTTTGGTATTATCGAAAGTTCGAGTATTATCGAAGTTTCGAGTATCGAGTTTATGGGAAGAAACTTTTCTTTCACTTCATTTCAAGAGAGGCAACTTTTAAAATGAACACTCTGCATATAAATGTAGTACATGTACCTACACCTATGATAACCTCGATCGCATTGTTTCTTCTAAACACTCCCATAATACTCAACTTTTTAAAATATTCGAACGACTCGATAAATTGCGATCATTTTTCAGTATTTGCTGCTTTCAAACAATTCGAGAGTCACGAACACTTCGAGTGTCTCAAACTCGTCGAATGTTTCTAACATTTCGAATGTCTCGAATACTTTCGAGTGCTTTGAAAACTTCGATTATCTCGAACATTTCGATAGTCCCGAACACTTCGATTGTATCGAACATTTCGAGTCTCGAAAGTTCGATAATTCGATAAAATTAAAATTCTTTATTATCGACGAAACAGTTTTGAAATTTTATCGAATTGTCATCGATTACTCACTCGATTATCGGAACAGCTCTAGTGCAGGGTAGCGCTTATCTCCCTGGGCTCTGGTTCGATCCTCGGTCTAGTAAGTTTCTTGGCTAACATCGTGCCCCTCGGTTTTCGAGCAGTATTGTCCTTTCCTCCTACTTTCTCATTCCACTAATTCTTCCATTATCGTTCACTTGCCTTAATCATCGTCTGTCTTAGCATAAAGGGCATAATCGTGGGACGTTAAACTGAAAGATTTCATTTCATTTTTAAATATATTTGAATTCTAAAAAATCGATACGATACCATTACAGACACAAGAGACCAAGTTTTATAGAATATTTCCCAAGTAAATGAGAAGACTATCTGAGCCCGCTTTACAGTTTAGGTAAATGGAATCCTTTCAGTTTTATGTTCCGTGGTTATGGCGTGTAGGCTAAAGGAGACGACGATGATGAGAATATGAATGAAACGGTGGAGTGAAGAAAGTAGGAGGACACGGGAAAATCCCGAGAAAACCCACGCATACGGTGTTTGTCCACCTCAAACCCAACTTAGCTCGAGGTCCTATCGAACCAGGGACCCCGCTCACCAGAAGTGAACATTCTCCCACGGAGCCAGAGCAGCGCTCTGCTTTAGGTGGCGTTTTAGTCAAGGAAATAGCATGTAACAAGTCAGTTGACATAAACATGTATCTAAATATAATTAACAACATGTATTGCCTTTATTCTGAAAAACAGTCTAATTCAGTGTTTCTCAAAATGTGGGTCGCGACCCATTGATGGGTCGCGGGCCGTTTTTTTGGTGAGTCGCGAGAAGTTTTTCCTATTAATTATGAAAATTTTATTTTGATGCAGAAACATATATTGTAAAGTAAGTATCATTCAGAAAATGAAAATTGAAAGCGTTTGTTAATGAGGTGAAGAGAAAGTGGTTACTCAAAGCCTTGCCCTGTTGTACAGTCAGTAGAAACGCTGGGTTAGGAGGAAAGAGAATGGATAAGTAAAAATTTCTCACGGAGTAGAGCACTGTGTGTTAGCTCTGTTTTACTTTTCTATTAAAAAAAAAAAAAAAACTAGAAATATGAATTACAGAATATAATTGGTTTCAAATAAACCACAATTACGTAGAACCACAATGTGTATTTGAATAAAAGTAGGTGGGTCACAGAATACATTTTAATATTTAATATGGGTCGTGGCAACAACAAGTTTGAGAACCACTGGTCTAATTTGTTAGAAGATGTATGTATGAAACATGACCTTATCTTCGGCTTTGTAGAATGCAGATGATCTGGCGTCTGGGTGGTTAGGCCTAAGGCATAACGAACTCCTGTACAAGGACCCTCAAGATCCCACTGTACTGAATTAGCATTTACACATTGCTTTTAGCACTATACATGCACTGTACATGTACAACATAGTACTACTCCGAACTCGTACTGAATAAAGCTAATAATTATCTTATAATCTTAGGTTTCCAACTAACGTTATCCGAAAAATACACATACTTACAATGACTTTCGTAAGACCTTGTAAGTAATTCATCTTTTGAATTTCTTGTACTAAATTGTTAGCAGTGGTACGTACGAGATTTGAACTCGAGAACCTAGTTTGCCGAACTTATTGATTAATAACACAGTCACACACAAAAAATAAAAGTTCTGTGCATCGGACCCCACGGGATGGATTCGATCTATTTTGGTACACAGAATCCAAATTTTGAAATCCCAAGACGATCGACCGTATCAACTTACACACAAAAAATAAAAGTTCTGTGCATCGGACCCCACGGGATGGATTCGATCTATTTTGGTACACAGAATCCAAATTTTGAAATCCCAAGACGATCGACCGTATCAACTTACACACAAAAAATAAAAGTTCTGTGCATCGGACCCCACGGGATGGATTCGATCTATTTTGGTACACAGAATCCAAATTTTGAAATCCCAAGACGATCGACCGTATCAACTTACACACAAAAAATAAAAGTTCTGTGCATCGGACCCCACGGGATGGATTCGATCTATTTTGGTACACAGAATCCAAATTTCGAAACCTCAGGACGATTGACCCCAGGATATGGATTCGATGTATTTTGGTACACAGAATCCAAATTTCGAAACTCCAGAATGATTGACCCCAGGATATGGATTCGATGTATTTTGGTACACAGAATCCAAATTTCGAAACCCCAGGATATGGATTCGATGTATTTTGGTACACAGAAACCAAATTTCGAAACCCCAGGATGATTGACCCCAGGATATGGATTCGATGTATTTTGGTACACAGAATCCAAATTTCGAAACCCCAGGATATGGATTCGATGTATTTTGGTACACAGAATCCAAATTTCGAAACTCCAGAATGATTGACCCCAGGATATGGATTCGATGTATTTTGGTACACAGAATCCAAATTTCGAAACCTCAGGATGATTGACCCCATGATATGGATTCGATGTATTTTGGTACACAGAATCCAAATTTCGAACCCCCAGGATGATTGACCCCAGGATATGGATTCGATGTATTTTGGTACACAGAATCCAAATTTCGAAACCTCAGGATGATTGACCCCAGGATATGGATTCGATGTATTTTGGTACACAGAATCCAAATTTCGAAACTCCAGAATGATTGACCCCAGGATATGGATTCGATGTATTTTGGTACACAGAATCCAAATTTCGAAACTCCAGAATGATTGACCCCATGATATGGATTCGATGTATTTTGGTACACAGAATCCAAATTTCGAAACCCCAGAATGATTGACCCCAGGATATGGATTCGATGTATTTTGGTACACAGAATTCAAATTTCGAAACCTCGGGATGATTGACCCCAGGATATGGATTCGATGTATTTTGGTACACAGAATCCAAATTTCGAAACCCCAGGATATGGATTCGATGTATTGTGGTACACAAAATCCAAATTTCGAAACCCCAGAATGATTGACTCCAGGATATGGATTCGATGTATTGTGGTACACAGAATCCAAATTTCGAAACCCCAGGATATGGATTCGATGTATTTTGGTACACAGAAACCAAATTTCGAAACCCCAGGATGATTGACCCCAGGATATGGATTCGATGTATTTTGGTACACAGAATCCAAATTTCGAAACCCCAGGATATGGATTCGATGTATTTTGGTACACAGAATCCAAATTTCGAAACTCCAGAATGATTGACCCCAGGATATGGATTCGATGTATTTTGGTACACAGAATCCAAATTTCGAAACCCCAGGATATGGATTCGATGTATTTTGGTACACAGAATCCAAATTTCGAAACTCCAGAATGATTGACCCCAGGATATGGATTCCATGTATTTTGGTACACAGAATCCAAATTTCGAAACTCCAGAATGATTGACCCCAGGTTATGGATTCGATGTATTTTGGTACACAGAATCCAAATTTCGAAACCCCAGGATATGGATTCGATGTATTTTGGTACACAGAATCCAAATTTCGAAACTCCAGAATGATTGACCCCAGGATATGGATTCGATGTATTTTGGTACACAGAATTCAAATTTCGAAACCCCAGGATATGGATTCGATGTATTGTGGTACACAAAATCCAAATTTCGAAACCCCAGAATGATTGACTCCAGGATATGGATTCGATGTATTGTGGTACACAGAATCCAAATTTCGAAACTCCAGAATGATTGACCCCAGGATATGGATTCGATGTATTTTGGTACACAGAATCCAAATTTCGAAACCCCAGGATATGGATTCGATGTATTGTGGTACACAAAATCCAAATTTCGAAACCCCAGAATGATTGACTCCAGGATATGGATTCGATGTATTGTGGTACACAGAATCCAAATTTCGAAACCCCAGGATATGGATTCGATGTATTTTGGTACACAGAAACCAAATTTCGAAACCCCAGGATGATTGACCCCAGGATATGGATTCGATGTATTTTGGTACACAGAATCCAAATTTCGAAACCCCAGGATATGGATTCGATGTATTGTGGTACACAAAATCCAAATTTCGAAACCCCAGAATGATTGACTCCAGGATATAGATTCGATGTATTGTGGTACACAGAATCCAAATTTCGAAACCCCAGGATATGGATTCGATGTATTTTGGTACACAGAAACCAAATTTCGAAACCCCAGGATGATTGACCCCAGGATATGGATTCGATGTATTTTGGTACACAGAATCCAAATTTCGAAACCCCAGGATATGGATTCGATGTATTTTGGTACACAGAATCCAAATTTCGAAACCTCAGGATGATTGACCCCAGGATATGGATTCGATGTATTTTGGTACACAGAATCCAAATTTCGAAACTCCAGAATGATTGACCCCAGGATATGGATTCCATGTATTTTGGTACACAGAATCCAAATTTCGAAACTCCAGAATGATTGACCCCAGGTTATGGATTCGATGTATTTTGGTACACAGAATCCAAATTTCGAACCCCCAGGATGATTGACCCCAGGATATGGATTCGATGTATTTTGGTACACAGAATCCAAATTTCGAAACCCCAGAATGATTGACCCCAGGATATGGATTCGATGTATTTTGGTACACAGAATCCAAATTTCGAAACCCCAGGACGATTGACCCCAGGATATGGATTCGATGTATTTTGGTACACAGAATTCAAATTTCGAAACCTCAGGATGATTGACCCCAGGATATGGATTCGATGTATTTTGGTACACAGAATCCAAATTTCGAAACCTCAGGACGATTGACCCCAGGATATGGATTCGATGTATTTTGGTACACAGAATCCAAATTTCGAACCCCCAGGATGATTGTCCCCAGGATATGGATTCGATGTATTTTGGTACACAGAATCCAAATTTCGAAACCCCAGAATGATTGACCCCAGGATATGGATTCGATGTATTTTGGTACACAGAATCCAAATTTCGAAACTCCAGAATGATTGACCCCATGATATGGATTCGATGTATTTTGGTACACAGAATCCAAATTTCGAAACCCCAGAATGATTGACCCCAGGATATGGATTCGATGTATTTTGGTACACAGAATTCAAATTTCGAAACCTCGGGATGATTGACCCCAGGACATGGATTCGATGTATTTTGGTACACAGAATCCAAATTTCGAAACCCCAGGATGATTGACCCCAGGATATGGATTCGATGTATTTTGGTACACAGAATCCAAATTTCGAAACTCCAGAATGATTGACCCCATGATATGGATTCGATGTATTTTGGTACACAGAATCCAAATTTCGAAACCCCAGAATGATTGACCCCAGGATATGGATTCGATGTATTTTGGTACACAGAATTCAAATTTCGAAACCTCAGGATGATTGACCCCAGGATATGGATTCGATGTATTTTGGTACACAGAATCCAAATTTCGAACCCCCAGGATGATTGACCCCAGGATATGGATTCGATGTATTTTGGTACACAGAATCCAAATTTCGAACCCCCAGGATGATTGACCCCATGATATGGATTCGATGTATTTTGGTACACAGAATCCAAATTTCGAAACCCCAGAATGATTGACCCCAGGATATGGATTCGATGTATTTTGGTACACAGAATTCAAATTTCGAAACCTCAGGATGATCGACCCCAGGATATGGATTCGATGTATTTTGGTACACAGAATTCAAATTTCGAAACCTCAGGATGATTGACCCCAGGATATGGATTCGATGTATTTTGGTACACAGAATCCAAATTTCGAAACCCCAGGACGATTGACCCCAGGATATGGATTCGATATATTTTGGTACACAGAATCCAAATTTCGAACCCCCAGGATGATTGTCCCCAGGATATGGATTCGATGTATTTTGGTACACAGAATCCAAATTTCGAAACCCCAGAATGATTGACCCCAGGATATGGATTCGATGTATTTTGGTACACAGAATCCAAATTTCGAAACTCCAGAATGATTGACCCCATGATATGGATTCGATGTATTTTGGTACACAGAATCCAAATTTCGAAACCCCAGAATGATTGACCCCAGGATGTGGATTCGATGTATTTTGGTACACAGAATTCAAATTTCGAAACCTCAGGATGATTGACCCCAGGATATGGATTCGATGTATTTTGGTACACAGAATTCAAATTTCGAACCCCCAGGATGATTGACCCCAGGATATGGATTCGATGTATTTTGGTACACAGAATCCAAATTTCGAAATCCCAGGATGATTGACCCCAGGATATGGATTCGATGTATTTTGGTACACAGAATTCAAATTTCGAAACCTCAGGATGATTGACCCCAGGATATGGATTCGATGTATTTTGGTACACAGAATCCAAATTTCGAAACCCCAGGACGATTGACCCCAGGATATGGATTCGATGTATTTTGGTACACAGAATCCAAATTTCGAAACCTCAGGATGATTGTCCCCAGGATATGGATTCGATGTATTTTGGTACACAGAATCCAAATTTCGAAACCTCAGGATGATTGACCCCAGGATATGGATTCGATGTATTTTGGTACACAGAATCCAAATTTCGAACCCCCAGGATGATTGACCCCAGGATATGGATTCGATGTATTTTGGTACACAGAATCCAAATTTCGAAACCTCAGGATGATTGACCCCAGGATATGGATTCGATGTATTTTGGTACACAGAATCCAAATTTCGAAACCTCAGGATGATTGACCCCAGGATATGGATTCGATGCATTTTGGTACACAGAATCCAAATTTCGAAACTCCAGAATGATTGACCCCATGATATGGATTCGATGTATTTTGGTACACAGAATCCAAATTTCGAAACCCCAGAATGATTGACCCCAGGATATGGATTCGATGTATTTTGGTACACAGAATCCAAATTTCGAAACTCCAGAATGATTGACCCCATGATATGGATTCGATGTATTTTGGTACACAGAATCCAAATTTCGAAACCCCAGAATGATTGACCCCAGGATATGGATTCGATGTATTTTGGTACACAGAATCCAAATTTCGAAACCCCAGAATGATTGACCCCAGGATATGGATTCGATGTATTTTGGTACACAGAATCCAAATTTCGAAACCTCAGGATGATTGACCCCAGGATATGGATTCGATGTATTTTGGTACACAGAATCCAAATTTCGAACCCCCAGGATGATTGACCCCAGGATATGGATTCGATGTATTTTGGTACACAGAATCCAAATTTCGAAACCCCAGGACGATTGGCCGGTCAGTTGTACTGGGGTTAAATTTGGATTCAGCGCAACAAAATACATTCAATCCATATCATGGGGTCCGCTGTACAGAATCTGTTTTTTTCGTTTTTTTTTTTTTTTGTATGCTGTGTTACATTTATATTCCCTATATAAAATCGCTAAAAATTTTTGCCCATAAAAAAAGACACGATCGATCGTTCTGGGGTTTCGAAATTTTGATTCTGTGTAACAAAATATATCGTATCCATACTCTTGAGTATAGTGCACAGACCTTTTATTATTGTGTGTATGTAGCTGTGTAATACAGTAATGAAAATAACTTCATAAGTAAAAAGAAAAGAAAGAAAGAAAAATACTGGCTAATGGAAACTGTACTCCCATTAAAAAGTGAAATCAGGGCCATAGCCCTCTTCCCCCTCAAGAAAACCTCAATAGCTCAGGTCCAACGATCTTTACTATTAAAAAGAAGGAAAGATAAAAGCAGTAAGAAAACAAAAGAATAAATTTTAAAAAAGAAAAAAAAGAGAAATTTAAATTGTACAGTTGCACAACTTAAAACATTTTATCTTTTAACAATCTGAAAAGATTTTGGCGATTTTTTTTTTTGGTTCCCGCTGGACATATAAGAAGAGAAATGCGTACGCACATGCACACACACAACACACACTTAAAAAGTCTTAATATCCTTAAGGCTTTCGTGAACAACGGGTTTTGCAAGTGTGACTTGAGGCTCGTAGAATTTCGGCATTAGATAAGGCAAAGAAAATGAAGAAGAGTATTATGTTTTGTACTTATATACTAAATTTTGCTAACTCATATTCAGTTGTACAGTCAGCGACAAAAGTCCTTTACGTTTGGTAAAAATTATTTTGGGAACAAAATTATTTTGGGTATGGCTGGAAAGTACAGAAAATTAGTTGCACTCCTTCAGAATGTTAGTTAAACTGCTTCAGAAAATATAACAGAACAGAAATTTTACAATAACTTTAATCGTAAAGTTCCATTCACAGTCTGATTTTCGGTGTAATTACCTCAGTTATTTAAGTATTTATCAAGGCGTGGTACAAGTTTGTCTATGCCTTCCGCTAAGAAATCCTGTCCAATGTCCGATAACCATTCTTGGGACTGCAGCTTTCACCTCGTCATCCGAATGGTATCGTCGCTTTGAAAGTTCGTCTTTCATGGGACCAAAGTCACATGGAAGAATTCATTCACGCGAGCAGCGACTTCCGGGTTTGTCACAGTTGATGGTCTTCCGTAGCGCACAGCATCGTCAATATCTGTACGTCTGTTCTGAAGCATATTGCACCACTTCGCGACAGATTGACGTCACTTTGCCTTTTCACCATACACTTCATGCAACTGCTGATAAGTTTCAGTGTAGCAACCCCTTTTCGCCCACAAAACACGAATCACTGCACGCATTTCCATTTTGGACGCCACTTACATGTTTACGACTGATTATCAGAACACCTCTACTTGCCTCGTGAAGGCCGCTACGTCACACGATACAGCTACATGTCTGCAGTGTTGCCACACCGTTTCATCAAAATAGCCTTTGAGCGAAAATACTTACGAAGGAGAGAATCTAACTTTCTGATTGACCCACGTATATATTCTTAAGAGTTACGATAACTTCTAGATGAAATTAAGAGAAAAATCAGGGCAGACATTTCGTGCAGAAATTTGCAGGACCAGACGAGGAAAGCTGTAATCAAGAATCGAGATGAGACGGGAAGAGGAATAATCTGCCAAAAATCGAGACAAGAAGAAAATTTTATTTCTCATTTTGTTTCGTTTTATGGGCAACGCTATTACCTAGTGAAAACAGTAAGGAAATTCGGCTTAGCATTTACCTATATTAAGTATCTTCAAAATGATGAAGTAGGAATATTTAGGAGTGTCGAACCATCCTGTTTGAATTATCTGATATTATTTGGTCATGTACTCTGTTTATTTTCGTTATAGCTATATCGGAAGAGTATGTAGGTGCGAAAGCAGGTTAAAGCGTGTTCCTTAGGGTCAATCACCATTTATGCGAACTTACATACATACTAGTTGTATATACGTAGCATAGGTTGGATAGCTCCACCCTTCCACATTTCAATGTTAAGATCTGATTCTTTTCCAACAGCCGCTGTCAAAAGAACTCCAACTGGGTAGAACCACTCTAAAACAAAGACACCATCCTACGTTTCATTGCAGCAATGCTACCATTCAGCAGTGATGCCAAATATAGTTCCGAAGACTTTTTTTATTATTATTATTATAATTGGGAACCGTTTCTCTTTTGGGGAAAACAAATGTCTAGAACTTTCACCAATGAAATTTAGCAGTGTACAAGTTTCAAACGCTAAATGGTGGTACGTTTACTGTTGGTGCGCGCTGTTAAAGTTGCGAGAGTTTTCAGAGAGCAAAAAAGAAAATTTTACGACTTTTAGGTTAGAAAAAAAAAGGCAGATTTCAATATTTTTATTGGAGAAAAGTGAATATTTTAGTAATTTTAGGGGAGAAAAAAGATTTTACGATTTTTAGGAGAGAAAAGAAAAGATTTTACGGTTTTTTTAGGGGAGAAAAGAGAAGATTTCACGAATTTTAGGGGATAAAAAAGAAAGATTTTACAATTTTTAAGGAAGAAAAAGGGGCTTATACGACTTTTAGGGGAGAAAAAGGAAGATTTTATGCTTTTTAGGAAAGAAAAAGAAAGGTTTGAGGGAAGAAGAAAGGAAGACTTTTACGATTTTTAGAAGAGAAAAAAGGAAGATTTTGTGACTTTTAGGGAAGAAAAAGATTTTATAATATTTAGGGAACAAAAAGGAAGATTTTACAATTTTCACGGGAGGAAAAAGAACACGTGATATTCAGAATTTACATATAAACAACACATATATGGTTTCATATAGTAACGTAGAGTGGCTTTATGTGGAAACTGGTCGCTTTTATTAAAAATAATTGCAATACATAACGCAGAGAAAAGTATATTACAATTCCCGGTGAGAGCTTATGTGGTTTGGATTCTCGGTTAAGCCGAAACGTCTAGTCTCGTGTAGCCTCGGTCTTGAAAGGGACGCTGGACTGAAATCCAGCCAGTCAAGTACAGTGGATTCTCGTTAATTCGAACTTGGATAATTCGAAATATTGGATAATTCGAACAGAAGTCCATTCCTCTTGAAAATTGTATTGAAAACAACGTAGTAAAAAATCGTGGATAAATCGAACTTTTGAACCTATGTTTTGGATAATTCGAAGTAAATACAGTTGAAATTTTTTTATATTGGACAGATGTAGAGAGAGAAATACAGTTTTAATGTGTTTTCAGTTATCCAGATGCAGCCATAGGGAAGAGTAACACAAAAGATAAATAGAAAAATCTATGTAATGGTAAAGATGAAGGTGAATTGGGGATAGAGAACGTGTGTCAATCTCATCTTGTTTCAGAATTGATTGAAAATTTAAGATTAATTATTGATAAAGTCAACCAAATGTTATTGATATCGTATTCCACGCAATACATGAAATTCAAGATTTATTGACCTTACAAAAACAATCAAATTTAAGCAAATGAGGTTTACGACTTCTTAAGAGGAGAACAGAATATTCAAATTGTTACTGGTGTTTAATAGTTTGGGCTATTCAATGTATGTCGTAGTGTTGTACGTAAATATATTTTCTATTGTACACGTAGTTTGAATTATGTGGAGTCAGTGTCGTTTGTTAGTTTGCGTTATTCGATCAAGCAAATAATAAGCTGCTTTAAAGGTAAAATCTACACCATATGAATATGTTTTAGATGCACAGTACTTTTGTTTGTTTGTTGTTATATAAGTGAAAATGAATGTTGTTGGATAATTCGAATTTTGGATAATTCGAAGTTTTTTCGTGTCCCCTTGGACTTCGAATTAAAAAGAGTCCACTGTATATGCTTCATAAGTTATTGTTGCCTTTTATTTACCTGCGCTATTACTTTCCTGACTGACGCTAATAGATGTCGCTACCTGTCCCTATAGTTTGTCTGCTTGCCTGTAATGTTAACTGTAAACAATTATGGCGTAAAATTGGCGGAAGGCTCAAACGCAACAACCACTTGTATTAATAGAATTAGGAAATCAACCAGCACCAGAAACGAACCCAATTTAATTGTAAATGATTTCCTAATAATTTCCACAATTAGAAATGATTAGTGCACTGATTATCTTCTAATGATTTGTCTTTCAGTTAGTTTTTTTTTTAATGTGATAATTGGATAAAAGTAAATTGAAAAGGTAGGACGAAAGCGCTGCCATCTGTTGGAGAAAAATACCTTTTACCTTACCGTAAGGCGTAGATGTTAAGGAATGCCCATAAACGAACAGAAGCCGCCCCTGTTTCTCTACAGAGAGCCGTTCGTGCTATATGCATAGGTATGTGGCTATAAACAACAACAAGAACACAGTGAAGGAACAAAAATATTTGCTTCATATCCTTCCTGCGCGTTACACGCGTATTATTCGTTGGGAAGAAGCATTAAGCAAAGGTAAGTAGCAGGTTTTAAAAGAGGTGGGGCAGGTTGGACGACGAGACTTCTTTAATTACTCATTCTAATTGGCTGTCCCTTATGGGCGGGGAGGAAAAAAATGGGCCATGTTTCTGTTTACGACCAAAGCAAAGAAATGTAGGCAGTGTTGCCAAGTTTATGAATTTCACACCTGACTTTTTAAGTTCTCTTGTTTCTTCCACATAGAGTTTTGTAATTCTTATACAGTCTGTTAGCCATGTAATACTGAAACATGTAAAGGGCCAACAATAGATAAAAAATTTTCCTCGTTGCGGATTGGAAACTTTCAGGCGTAAAGATATGAAGGGCTGATTTGACTTTCGTGTAACCATATTCGAAATTTTACAGCAAGGGTTAGCTATATATTTTTTAAAGTTTTCGTCGAATCTTTTATTGATTCTCTTGCTTCGTTTATATGAATGTAGATAAGCATAACTTGATTATATCTAAATCTTTGTTTAGACATAAGTTTATGTCCAAAATATAGTCATCCATGCCAGGGACGTACACCGGAATTTATTTCAGGGGGCGTTCAGAGATTTCAGGAGAAGGGAAATTCAGTATGAGCACTAGCTGAACCTAGGCTGTGTAAACAGCGCACCTTTCTAATATGAATGTCAATCTCTTTTCCGCTTCTCACTATATCTGAAGAAGTCCTTAAACTCTCAAAGGGAGTGAATTGCTATAGACATACATATAAAAGTGAAATTTTAATATATAGAATGTTAAGGTGAGTTTGTGGCAGACTTGGATAAGTGATACATGATACCAAAAGCAGATATTTTTCTTATAGTTCCATAGCCGAGTATGCCTCATTGTGGGGGCGGGGGGGGGCGGTGTATAGTCACTAACGCTCTCGCCTTCGATGCAAGCGGTCCTGGGTTCGATTCCCGGTGGGGGCACTCAGTCGAAAAAGTGTAAAACGCTTTTTCAGGCCAGCCACCCTGAATGAGGCTTCCCTCATTCACACCAGGCAAATGCCGGGGTAGTACCTAACTTATAGGTCCCAGGCCGATTGCTTCCTTCCCTTTTTCCGGATAGTGTGCTTGACGAGGAACGTGACGGGCTAAATGGCCATAGATGCCGAAAGCCCAGAAATCTAAATCCCTCTAAAACCTCATTGTGGATCCACAAGCCTTCGAAGTTGCCAGCTTGTAATAGGTTTTGTCATTCAGGTTAAAGCAAAGCGCCTGAAACGTCCATCAACCCGCTATACGTAGCTGCTCTACTGGTTGCCTTTCACCAGAGTATTAATCATAACATCCTTGTGGCAATATTAAAGTAACAGGGTTAAAATGACACCTAAAATGTGTAATAGAGAAATAATGACAGGTTGTTTGAAAATTTGAGTTAGAACTGGCAAATCTACACAAAATTTAGAATCGACTAGCGAAAACGGCACGTCCCTATAACTTGCGGTTTTCGACACTTCATTGTCGAAAGGACACACACATAGGCTATAAACGTTTCTTGACCACAAACATGACCTAGCGTTTTAATATTTAGTTACCATCAAGTAATATGTGAAATGGTATAAACTCATTAACACAACACAAATTCTTTTATGGGGCTGCCGTGGCTCAGTACTAAATTGCTCACCTCTGGTAGGGGTCCTGGTTCGAGACCAGCTTGCTAAAATGAGCTTTGTGGTGGACAAGCATATATGTTCGTTAATTTTCTGGGGATGTCTCGTTTCTTTACTCTTTCTTCATTCCATAATTTCGTTCACTATCACCATCATGGTCTGTCTCCCTTAGCCACGGAGTATAATTGTGGGACGTTAAACTAATAAATAAATAAATAATCACTATCCTGACAGTAATAGACACTTTCTCCGCATAAGGTATCGGAAACCATCGGATCTAAAAGAACCACAAGGAACTGCGAGTAACTGTTTACAATAAAAGCTACTAATAACAAAATAAGTTTGTTTATAGTATATTACAGAAGTAAAAGCTCTTACCATAAATGTCTCAAATAACAACAAAAATAGAAGTTGAAACAAGTCTTTAAACAGACTTGTTCCTCAATAATAATAATAATAATAATAATAATAATAATAATAATCTTTTAGTGTCCAGAAAAAATGTTAACACTTTTTCTTTTGCTTGTTTTTTTCAGTGAAAGGAGATAATGAAATGTAACTTACCACACTCATAGATAATGTTATTCTACAACAGAAAATACGAACCTGAAGAATTTTCAGTGTTGTCATCCATAGAAATTACAGTGTTATCAAAATAACATTTTCCTCAAAATCTAAGTTAAGGTAGCGACTGGAGGAACGAACTCAACTGCATTTGATTGCGTATCATGTTGTCTTGGAATTCTGTGAACTATTTTTCAATAAATGGATGTATTTATTTTGTAATAAAGAAAATAGTTTTAACATACATACAAAATAGTTACTAAAATTAAATAATAATGTTATTTAAAAAGTAGTTCACAGGATTCCTAAACAATGTGATACGTAATCAAATGCAGTTGAGTTCGTTCCTGTAGTAGTTGCCCTAACGTAGATTTTGAAGGAAATGTTATTCTTGCAACACTGTAATTTCAATGAATAGCAACACTGAAAAATTCTTCAGGTTCATATTTTTCGTTGTATAATAACATTTTCTATGATTGTGGTGTTACGTTTCATTATCTCCTTTTACTTATAATAAACAAGCAAAAGAAAAATGGTAAAATTTGTATTATTTTTAGTGTGTTAGGCTCTTAAGTGACTTGTGTCATTTGATTAGTTGTCTGTAAAAGACTACAAATAGTTTGTAAAAAAATATTATGCGCAAAGAAATTGTGCATCTGAATACCACACAAGGCTTACTATGTACTGTGTTGTATTGTAACCCTTTTTTTATGGTTTGCTATTCTATAATGAAACTCATAAGATAACAAAGCACGTTGTTTCTTAACACAAGAGTTAGTTGTTCCATTATAACTGTGCATTTTGATTATTATTATTATTATTATTTTCATTCTTAAGAACATACTTTCTGTTCTAGGCGAGGCGTTTATTATTATTGGTTGAGAACAGTTGACATCATTGAGTGGAAAGAATTCTTCTATACGTTAGCGACAAAAGGGCAATTGATTTCTTTCTAGAATATATTTTCTCTTTAAAACCGTAGTTGGTAAAAAGTTAACAAACTTTTATCCACTTTATGGCAACTTGTTAGAAAACGTTAGCTCCATTTAAAGAGTATTTATGTGAGAATAGATGGAAAGGCATTGGTTTCAGATAATGTTTTCTAAGTCAGGAATTTTAGATTCTTATTCCGGAAATGGAAGTGATATCTTTTATTCATTGTGAAGATATCGCAGTCGCCTCATTCTTATTATTTTTTAAAATCCATCTGTTTTCTGGGAACCCGTATAATTACTCACTATAACGCCTGAAACCTTAATTTTTAACAAGTAGTCTATTTAGGACTTATTGCAGTGATATTACTATTATTAAATTTCTGCCTTTCGGTAGGTCCTGAGACTGATTCTTTTTTTTTTTTTTTTTTTTTAATTTTAGATTTGGACCCGGAAATATTTCTTCCACGGTTTCTCGATCGTGAGCTTCCTCTTTTAATTCCCAATATTATTTTCTTCTATTTTTCAAATCATCGAACAGTTGTGTTCTTCTTCTTCCTATTCCTCGCTTTCCTTCCATCTTTCCTTCTATGGCGGTGTGAATAAGACAAGTTCTTCGCAAAATGTGTCCAAATCCAATTGGCCTACCTAAGAAGGATGCTAGCTAAAAGCATCCTCCTCTCTCTTATCCGTTTTAAAACATCTTGTGTGGGAACTTGAGATTCTTATCATCTGTTTTCCTTCAAAGTGTGAACACTTCAGATTCTTATCTATTTCTCATCAGATTGTGAGTACTTCAGATCTTTATCGTTTCCTATTGAAGTGAGAGTACTTCAGATTCTTATCTGTTTCTTGGCGAAGTATGGGCGCTTCAGCTATGTATGAATATGGATCTAGTAATTTCTTTAATATGAAAAAAGATACTCCATATTTTGCCTAAATTGTCACAAGATGACACTTTTAAAATAAATATATGAGAAGAATACTATTGCCTATGAGACTAGACGAGATAGGATTTAGGTAGGAAGAAACGAGACGGAGCTCTTCCAATAGAAATACGAGGGGCTTCCAATAAGTTATCTACTTAGACTGGACGGGAGGGGCGGAGCATAATGAAATCTGACTCACACGCAAAAACCACTGTGAGGAACCTCGCTGTGCAATTCGAGGTCAGTCGGAGCAATGCAGTGCCCGTGGACAGAATGTTTGTGTTAATACGCCGCACAGTTAAGAGTCTTCATCCCGGCGAAATTAAAATACCGCTAATTTTACAGTAATTATGTGATATCTTCAAATAGATAAAAGATAATCGAAATGTGGAACAAGTGCGCCCTAGACAATATTATTTTACATGAGAAACCGTTATCACGACTCACTTATCTGCTTTCGATTTCGAGCCATTTTGAAAATCGGCATTTATTTTTGCGTTTCTAAACGGCTGAAAACGGAAAGCCACTAGGTGACTTGTGATAACGGTACCTCACGCAAAACAATATTGTCTAGGGCGCTCTTGTTCCACATTTCAATTATCTTTTATCTATTTGAAGATATCACATAATTACTGTAAGATTAGCGGTATTTTAATTTCGCCGGGATGAAGACTCTTAATGTTTGTGGACACGGCGCGGAAGGTTCAGGCTGCAATTGCTGACTGTGGTTTCCAAGTGTTGACTCATTCTCCCTAGAGTCCGGATAAGATTCCTAACTAGTGACTATTTCCTCTTTCGAGACCTGAAGAAATACTTGCGGGGATAACGAGGTCCATCAGACTGTTTCCCAGTGATTTTGCAGACCATGACAAAGACTATTTTTTCTCTGAGATTTTTTTCGCTACCCACAAAGAGGTGACGGTGCATAGACCTATATCGAAAAACAGTGATGACTAGGTGAGCTTATCTGCATTCCTTCCTGTCTAGGTAGATAATTTATTGGACGTCCCACGTAGATACAGTTTTCGAGACGAAATTCACGACATCTTTTCGAGACAAGATAGACTCTCACACCTCTTCTCGTGGGCAACACGTGAAGAAGCACTGAGTTTCGAAAAAGAAAGGTCTTTTTTTGTTTTAAAGTGGGATTTGTTTACGATCCTCTCAGGTTTTTTTTTTTTTTTTTTTTTTTTTTTTTTGGAGGGAACTAATTACACAATCAGCTACTAAAGAGCACAGGTGTGCTTCATTCCTGTTTTACTAGCTCCTTCCCTTCCGTTCGTTTTCCTCATGTTTTGGCACAAGTACAACAAGTGTTCAACGAAGCAAAACAAAAAAGCTACTTAAAAAAAAAGGTATAGCAATTGAGCAAAAATAATTTCTTATATAATTTTAATTCTCCTCTATGAAGAGATAGCACAACTAATTTTAAAGAGCGAAACTATTATTTATCTAAGAGCGACAAAAAAAAAAAATGAATATCAGTTGTTAAGAATGGCGGCATTGTGTGTATGTATGTAATTCGGTGATAAAAAATAAATAAATTGATATTTTAACGTCATTAGGTCCGCAATGACTTACTTCCATTGGATAAGAAAAATGTAATGTTTTCTTCCATCCACCCACCGAGTTAATTAAGAGAAATTATGTTGTTATTAAAGAAAGAGATCCGTTTTATGTTCTTCAATTAGCTACAGAGAAACCTTTGATTTTTTTTTTTTTTTTTTTTTTTTTTTTTTTTAGAAGTTGGTCTATTGTACGGTAAACATTACAGCTTATTCTTAAGCTTATGCAATGGTTTCTTCTCAAGTATTTGATGAAAGTTTGTAAACAAATACTTGCAAAATTTTCATTAGAAAGTAATGCTTGTCCGTATTTTGTTACAGCAATAATATCTAAAAGGGAACACAATAGTTTAGTGGATAGAGCATTGGATTCATGCCTACGTGGTGCCGGGTTCGATTCCTGGCGGGTGCTTCCTCAATTTTCGGAGTCCGCTGAGCGTCGTGAGGCAAACTGAGGAGTCATGTGAATAAAAGACATGACGGTGTTCGTCCCTAGGCTGGACGTAGTTCCACCCGTCGCTAATAGATGGCGTGGAGGGGCTCAGGCCCACAAATCGGGCTACGCCAAGTCGTTTGATTTTTGAAATCTAAAGCTTAATTACATGTTAATAAAGTTTGGAAAAGATATGGAGAAAAATCTGCCATTATTCTTCACACACACACACACACACAAATCAACAACGCGTTACGTTTTTCACCACAAATTCCCATGGCTGGAATCGAACCAGAGACCCCTCACACTAGAGGCGAGTGCGCAACCTTTAAGCCATCGTCTGCCTTCCTAAAAGACTAGACCTGTCAGTTTTGGTGCATTGGGCTTGGATTCGATTCGTATTGTTTGTTTGTTGATACTTAGCGCCCTTTGTGGTACCGACACTATATAATACGTAAACATAAAATAGTTTCAGTTTTAGATCTCTGAACCACCGTAATGGACGCTTTAAAATATCAAATAATACTTTCGATAGAGTGGATACTTTCAAATATCTAGGATCAATATTGACAGACCGAAAATATATTCACGAAGAAATTAAATATCGACTAATGGCAGGGAATTCGAGTTATTATTCAGTTCAAAATCTCTTGTCGTCGCGAATTCAGTCGAGGTATTTGAAGCTTAAAATATACGAGTATAAAACGATAATCATATCTGTTGTCCTGTATGGTTCGGAAACGTGGTTGCGTACTCTGAGGGAAGAACAGACTGAAAGTATTTGAGAACAAGATCCTGAGACAAATATTCGGACCGAAGAGGAACGGGAATGGGGAATGGCGGAAACTTCATAACGAGGAACTGTATAATTTGCACGGTTTACCAAACATTGTTAGGGTCATCAAGTCTAGGGAACTCAGGTGGGCAGGTCGTATAGCCCGAAATTAGAAGGTAGGAACGCTTTAACTGCAAGACCAACCGGAAAACGACCATTAGGAAGACCTACGCGCAGATGGGAGGACACTATTAAGAAAGATCTCGCAGAAATAGGAATATAAAGTAGAAACTGGATCCAGTTAACTAAGGACACAAATCAGTGGAGACTTTTTGTGAACACAGCATTGAACCTGCGGGTTCCAAAGGCCATAGAGGTAGTTATTTAGTTTTAGAACCACCGTAATAAATTCAATACTCTCTGATCGGGAATCGAAACCAGGATCACGAGCACCAAAATTAAATCGTTGAACGAATCCTTATGTAAAGAGACTGCAGAACTTTGGCTAATTGGTTATGTGAGTTTGCATCCAATGCGTGGTATACTGATGACAAAAATATCACGAGAACATCTCATTGTTGAAAGTACTAGAGACCAGATAACGGGACCCAGTGTGTAGTATATGTGTTAAAGTTTTCCCAGGGCTTCTCGTAAGTGACAAGCCACATTCAACAGGCAATGATGATGATGATGATCATGATCATAATGAAAAATCGTGCTTCATGAGATGGGAGTTTATTCGTGAGTGTGTTGTTTTTTTCATTCTGTCTTAAACATCTGAAAGATGTTTCGGTCATTGTTTTCTTCAGTATTAAAAGAGTCATGTACCGTAATGATTAAGACAACATGTTTACATGTAAGGTTGTTTGTATGTCTCTAGTAAGTATGTTCTCCTGAGCACAATACAAAAGAAGGAACATTTGTAAGTCGGTTAATTTTAAGGGCAAATACTTATTGTTCCTTCTGTGAGCATTTGCAGATGAATACAGATGAGGTCCATATGGTAGATAGCGTCGATTGCACTTGGCCACTAACACAATGGAATACCTGTAAGAGCTTTGTGTTCTAGCTCATTGATTGATATAAGGAATTATTAGACTTCCAAATGAACTTTGTTTTTAGCGCATTGATTGATATAAGGAATTATTACTTCCAAATCAACTTTGTTTTTAGCCTATTGATTGATATAAGGAATTATTACTTCCAAATCAACTTTGTTTTTAGCCTATTGATTGATATAAGGAATTATTACTTCCAAATCAGCTTTGTTTTTAGCCTATACTTCCAAATCAGCTTTGTTTTTAGCCTATTGATTGATACAATGAATTATTAGACTTCCAAATCAACTTTGTTTTTAGTCTATTGATTGATATAAGGAATACTTCCAAATCAGCTTTGTTTTTAGCCTATTGATTGAAACAAGGAATTATTAGATTTCCAAACATTGTATATATTTGCTTCCGAAAGGGACAAAGGGTAGGTGATCAATAGAATACCCTTACGAACAAAAGTGGTTTCTAATTTAAAGAAGTTCCAGATACGGTACGGCAGATGCATGGTTAAACAAAACAACACAATTGAAACAAGGCCAGTTCCGCAATTCCTTAATTCGATACAGTATTCAGATGTAAGGAATGGAGACACCATTACTTTTCATACCTTCAAGTAATCGTTGAAGTGAAATTTGATCGATACCGACGGTGCATATGACGGAGTCTGACATAAATTTGAATCCAGCCTAAAAACTCAGTTCTAAACTTCTTCCCGGCAAAAGTATGTTTCAGAGTACCTCCGACACGTGTGATGACAAAAACACGAACTGTTACAAACACGAATATTCAACTACCTGCCTCTCGTCATAAAATCAGTCACCTCAAATATCTGCATAAACTCACACATGGCCAACTCAGGTGCGAAACACTACTCTGAGAGTTGTATTTCGAGTTTCATTGAGACAAATACCTAACGCATATCTTTTTTTAATATAGTACAATCTAGGCTTCTAAATGTTCAACGTTCCCTGTTCTATAGGAGTCTTAAATTATACAAGAAAATGTCACTTACACCTGTAGACTTATTTAATTCTGAAGCTGCATATAACTCTGCACTACAACGTCTTTTTAATAAATTCCAGTCAGCTATTGTCAACCTTTCTTTGTACATTTTATTATTATTATTATTATTATTATTATTATTATTATTATTATTATTATTATTATTATTATTATTATTATTATTATTATTATTATTATTATTATTATGCCATCTCTGAGATTTGTTAGCTATTCCAGTGTAAACTAACGTTAAGCTGTATGTGAAATTATGTTTGTAAATAAAATAAAAATAGAATAAATAAAAATAGTAAAGGAAAGCTGTGCAGAGAAAGAAATGAACAGAGTAAGTAGAGTAGAACCCAGTTCGATCGTATTACTAAATTAGCTATAACAAGAAAGCCAATAAAACATTTCCGTTCTACGTAAACCAATACAACCTTGTAAGATTTACTGTGAATCTGTCCGTTTCCAATCTCCTTGCTGCTGGAAAATGACAGAAAAAAAAAAACTTACAAGAAACAAACACACTGGTTGCAGTAGTTTCTCCAGGTTTCTACTTCGTGGGTGGGATAATTCGTTTGGATCTCGAAAGTGTGAATAGACGGACGCGGTGAAACTTCGGAAGCCGATGATCACGCATGTGACCTCAAGGTCCTGAAAGGTCAACACAGAACCCAGCCCTATGTGCACGCCATTGCAACAAGAACATCGTGGATCCCTATATTATTATTCCCACTTAAGGCAATTACATATATCGTAGAGGAGGAAGAGTAACACAAGCGAAAGGGGCCTTTACACAAAGGACAAGATGGAAGGACACACTCCTTGGAAGGAATAGTTTGTATTTGGGTTTAAATATATTTATTTATTCTGTAATAACGGAGTACCATCTCCATGTGTATGAGCGTACGGTCCTTAACGATTATTCTTTTGCATGATAGAAAGGGATTGTTTCTCACACAGGGATTTAACAATTACCGGAAGGATTCTTATACCTGCAATCTACTTCCAAAAAAAAGTTTACTTCGTGATTTCTCAACTACCAATGATACATATAGCAAGATGGCATGAAAAATAAATAATAATGGAACAGGATACGTAGTATTTTATGGTGTCCCCGTTTTGGCCATTTTGGACTTTAAGGTTGGTTCAAAGAGACAAGTTTTGTCGATAGATGGCAGTACAATCTTCGTATCTCTTCCATGTATTTTTTACCTTTCACCAAAATTCACGATTTCTGTTACAAATTTCAACCTACAGACTTCAAATTTTTAGAAAAGTAACTTCATAATCTATCGAAGGCAACAATCCGTGCCGATTTTTCATTTAGAATTTTCTTCATTGTTGAAATGGCTTGATTGTTGAAATGGATATCTAGACCTTTAACAATGGAACTGTTTCAACAATGAAGAAAATTCTAAAATCGGCACAGATTGTTTCCTTTAATAGGTTATGAAGTTCCTTCTCTAAAAATTTGAAGTCTCTACGTTGAAATTTGTAAAAGAAATTGTAAATGTTCGTGAAAGGTAAAAAAATACATGGGAGAGATACGAAGACTGTAGTGACATCTATTGGCAAAACCTGTCCCTTTACACTAACCTTAATGAAATGAAATGAAATCTTTTGTGTTTAACATAGCCATTTCCCATGATTATGCCCATTAGGCTACAGGAGATGATGATTAAAGCAAGTGAATGGTGATTGAAAATTGGTGGAATGAGAAAGTGGGAGGAAACGGTGTACCACGAGAAAACTCACGGACACGATGTTGCCCACCACAAACTTACTTGGACGGGAATCGAACCAGGGTACCCACGCACAAGCACTTTACCACTGAACCACCGTGTCCCTGTCATATAGCCAAATGGAATTTGGGTAGAGTTGGTTTATGGAATATGTGTGAAATAGATATTTGAACCCCTTTTTTTCCCCCATTACGACATGCATTTGAACCGAAATGAAATCCTATAAAAACCCCAAAACTTAAAACTTCTTTCTCCCCTTAGAATTCGAAGTTCAATGCGAGAGTAATGAAACTTAGATCAATCCAAGTGTTAACTATACGTATGTTAATAAAATTCATTTCAAAGGTTCAGCTGTATTCCAGCGATGATGAGACAACTTCGATTTGAGTATGGAAAAATAATAGAAATTACGTCTTTGCCATCTTAGAAGCGAAATTTTCGAATACGTTGTGTAACGTTTCGAATACGTTCAATTATTTTTAACGAATTTATATATACCTAAATTCCAGGAATTAGATCAACTTATTTTTGTGTGTATTTTTTGAACCCCCATCTCTCCCTATACGATACGCATCGTAATCAAAGTAATATCTTAAAAACCCATATTGTTTTAAACAATTCAGCGGTATAGATAAACATAACATTTACAACTAAAATTGGGGCCAGGATAACTCAGTGGTAGAGCGTTCACCTATGGTGCATGGGGTCCTTAGTTCGATCCCAACTCCCGCCAATTGAGCTTTGTGGTGGACAAACACCTTCTTCATTCCACCATTTCTTTCATTTCTCAACATCATCGTCTCCTTTAGCATGGGCAGCATAACCGTGGGACGTAAAACTTAAAGCTTTCATTTCATTTTTTTACAACTAAAAATTTGGGGATGAGGTGGGGTTCTAGGGAAGCACGTACACTTATACGCTTATATTTATACAGGGTGTGTAACTAGCGTTAATTACTCGCTTCGCTGCGTGAAAATAAGAAAAAAAATAGTAATCTGTTCCGTCGGTCGATGACTTTTTGCTCTTACTCTCTGGTATCGGTCATTTTCGATCATTTTTATATATTTCCCACTCCCCTCCCCTTCTGCAAGTTTCGGATTCGAATTTGGATTTAAACGGCATGAGAAGTGTCACTGTTCATCTCAGCGACTCTGAAAAGTATGGATTCGACACTAATATCGTCATTTTCGATCATTTTTTAAAATATCTCTTCCTTCCCCTTCCCTAAGTTGTACCGTCAAAGTGAAATGATTAAAACCATTCCAGGCCCTAACCTCATTTATGTTGAAAATTTGATTGAGATCGGACGGGTGGTTCAAGAGAGTGACTCACAAACATAGTCACTTTAATTTTTATAATAATATAGATTGTTTTTCATTCTTTGAACTTGTGCTATTTGTAAGTTTTATGACCTAGACAGTCAATTCATATAAATTTTGTCTGTAGGCTCTTCGAATGCATAGACTGTTCTTGCTATTTTTTTTTTATACTCAAAATGCCCCTTTTACCTGTGAGCATAAACACAAAATAATAAAAAACTAGGACTTCATTTCATTTCACAAATAAAACTTATAGGGCCTTATGCAGAGTCGTTTTAACGCCTGATTAACACCTTACTACGAGGTTGACTAACGGATGATTATCGAAATTGTATTCAGAGTCTCTGATTAGGACGTAGTATTGGGCGAAGTTAATCACATGTGGCTAATTAATCTAGAGCAGAGTCTAATCTTTTGCCCATGATTTAGCGTGCGACACAACATTTCGTATTTCGTAATTCATGTATTTTCATTTTTACAGACTACGCATGCGCTCATCTACTTTTCCGTAGTTGCCACATTTATTTTACTCGCCGATGCGTTGGGTTCTATAAGTAGTGTTGTAAAAAAACGGTTTTTTTTCTGTGAAGTTTTTTTTCAATAAAAAACATCGTTCTTTTTCATGTTTTTTTCAAAAGTCTGTTTTTTTTTCTGGCAACTATTATTTATTTATTTATGTTGCAGATTATTGAAATAATCAATAGAACTTGAGTCGAAGCACTCGTAACTTAAAAAGCGTTTGTTTCTTTGTACCTATACGAGCACAATTGTGTGATTTTTCCTTTCGGTCCCAGGCCATTTTTGGCGTTTTCCTACATTTCCAGTTAGTGACTTATTGCTCAAAAACTATTCATTCGATTGATATGGTTAAGGCCTTGTTTTTAAGAAAATCGATGTGGCTATTTTTTGGTGTAAGTTGCATTGCAGTGTTACCAACGGGTGGGAAATTATTGAGGGAAATGTAGGGGTGAAAATTTACAAAAAATCCCTAACCGAATTTCAAACTTTTTTTGTATCTAGCACCACTGCTGCTATATGGGTTCAAGTCACCTAAACAAATCTTTGGTGTGTTGACAAGGTACAGTGAAATCCTGAAGTCGCTGGCTTCCATTCAAAGAGGGAAAGAAAAAATTCTGTCATACACATGAAATTTTGACACTTTTTTACGCCTCAGAGGCAAAAATCAAATATGCCGGGTTAGACTTCTCTAATTATCCTATTGAAACTTTTTATGGTGCGTTCTGTAGGGCAAAGAGAAAGCTTTCAAGTAGTGGTACGTTTGTTTCAATGTAGCCAGTAAGAGGGTAATAATAGAGGGGAAAAGGGAAATTTTCCGAATTTTTCACCTAATAGCGGGAATTAATTGTTTTGGCTGGAAACGCTGCCATCAGACAGGCGAAAACTATCTGAAAATAAACCGTAGTACTCAAAGAATATATCCTACAAGTATCATGGCGATATATAACAAAGTAAGCATGAAATTTAATAAAATCTCATTCTACCTCAGAAATACACCATTTTCTTACCATTTCCAGAACATGGTTTATTATAAACCTCAACTGTACTTCCACTAATTATTCTAGTAAAACTTTTTATGGTGCGCTGTGTAGGCTAAGGATGAGGCTGTTAGACACTGGTACATTTGTTCGAATGTAGCCAACAAGAAGGAAATAATAGAAATAAAAAGGGAATTTTTCGCAAAATTTGCCCCTAAAATCTGGAATTAAATTTTTTTGTAGCTAGCAACACTACTATCAGACACACAGAAACTATCTTAAAATAAGCTTTGGTATCCCTCTAATATATCCTACAAGTTTTGTGACAATATCTAATAAAGTAAGCATGTCAATAAAAAAAATATCTCATTCTACCTTTAAAAAGTTATCTTTTCAATTAGAGAACAAGGTCCACTGTAAATCTCAACTTTACTTCCCCTAATTATCCTATTGAAACTTTCTATAGTGCGTTGTGTAGAGTAAAGACAAGACTTCCAGATACTGGTACGTTTGTTCCGATATAGCCAACAAGATGGAAATAATAGAGACAAAACATATAATTTTTCCAAAATTTCCCCCTAAAATCTGGAATTAAAATATTCTGTAGCTGGCAACACTGCAACCAGACAGACGCAAACTATCTTAAACATTGGTACACCACTAATATATCCTACAACTATTATGGTGATATTTAAGGAACAAAGCTTCTAGTTACCAAAAATATATTACGGTAAACAGAAAAGTAAGGAAAAATTAGAAAAATCAGGGGCTAGAACCTAAATACGAATTTTACGTGCGTCCCCTAATTACCCCATTGTAACGATCTGTACTTTCGCTTGTTAAGTAAGGACAAATGTTCGATTGGTGTAAGTTGACTTGCACTCGAACGTATAGGTACGGATTTATAAACAAAAGTTTCTAATTTTTTGCCCAAATATAGGAGATTTTTAATTTCCCTAATTGGCAACACTGCGCGCAGGCCCGTCCAATTGATGTCAACAGTTAGGTATCCATTCGAGGTATCTACCTGGCAACTCTTAAGGATGTCTTTCTACAACGAAGGAAGCTACAGGGAAAAAAAAAGTAAAGGAAATTCGAAATTAGAAAATTCTCTAATCTTTTACTGGGGTGAAATTTGAGAAGGAAATTCGACACCAGAAGAAAAAGAAATTAATATGATAAACTATAGTCCAACCACATTTAGCAAGAATAATATCCCGATGTCTTAATTAGAGTCCACCCTGGAGCGGATTAAACAAGTGACACACCTGTGTGTGCCACTTTGGCCACCTGGGCTACCGAGTACACATTTGATTACATTTTTTGACTACTAACTCGTGTTGTTGTTGTAGTTATAGTCTCGACTAATAATATCGTTGTAAACAATAACTTTATAAGGAAAATTTTCTCTCCTTTTTACATCTTAGTTCCAACACTGTTGGTGAGAAATGTAGGGTGTTTCAAAATAAATTTTGGGGTTTTAAGTCTTCGTAGTACTTATTACATTTTACGTACAATTATAAACTATGCATCAAGTAAAAGAGCACCTCAAACAGTCTTTCTTACAAGTGTTCAATGTGAGATTCATTCATCACACGGCGCACATCTAGTCGATAGGCGAGAAAGGCCCATAAACTTTCCGCCATACGGCACAAAACACATTCAATTTAGGGGAGTTTCGTTTCAATTGTACCATCTCCTGAGGATTTGCTGACGGCCAGATGCAAACATTATGAGTGTTGACATTAGCTCTTAGGTGAAAAGTCGATTTATCACTGTAGACGACACGATCCAGAAAATCTTCATTGTTATGCAGGAATATTTCACTTGCGAAATTGGCACGTAAACCGTAGTCTGTAGGTTTTAGACCTGTAGCAACTGCAAACAATAAAGACGTAGTTGCTCTCCTTAATATTCTTCACACAGACGGTTGCACTGTACAGGTTCAGTCTTTATTAAAACACAAAAACCTTTCTGCTCTCTAGTCTCCATCATCGCTACTTGCTCTCTGACGGCAGACAGAAGAAAAATGCATGTACATGCGTGCGTACAAAACTGTTTGAATTGCTCTTTCATCTGATATAATATTTATAATTGTAAGTTAATTGTAATAAATACTACAAAGTTTCAAAAGCCTAATATTAATTTTGAAACACCCTGCATTACTTCAAATTGAGTCATCCTATATTCAGGTCCTAGTCAATTTGTCTCCTCGTGTAATGGCATAATTTGCCGCCTGCCCCTTTCTCCAAAAGAAGCAAATCTTAGAAGTCATGATTTTAAGTATGCTACTCCAGCATGAACAACAAAGGTGAGGGTAAGTGCAGCCGTACTTAGAAAGGCTTAATTAAATACTTACTAAAAATGCAATTCCGTTGTGTCTGTTTTTTTTTCTTTAAATGTTAATCTATTATGATAGTGAAAGATAAAGCAAACACACCTGCAGAGGAAAGATGGTAACCTTTTTATAGAATTCACTATCGAGCTTCAATCTCAATGTATCAGTTTGCATTTCCAGTGCAACTAGCTCTTTTATCTTTATTTCTTGATTTTTCTTCTACATCTTCTAACATTTTTTAAAAAACTTGTTTCTATCTTCAATGATAAGGAACTTGCTTCAGACAAAAACAAGATTACTTTCATATCAAAACTGTGATAACTTACTAAATGGAACATATATTCATTACTATTCGAGAATTGAATTCTTGCATTTGACAACAATCAAGCAATTTGTGCTCGGATTTATTCGCCCATTTGCTTTAGCATTGTCCATGTGGCCTTAAACTAATGCAACCTAAACATAATTTATGAATGTAGTATTCAAATAGAAGGTCAGCTTAGTAAATGTAACTACCATCATCATGAAGTCTATTTCCAACAAGAAATATTTAATTTAAATAATATACTTATGACAGATTTTGCCGGACCATCCAAGCGTGCCGTTCCACGCAAATGCACGTGTTGTATATATACAGTGGTGTATTTAGGAGGACTTCCGGGCTTAAGGCACCCCCCCCCCGAAATCTTACTATAGTAAAGTATATGTAATATCTTGCAGAATTTTCACATTTTCAGGCAAAGACCTCCCCCCCGAAAGTTAGCAAAGCCCCTCCCGAAACAAAATCTATATGGTAGAGCCGGCTCTGCATATCATATATATCTAGTCGACAAATTATTTATATATGACATTTAGAAAAATACTATTAGGCAAATTAGTATTATTCTTTACCTTTGGACAGGTTATTGGAATTTTATACTGTTCGTGACATTATTTTCGTACTTATTAAAGGCCTACTTTCACGAAAAAACAAAATTTCATTTCTACTTTTATTTCTTAGTTGATATTGATGAAAATTGCTGAAACCCGAATTGTTAATAGGTATGGTATTCATGTAAATTGTAAAATATTTGTAGCGTATCAGTATCTAGCGTTTAATTTATGTTGCATTTTATGGTGATTACACCTACATAAAAATATTTCATACTTAAATATACGTAAGATGCATTACAAATGACTGTTTGAAAAAAAAAACGAAATTTAGAAAAAAAACGAGAGGCAATGTTTTTTTTCTAAAAAAAACGTACATTTCTGAAAAAATACGAACCGTTTTTTTTCTATTTACAACACTATCTATAAGTTAATCATACCTAAATCATCATTTTAGTTGTGTACTAAAAGTAGACTCTGAATACCAAAAAGTGCACCTTTCTTAGTAAAGAGTTAGTATGTGTACTAACTAGTCTGTGACTAACCTTCGATTAACGAATTCTCTCTGAATACCGCTCATAACGTTTTAATTAGTTCCTCATTATTTAAATCATGAAAGTACATATCCTGTTAACCTGACTAATTTACCTTTTTTTTTGTACTATACCGTATCTTGAATTTTAATCAGGTTTATTTTAACAATCTTTTTTCGGGGGGTGTTCGAACCCAAAACTCACAACGCAAGAGTCACGACAGCAACAACGACAACTATGAAGTGTGGCTCTAGCATCACGAGCTCTTCTGCGCCTCCTTCTTCCCAGAGAGAGAGAGAGAGAGATTGTTTGGTGGAACATGTTTCAAAAAGAAAAGGGCCTGTGCAGATGATGACGTCATGAAAAAAATCTGCTTATAAGCACCGTGGGAAAGTTGCGAGATATTCGTGATATTCTTTCACGCCAAGATGGACTAGGCACGTCTCATATTATCAACGTCATAACTTTGTAAATATTTTTGGGCTCTTGTTATCCAGGAATAACTATGGGATCTCGATAGCTGAGTACAAAACATAATAATATTAATAATAATAATTAAAGCTCAGGTTTCTATGACATGCATATTTTTTTATTTTGACATATTTTACATGTCTAATTAATCATAAACACATTTCTTATTCTTGTGAACACAAAAATAACATTGAGCTCTTCCGTGGCTAAGCGGTTAGCGTACGCGCCTTTCTCGTGGGAGACCCGGGTTCGATTCCCGGCAGGAGCTCATGTGGTTCGGATTCCACGTAAATCAGTATGTCCACGTCTCATATAGCCTCGCTGCTGAACGGGACGTTAAACTCAACTCAACTCAACTCAACTCAACTCAACTCAACTCAACTCAACTCAACTCAACTCAACTCAACTCAACTCAACTCAACTCAACTCAACTCAACTCAACTCAACTCAACTCAACTCAACTCAACTCAACTCAACTCAACTCAACTCAACTCAACTCAACTCAACTCAACTCAACTCAACTCAACTCAACTCAACTCAACTCAACTCAACTCAACTCAACTCAACTCAACTCAACTCAACTCAACTCAACTCAACTCAACTCAACTCAACTCAACTCAACTCAACTCAACTCAACTCAACTCAACTCAACTCAACTCAACTCAACTCAACTCAACTCAACTCAACTCAACTCAACTCAACTCAACTCAACTCAACTCAACTCAACTCAACTCAACTCAACTCAACTCAACTCAACTCAACTTTTTTTATTAATCCTATAAATGTAATGTAGCTTAAGGACATATTTGGGCCCCGAAATGATTTAACATATTTTTATAACATTTTTTGACGAGTTTTACTTATTATTGTACAGAAATATGTTTTGCCTGTAAAGAGGATCATTCAGATTTTCTCCAACGAAGTCAGTGATCTATGCTTCAGAGCGTCAAGATATTTATTCAGGACAAAATAATTTTGTAAACTGCTTAATAAATTACTATTCTTAGGAATTTTTGTTATGTTTTGTGTGTCATTCTGTCATAGGTTAAGCCATATTGTTTCGTTTTCTAGGGTAGCGATGGACAGGGCCGTGCCGTAGGGGGGGGGAGCGAAAAATTCGGGAGAAAAAAAGGAAAAACGATAGGAAAAATTGCTTGGGGCGCCGTTGTATACTCTCGCCCCGGGCGCTGATTTTCCACGGCATGGCCCTGGCGATGGGGATTCTTTTAAAGGAGAGAGTCAAAGAAAAGAGGAAATACTTTTTAAGTAGACCAATCTCATTTATTCAAAACAAGAAGGTACATTTGACAACATTTTTGTAATACTAAACCCAATTAATATTTGTAGTTTCTCATAATCGAGTTCGAACTGGAATGTGCTTATATTCATAACTGAAGTTAAATGTTCATCTGTCAGTGTCTGTTTCTAATTTAAAAAAAAAAAAGTCGAAGTTACCCAATTTTTCTTTTCATTCGCCAGATTAGGAAGTGTCGCAGGCTGGATAGAAACTTTTCAGAGAGCCACGTTTGGCCCACGGGCCATAGTTTACAAGTCACTTTTCTAGAACATAAATACATAGGACCTATATATATGTGTTTTCAATTTTTTTTTCATAGAATCCGGGTCTTAATAATAATAATAGAGTTTGAGCTGTTGTGTTTGCAGGAACACCAAGGTTATCAAGGACGGAGCCTACTAGTAGCGTGGGCTCCCAACCACGATGAGGGGCTAAATCCAGTGCATCTCGCGGGTGTACATACCATCGTAGTACAGGATCAACCACATTTACTCTTGACGATTTCAACCACAAGTGATGTATTCGAGAAACCTCGAAGAAAACACATCACAAGTTTGATTGCTACGAAATAGATTTTAGGAAAGTTATCCTGGAATGGAGAGAGAGAAACAAAGACATTTGCATGTTGTGGCCAATGGTAGAACCCAGGGACGTATGCAGGGGGTGGGTCCTGGAAGTCCGGACCCCCCCCCCCCCGAAATTTCGACTCTTGTGTAAATTTAGCCTAATTTTAGGGGCGATTTTGGGAATTTTAATATAAAATACCCTCATATTGAGTTTGGATCCCCCCGAAATAAATTCCTGCGTACGCTACTGCTAGAACCCATGGCTATGATCGATTCAACTAGCTTTAAGGTTTGTGTAAAGTGTCGAGTATTGACAGATGGTAAGGCATTTTCCGTATCTTTCCATGAACGAGGGATCATCAAAAAAGTTGCAAAGCATAACACTTTTATGTTATTCACTGTAATTTAGATTAATAGCATGCCTGATTAATAACATGCCTGTCTTGGTGCAGGTTTGGATACTTCGGATTCTGATTATGTATACCCGAGAAGCGGACAATAAAATGATGACTCGTCTGGAAAATGGGTCAAAAGTAGAAGGAGGTCAGCGGTGCGGTTCCTGTGGGTAAATGACACTACACCTACGGACATTCATAGACAGAGTGTACAGGTGTATGGGGAGGGCTAAATTGCAAAGCAACATGTGCCGAAGTGGTGTGGTACCTTCAAAGAGGGACGGGCCAATATTGTTAATGAAAACCCTTTACACAGTGGTAAACCCAGTTACTTCAACCACTGACGTTAACGCTTGGAGCGACTGGACCACCCCTTCTAGAGCTCTGACTTAGCTCCAATGAATTTTAACTTTACCCTGTTCTAAAGCAAAAAAATGACTGGCCAACATTATCTTGCATGTGATTATGTCAAAAACCGCTGCCTCATGGTGGCTACGAAAACTTGACGCAGATTTCTATGCAAATGGTATAGAAAACTTTATCTCCCGTTGAGATAAGCGGTTGAACAAAAGCTGTGATTACACCGAGAACTATTGTTGAGTGCCCTCTATTATTAGATATGTTGATCTTCTAACTATGTTTTACACATAAGTAGTGTTGTAAAAAAACGGTTTTTTTTCTGTGAAGTTTTTTTTCAATAAAAAACATCGTTCTTTTTCATGTTTTTTTTCAAAAGTCTGTTTTTTTTCTGGCAACTATTATTTATTGATTTATGTTGCAGATTATTGAAAGAATCAACAGAACTAGAGTCGAAGCCCTCGTAACTTACAAATCGTTTGTTTCTTCGAACCTATACGAGCAAAATTGTGTGATTATTACTTTCGGTCCCAGGCCATTTTTGGCGTTTTCCTACATTTCCAGTTAGTGACTTATTGCTCAAAAACTATTCATTCGATTGATATGGTTAAGGCCTTGTTTTTAAGAAAATTGATGTGGCTATTTTTTGGTGTAAGTTGCATTGCAGTGTTACCAACGGGTGGGGAAATTATTGAGGGAAATGTAGGGGTGAAAATTTACAAAAAATCCCTAACCGAATTTCAAATTTTTTTTGTATCTAGCACCACTGCTGCTATATGGGTTCAAGTAAACTAAAGAAATCTTTGGTGTGTTGACAAGGTACAGTGAAATCCTGAAGTCGCTGGCTTCCATTCAAAGAGGGAAAGAAAAAATTCTGTCGTACACATGAAATTTTGACACTTTTTACGCCTAAGAGGCAAAAATCAAATATGCCGGGGTACAGCTTCTCTAATTATCCTATTGAAACTTTTTATGGTGCGTTCTGTAGGGTAAAGAGGAAGCTTTCGGGTAGTGGTACGTTTGTTTCAATGTAGCCAGTAAGAGGGTAATAATAGAGGGGAAAAGGGAAATTTTCCGAATTTTTCACCTAATAGCGGGAATTAATGGTTTGGCTGGAAACGCTGCCATCAGACAGACGAAAACTATCTGAAAATAAACCGTAGTACTCAAAGAATATATCCTACAAGTATCATGGCGATATATAACAAAGTAAGTATGAAATTTAAAAAAATCTCATTCTACCTCAGAAATTCACCATTTTTTTACCATTTCCAGAACATGGTTTATTATAAACCTCAACTGTACTTCCCCTACTTGTTCTAGTGAAACTTTTTATGGTGCGCTGTGTATGCTAAGGATGAGGCTGTTAGACACTGGTACATTTGTTCGAATGTAGCCAACAAGAAGGAAATAATAGAAATAAAAAAGGGAATTTTTCCCAAAATTTGCCCCTAAAATCTGGAATTAAAATTTTTTGTAGCTAGCAACACTACTATCAGACACACACAAACTATCTTAAAATAAGCTTTGGTATCCCTCTAATATATCCTACAAGTTTTGTGATGATATCTAATAAAGTAAGCATGTCAATAAAAAATATCTCATTCTACCTTAAGAAAAATCACAGTTATCTTTCCAATTAGAGAACAAGGTCCACTGTAAAGCTCAACTGTACTTCCCTTAATTATCCTATTGAAACTTTCTACAGTGCGTTGTGTAGAGCAAAGACGAGACTTCCAGATACTGGTACGTCTGTTCCGATATAGCCAACAAGAGGGAAATAATAGAAACAAAACATATAATTTTTCCAAAATTTCCCCCTAAAATCTGGAATTAAAATATTTGGTAGCTGGCAACACTGCAACCCGACAGATGCAAACTACCTTAAATTAAACATTGGTACACCACTAATACATCCTACAAGTATTATGGCGATATTTAAGGAACAAAGCTTCTAATTATCAAAAAGATATTACGGTAAACAGAAAAGTAAGGAAAAACTAGAAAAATCAAGGGCTAGAACCTAAATATGAATTTTACGTGCGTCCCCTAATTACCCCATTGTAACGATCTGTACTTTCGTTTGTTAAGTAAGGACAAATGTTCGATTGGCGTAAGTTGACTTGCACTCGAACGTATAGGTACGGATTTATAAACAAAAATTTCTAATGTTTTGCCCAAATATAGGAGAATTTTAATTTCCCTAATTGGCAACACTGCGCGCAGGCCCGTCCAATTGATGTCAACAGTTAGGTGTCTATCCGAGGTATCTACCTGGCAAGTCTTAAGGATATCTTTCTACAACGAAGGAAGGTACAAGGAAAAAAAAGTAAAGGAAATTTGAAATTAGAAAATTCTCGAATTTTTTACTGGGGTGAAATTTGAGAAGGAAATTCGACACCAGAAGAAAAAGAAATTAATATGATAAACTATAGTCCAACCACATTTTGCAAGAGCAATATCCCGATATCTTAATTAGTGTCCACACTGGAGCGGATTAAACAAGTGACACACCTGTGTGTGCCATTTTGGACACCTGGGCCACCGAGTACACATTTGATTACATTTTTTTGACTACTAACTCGTGTTGTTGTTGTAGTTATAGTCTCGACTAATAATAATATCATTGTAAACAATAACTTTATAGGGAAAATTTTCTCTCCTTTTTACATCTTAGTTCAACACTGTTGGTGAGAAATGTCGAGTGTTTCAAAATAAATTTTGGGGTTTTAAGTCTTCGCTTTACTTACTACATTTTACGTACAATTATGAGCAATGCATCAAGTAAAAGAGCACCTCAAACAGTCTTTACTACAAGTGTTCAATGTGAGATTCTTTCATCACACGGCACACATCTAGTCGATAGGCGAGAAAGGCCCATAAATTTTCCGCCATATGGCACAAAACACATTCAATTTAGGGGAGTTTCGTTTCAATTGTACCATCTCCTGAGGATTTGCTGACTGCCAGATGCAAACATTATGAGTGTTCACATTAGCTCTTAGGTGAAAAGTCGATTTATCACTGTAGACGATACGATCCAGAAAATTTTCATTGTTATGCAGGAATATTTCACTTGCGAAATTGGCACGTAAACCGTAGTCTGTAGGTTTTAGACCTGTAGCAACTGCAAACAATAAAGACGTAGTTGCAAGCGTCTCCTTAATATTCTTCACACAGACGGTTGCACTGTACAGGTTCAGTCTTTATTAAAACACAAAAAGCTTTCTGCTCTCTAGTCTTCATCTTTGCTACTTGCTCTTTCTAACGGCAGACAGAAGAAACAATGCATGTACATGCTTGCGTACAAAACTGTTTGAGTTGCTCTTTCATGTGATATAATATTTATAATTGTAAGTTAATTGTAATAGATACTACAAAGTTTCAAAACCCTAATATTAATTTTGAAACACCCTGCATTACTTCAAATTGAGTCATCCTATATTCAGGTCCTAGCCAATTTGACGCCTCGTGCAATGGCATAATTTGCCGCCCCCCCTTTCTCCAGAAAGAACAAATCTTAGAAGTCATGATTTTAAGTATGCTACTCCAGCATGAACAACAAAGGGGAGGGTAAGTGCAGTCGCACTCAGAAAGGCTTAAATACTTACTAAAAGTGCAATTCCGTTGTGTATGTTTCTTTTTCTTTAAATGTGAATCTATTATGATAGTGAAAGATAAAGCAAACACACCTGCAGAGGATAGATGGTAATCCTTTTTATAGAATTCACTATCGAGCTTCAATCTCAATGTATCAGTTTGCAATTCCAGTGCAACTAGCTCTTTTATCTTTATTTCTTGATTTTTCTTCTACATCTCCATTTAAAAGAAAAAAAAAACTTGTTTCTATCTTCAATGATAAGGAACTTGCTTCTGACAAAAACAAGACTACTTTCATATCAAAACTGTGATAACATACGAAATGGAACTGATATTCACTACTATTCGAGAATTGAATTCTTGCATTTGACAACAATCAAGCAATTTGTGCTCGGATTTATTCGACCATTTGCTTTAGCATTGTCCATGTGGCCTTAAACTAATGCAACCTAAACATAATTTATGAATGTAGTATTCAAATAGAAGGTCAGCTTAGTAAATGTAACTACCATCATCATGAAGTATGTTTCCAACAAGAAATATTTAATTTAAATAATATACTTATGACAGATTTTGCCGGACCATCCAAGCTTGCCGTTCCACGCAAATGCACGTGTTGCATATATACAGTGGCGTACTTAGGAGGGCTTCCCGGCTTAAGCCCTCCCCCGAAATCTTACTTACTATAGTAAAGTATATGAAATAGTATATGAAATATCTTGCAGAATTTTCACATTTTCAGGCAAAGCCCCCCCCCGAAAGTTAGCAAAGCCCCTCCCGAAACAAAATCGTAAATACACCACTGCATATATGGTAGAACCGGCTCTGCATATCATATATATCTAGTCGACAAATTATTTATATATGATATTTAGAAAAATACTATTAGGCAAATTAGTATTAGTTTTTACCTTTAGACAAGTTATTGGAATTTTATACTGTTCGTGACATTATTTTCGTACTTATTAAAGGCCTGCTTTCACGAAAAAACAAAATTTCATTTCTACTTTTATTTCTTAGTTGATATTGATGAAAACTGCTGAAACCCGAATTGTTAATAGGTATGGTATTCATGTAAATTGTAAAATATTTGTAGCGTATCAGTATCTAGCGTTTAATTTATGTTGCATTTTACGGTGATTACACCTACATAAAAATATTTCATACTTAAATAGACGTAAGATGCATTACAAATGACTATTTGAAAAAAAACGAAATTTAGAAAAAAAACGAGAGGCAATGTTTTTTTTCTAAAAAAAACGTACGTTTCTGAAAAAATACGAACCGTTTTTTTTCTATTTACAACACTACACATAAGCCATAATGGGGTCTGTAACCTTGTTTTCCGATCATTCCACATATTTTGCAACAATACTTAAAGGTGGGTATGCCAGTTAGGAAGAAGGAGACAGTGGTGATGAGAAATAAAGGAAATGGGAAAAAACGGAAGAATTCCGAGAAAACCCCCACACACGGTGTTTGTCTACCACAAAACTCATCAGGCACGAGCTAGGATCGAACCAATCAGCAGGGGTGAACGCTCTACCACTGAGACACCGCGGCCCTTTAGTAAATATAGAATATGCATCGTATTAAATCAAGTAGCTTCTCCAAAAGAGACAATATCTTTTGTATTTTGTTTAACCTTGAACAAAAAACAGAGAACCAGAAATCTTTGATATTCTTTTGGCTGTTGGTTCCCCCGTTGAGAAGTTCTTGTTCTTCATCCTCAAATAATTGAATTTTTAACACTTGCGTAGATGAGGACTGAAGATTACAGGAGAGGAAAAAAAATCAGAAGTGGAAGGAACGTGACCTTGAACGAAACTCAAGGTGGAGCTGGAGACTGGATGTTTGAAGAGAATGGAAGGTAAAGGAAAAGAAAAAAAGCGAGACACAAGAAAGGGAAAGATTAAAAAGAAAAGAAAAAACATAGTAAAGCGAGTAAGCTATTCGCTGATGTTCTTTTTTTTTTTTCACAGGCTCCTTTCGCCTACTTTATTTCTGTTCCATTTTTACGATCATTTCACGCCAGTGTCAAATGCCTTGGCGTTTGTTTCTGTCTGCAAGCTATATTCAACTGTTTATGAGCATATAGGCCTATACGAGAACAAGTAAGCAAAAATACCTTTTTAAAAATCCTTCTCAGCTCACATGGAGTTTCCTGCCATTCTTACGTTCAATTATCCGAATGTAAGTATAAATAGCTTTCGTAAACTACGAGACCTACGTAGATTATTTATTTCAAGATCGAAGGGATCTAACGAATAATTTAACTGTTACATTTGCTACCTCCCACCATTTTCAAGATCATCTTCATAGCAGGGGTAAAAGTGGACCTGAAAAGGTAGGGGGACGGTAGGTAGCGACATGACGTCACGCCGGTTCCCCTGCCTATCTTCGCCCATTTAGGAACTGGGGGAACGCCGTACATATTTTTACGAGGTGGGGGGACGAAGTCTCCAAGCGTTCCCCTCACACAGTTGTTCTCAATATTTTTTCAATGACGACACACATTGCTGAACATACATGGCATTGCGACACATTATTATTATTATTATTATTATTATTATTATTATTATTATTATTATTATTATTATTATTATTATTATTATTATTATTATTATTATTATATTTTATAATAGTAAACCCAGTTAGTTTTTATAATGACTCTATATAGCACTGAGCATTTTGCTACCGCAGGAGGTGTTGACTGGTACAGTCTGACTCGATTTTAACTAATTATTATTAAATGCTTAATGATTTTTAAATTCTAAAAATTAGCTACACACCTTAGGGGATTGCGTGATAATCCGCTCAGTCTGTTCAAATCTTTTATTATTCAAGTTATCGACTCAGTCTGTTCAAATCTTTTATTATTCAAGTTATCGACTCAGTCTGTTCAAATCTTTTATTATTCAAGTTATAGACTCAGTCTGTTCAAATCTTTTATTATTCAAGTTATAGACCGTCTGTTCAAATCTTTTATTATTCAAGTTATAGACTGAGTCTGTTCAAATCTTTTATTATTCAAGTTATAGACTCAGTCTGTTCAAATCTTTTATTATTCAAGTTACAGACTCAGTCTGTTCAAATCTTTTATTATTCAAGTTATAGACTCAGTCTGTTCAAATCTTTTATTATTCAAGTTATAGACTCAGTCTGTTCAAATCTTTTATTATTCAAGTTATAGAGTCAGTCTGTTCAAATCTTTTATTTTTCAAGTTATAGAGTCAGTCTGTTCAAATCTTTTATTATTCAAGTTATAGAGTCAGTCTGTTCAAATCTTTTATTATTCAAGTTATAGACAGTCTGTTCAAATCTTTTATTATTCAAGTTATAGACTCAGTCTGTTCAAATCTTTTATTATTCAAGTTATAGACTCAGTCTGTTCAAATCTTTCATTATTCAAGTTATAGACAGTCCGTTCAAATCTTTTATTATTCAAGTTATAGACTCAGTCTGTTCAAATCTTTTATTATTCAAGTTATAGAGTCAGTCTGTTCAAATCTTTTATTATTCAAGTTATCGACTCAGTCTGTTCAAATCTTTTATTATTAAAGTTATAGAGTCAGTCTGTTCAAATCTTTTATTATTCAAGTTATAGACCCAGTCTGTTCAAATCTTTTATTATTCAAGTTATAGACTCAGTCTGTTCAAATCTTTTATTATTCAAGTTATCGACCCAGTCTGTTCAAATCTTTTATTATTCAAGTTATAGACCCAGTCTGTTCAAATCTTTTATTTTTCAAGTTATAGACTGAGTCTGTTCAAATCTTTTATTATTCAAGTTATAGACTCAGTCTGTTCAAATCTTTTATTATTCAAGTTATAGACTCAGTCTGTTCAAATCTTTTATTATTCAAGTTATAGACTCAGTCTGTTCAAATCTTTTATTTTTCAAGTTATAGAGTCAGTCTGTTCAAATCTTTTATTATTCAAGTTATAGACTCAGTCTGTTCAAATCTTTTATTATTCAAGTTATAGAGTCAGTCTGTTCAAATCTTTTATTATTCAAGTTATAGACTCAGTTTGTTCAAATCTTTTATTATTCAAGTTATAGACTCAGTCTGTTCAAATCTTTTATTATTCAAGTTATAGACTCAGTCTGTTCAAATCTTTTATTATTCAAGTTATAGACTCAGTCTGTTCAAATCTTTTAATATTCAAGTTATAGACTCATTCTGTTCAAATCTTTTATTATTCAAGTTATAGACCCAGCCTGTTCAAATCTTTTATTATTCAAGCTATAGACCCAGCCTGTTCAAATCTTTTATTATTCAAGTTATAGACTCAGTTTGTTCAAATCTTTTATTATTCAAGTTATAGACTCAGTCTGTTCAAATCTTTTATTATTCAAGTTATAGACTCAGTCTGTTCAAATCTTTTATTATTCAAGTTATAGACTCAGTCTGTTCAAATCTTTTAATATTCAAGTTATAGACTCATTCTGTTCAAATCTTTTATTATTCAAGTTATAGACCCAGCCTGTTCAAATCTTTTATTATTCAAGCTATAGACCCAGCCTGTTCAAATCTTTTATTATTCAGGTTATAGACTCAGTTTGTTCAAATCTTTTATTATTCAAGTTATAGACTCAGTCTGTTCAAATCTTTTATTATTCAAGTTATAGACTCAGTCTGTTCAAATCTTTTATTATTCAAGTTATAGACTCAGTCTGTTCAAATCTTTTAATATTCAAGTTATAGACTCATTCTGTTCAAATCTTTTATTATTCAAGTTATAGACCCAGCCTGTTCAAATCTTTTATTATTCAAGCTATAGACCCAGCCTGTTCAAATCTTTTATTATTCAAGTTATAGACTCAGTTTGTTCAAATCTTTTATTATTCAAGTTATAGAGTCAGTTTGTTCAAATCTTTTAATATTCAAGTTATAGACTCAGTCTGTTCAAATCTTTTATTATACAAGTTATAGACTCAGTCTGTTCAAATCTTTTATTATTCAAGTTATAGACCCAGTCTGTTCAAATCTTTTATTATTCAAGTTATAGACCCAGTCTGTTCAAATCTTTTATTATTCAAGTTATCGACTCAGTCTGTTCAAATATTTTATTATTCAAGTTATCGACTCAGTCTGTTCAAATCTTTTATTATTCAAGTTATAATCCCAGTCTGTTCAAATCTTTTATTATTCAAATTATAGACCCAGTCTGTTCAAATCTTTCATTATTCAAGTTATAGACTCAGTCGGTTCAAATCTTTTATTATTCAAGTTATAGACCCAGTCTGTTCAAATCTTTCATTGTTCAAGTTATAGACTCAGTCGGTTCAAATCGTTTATTATTCAAGTTATATACTCAGTCGGTTCAAATCTTTTATTATTCAAGTTATAGACCCAGTCTGTTCAAATCTTTTATTCAAGTTACGGATAACTTGTCGAAAATTTTTCAGTTTGTCACACGTTTATGTCCTTTATAGGCTACAGAAGATGGATGATTAAAGTAAGTGAATGATAATGGAATAATTGGTGGAATGAGATTGTGGGAGGAAACCTCGAGAAAACCCATGGACACGATGTTGTCCCCCACGAACTTACTTGGCCGAGAATCGAACCAGGGACCCGACGTGCCAAAGGTAAGCGCCCTACCACTGAGCCACCGTGCCCCCCAAGATAATTGCCAAGAAGCAGGCACAATGTTCGGGAAACGCTGTAAAATTAATTCAGTCACATCTTGATAAATGTGGTCATGTATTTTGTGATACAGAAAAAATATATGGCAGTTTTATTAAGACATATGGGTTAACGAGAAACCATTAAAAAAAACTTTCGAAATTGAAGTTAGCTTTAATGAGTTTCACACTGGCCCAGGCTTAGAGGTCGCTATTTCCAATAAGACTTGCGTTAGCTAAGTTCTGGGGGTTATAATTCCCAGTGAACCTCTCACTTGCTAGTGTTGGTACTCACTAAGCTCAGTGGTGCTCGCCATTGCTCGAACTAGAGTGTCTCGATGTCATCTTATAGGACTTGGAAAATGAAAACATTTCTGTAGCTGACACGTATCATAGATATACGAGGAAGAATCAGAAACTAAGTTTACAAGGCCGATATGTCTGGAATTTCGTCTGTTAGAAAGGAATGAAGCGTGTGCTGTAATTGTAATACGTGGAGTTGGCAACTATGCAGAGTTTCAATCATCCGTCGTCTACGGCGCTAGTTGTAGGTAAACACAAATGGCGACCCGTTTGAAAAACTGGTCTCGTGAAGAAGTACGCTCAGTTTATATTCGATTTCTGTGTGCGTGACATGTAACCGCGGCTGAAATCCACCGGCTACAGTTGGAGGTTTACGGGGAGACTGTAATATCTCGTCAGTGTGTCGAGACCAGAATGGCGACGAAAGTTTACGGCTGGTAGGGAAAACGTCACCGAAGAGAAGCGCAGTGCTCGACCCAGCACGACCTCAAAAAACGGTTTCGCTGGGACATCATCGATGACCTTCCCTACAGCCCGGACCTCACTCCAAGCGACTTTCACCTGTTCCCACTCTTGAAGAAGCACCGAAGAGGCCGTTGCTTTGCTTCAGACGAGGAGGTGAAACACTTCGTGACAACATAAGTGAACACGCAAGGACAGAATTTCTTTTACCAGGACGGAATTTTCAAACTCATCCCACGATGCGAGAATTCTCCACCGATATGGAGGCTATGTCGAAAAATAACCTAATGTATATGTTATCTGTTGGCTGTATTGGTTGTATGAAATAATACGTATACACACGTTTAACTGTAGGCTATGTAACCTTACTTTCCGATCAACCCTCGTAAAATATGACATGAATGTGAGATAGAGGTGTCAATAAGTATTAAGATGAGGTAGTGGTCCCCATGAGACGAACCGAGACAGCCCGAATACAAACTCTGACTTTTTCGAGACGAGACAGCGCTTTCAATGCATGTTTTCGAGACGAGATATCCCGTAATTTCGTCTCGTGGTCAATAGTAGATCCCGGGACCAGAATTTTCGTCACGAGTGTTAGTTTAACTTCTGTGAAAATTGAAATTGTTGAAAAAATTGGAGTAAAACGCTCACCTGTGTTGAAAAAAAATCTTAAGCTGTATCATAGCTCTATTAAGTCTTAAGTTCTACGGGAAATGCTTCGGCCAATGGCCAACACATTCTTTTAAAAGTTACCTTGGTACTGGTTGTCGGTTTGAAGTAGTAAATACCATGTATCATGGACTCCTACACAACGCGCACGAGATAAGACCGGATTGTTGAATCATTTTAATAGTTACAACAACATCAACAACAAGAAACAAAAATAAAACAAAACCTTTAATCTTACTTTTTTTTAGGTAATCTCACATATGCTTCCTCTTCTTTTTCCTTTCTTACACGGGTAATCATCCATTGATTCTTTTTTTTATTATTATTATTTATTTATTTCTCCCGTTTGGTTGTGACAAGTAGTGTAAATGGGAAAAGCATTTTTTAGTACCCCTGTTCACTGATAGGCGTCGCTGATAGCGCCAAAAGCTCTTTCCTTTAACTGCCTGTTGTAGCCTGTCTTTCCATCGCTACAACATCCGTCTCTGCATCACAAACAAGAAATGAGATAATTAATTGTGGCCATAAAAAAAAGGATCTAACCCTTTCCTGATTTTTCATTTTATTATTTTTTTTTTACGTAAGTAAATATTAACATTATTTGTAGATAATTCGTCTTGATGTAGAAGTTTAATCGCTTTTCTTTCATTTGAATAGGAAATGTCTTTTTTTCTTTTCTTTTCTTGAGAAACATATACGGAAAAAAAACAAAAAAAAAAATGATAAATTAAATTCACAAGTTTCTTTAGGTACAAAGAAAACATTGTATGAATATCCCTTTCCACATTTTCTTTACTAACCATACGATTATGGGAAGCCAAAATATGTATTTAACAAATGGTTTGCGTTTCAAACATTCCGCTATCAATTAGGAAGGAAGGATGCCTTTTGAATCTACAGGCCACGATTTTTCCTTTATAGAGCACTTTTGGAAAGGTAGTAGAGAACTTACAGGGTGTACCAAAAGTCTCAATACATCATTTTATTTTTACAAGGTTACTCAAAAAGGATGGTGCAAAACTAAAGCATATGTATTTTCTACTGAAACAACGTACGAAAGCAAAATTGGTTGGAAGGAAGAAAGGAGAGTTGTAATGTTCGATATGAGCACCTTGGATAACATGGCAGATGTCCAAATGATAATCCCGTTCTTGCCAGACCAGGACTTTCCATGGAGCACAAACGTCCAGTGGATTCAAACACTTCCGTGCCACACTGTTTTTTTTTTTTTTTTAATTTTGTACGAAAGTAACTCTACACTATTAAAACAGTCCCTGTTCATACAAATTCCATCACAAATATACAGGGTTACCATAAATGATTGATTCATTTTGAAAAGGCTATATTTTCAAAAGTATTACATGTACACTTATAAAAGATACCATGAAAGACATGTGAACCACAAACTCACCAAGTTTATACACCCTCTACAAATGTTCAACATTGTGCCCCTTTGGTGATACGACACACATCCAGACCATGTCTTTTTCTTTTCTTGCTTTCCCTCCATTTTTGACAGGTGCTAAACTCGGACTGCCACCTGGAATACACAAGAAAAACGTGGTGAGTTGCGGTTCTTTTCATATATCCTTCATGTGTGTACGGTACGTTTAATACTTTTGAAAACATATCTTTTCAAAACGGAACGAATCATTTATGCGAACCCTGTACACTTTCGTGAAGAGTCCCTATCACTGCGAAATTAAAATACCGCTAATTTTACAGTAATTATGTGATATCTTCAAACAGATAAAAGATAATCGAAAAGTGGATCAAGACCTCCCTAGACCGATGTTATTTTGCATGAGGTACCGTTATCACGAGTCACCTCTAGTAGCTTTCCGTTTGTAGTTATTTAGAAACGCGAAAATAAATGCCAATTTTCTAAAATGACTGGAAATCGAAAGCATATAAATGAGTCATGATAACGGTATCTCATGCAAAATAATATTGTCTAGGGAGGTCTTGTTCCACTTTTCGATTATCTTTTATCTATTTGAAGATATCACATAATTACTGTAAAATTAGCGGTATTTTAATTTCGCAGTGATGAGGCCTCTTAACTGTCTACACAACTAGCACCTCTAGTGTCTTTGGTGTGAGTTACAAACACTGACTATAAAACTTAACAACTTTCCTTTCCCCTTTCAGACCAATTTTGCTTTTGTATGTCGCTTCAGTAGAAAATAAATATGCTTTAGTTTTGCAAAACCTTAATAACCCTGTTTTTAATTAATTTTTTTTTTTTTTTTTTGAAAATTGACAACATGATTCATAAATTTATATTAATAATTGCTGCTTTTTATTTAAAACAAAAATAAGGTGTCTTAACTTATATAAATTGTGTAAAAACAAGGAAACATCGATGTTGATAAGATTTATTAACGTCAGAAGTTAGCATGGTGTCAACCATATGTTAGGCAGAGGTGATCATATTTTATACGTAAAATAAACTAATTTTACTGACACGCATTATAACGCATTCTATAATTTATTGAAACGTTGTGTTAAACATTCGTTGCAGTGCAAACTTTCGTTTCATTTTTAGCTTGCTGGAAAGAACCTCGAACAGGTGTATTCAGAATAAATCTTGACACTGGAAATTCATAAATGCAAATGGGGTCCAGGTATGGATAACTGTAATGGTTCAGTTCTTAAGTTATCTGACATCGTTCAATTCTATATCCTTCCTAAGTATGGTTCAAGATGAAAATGTTGAGTTCTTGTTTTTCTGCAAATCTAGAAACAATTTGAAGGGTATGAAATACGAGGGTCATTTCAGAAGTTCTGCACACTGAAAGGTACTTTGGAAGACCTTCATATAATCTCCATTCTTGCTTATGAGAGCTTCCTAACGTTTTGGTAAATTTTGTATCCCGAATAAGGCACATTCATTGTTAAGGTGTCTGATCACTCGAGTCACCTCACTGGAAGCTTCGTCAATTATATTCGAAACGTTTTCGAATATAATTGAGTGGTTCCTTCAATTTGGAAAACAAATCAAAGCCTGGTGGGCTCAAATCAGGACTATATGTTGGATGGGCAAGTATTTCCCATCCATACTTGTCGAGTGTTTTCCTCACGTAGATACTGGTCACTATGTGTAATCCGACCTGAGTTGTGTTCACCTTCCATTTTAACACCGAATTTCTCACAACACAGTCATGCAAACCAGCAAACACAGACACAGCCGTCAAGCCCAAACTCTGACTCACAACTGACATAAAATTGAACTTGATTATAGCACTCAAACGGTCGCACTGTGTGTGCAAGACTTTTGAAACGACCCTCGTAGAAGTAACCAAAACGTTATTCTGAATATATTGTCCGATAATGTTTCCAGCAAGGTCAAAAAAAAAAAAAAAAAAAAAAGCAAGTATTGCAGTGGATTATAATGAGTACAACGCTTGGACAGGTGAAATATTTTGTTATTTTAGCTTTATCGTCTTTACTTATGATCGTCAATTTGTGAGTGGGAAAGGTATGACTAAGTTGTTGCGAGAACTGACCGTTGTTTAGTGTTACCGCAAATACGAGGGTCATTGCAAAAGTTACGGCAACTATTTTTTCTCGAAACTGGTAACGAATAAAAAAATTCTGAAATATGCAAATGGAAGGTTAGTTTATATATATATATATATATATATATATATATATATATATATATATATATATATATATATATATATGGATGAACACACACACCACCATAAAGATATAGCCTAGCACAAGAAAAAGACGATTTTTATTTTTTATTATTATTTTATTGTCTTTTCAAACGCGTTCCACTGTCAATTGCAACAGTACACAATAGTACCGAGCAGGAACACACATCATGATGACCTGGCATCTTATGGATTCTTGGGGAGACTTCCGATGTCATGGAATATGCATAGTTTCTAATGTACTATTGGGTACTATTGCAATTGACAATGAAACGTTTGAAACGACAGTTCTTTTTCGTCTTTTTCTCGTGCTATATCTTTATGGTGGTGTGTGTGTGTTCATCCATCTCCCTATACGAAATGTTTACATATAAACTAACCTTCCAGTTGCATATTTCAATTTTTTTTTTTTTTAATTCGTTACCATTTTCGAGAAAAAAAATAATTCTATGACTTTTGCAATGACCCTCATATAAAGAGCTAAACATCACTTTCCTATTCCTACAATCTCGCTAAAAATGGATATAGTACATTCTGGTTCTCAGTCTCTCAAAAGCTGTGTTAACACGTGCAGGATTACTTTCGGCGCACCACTCGAAATAATTGTTGAAAGAGTATGATTCTTTCACTAATTTCCTTTTTATTGTCCCTTAAAAAAATTGCGGTGGACGACATTAAAATATCTCACTTGGCATAGATAAAATTGAAGGGGAGTATTTGTTGAAAAATTACAATTCTTTTACGATTTGCGTATAAATACGGCTTCCGAATATATGACATAAAAACTACAATGCAGAAAACACGAACCAACCTGCGCTAAAGGCTACTAAAAATAACGAATACTATGTAACCGAGTCAGGGTAGGGCAAAGCTGGTGCATCTGAAAGGAGCAGACGTGCCAGCGATGGTGGGTATACGCGTAACCGAGGGTAGCGAAAACAACTGTGTTTTGTCAATGATACGAGTTTCAATACCACTTGTCGTGGTTTCATACTAGTAAAACTTCACTTTTAAAAATAATGGAGCCTCTATACAATGCATAAATACATCGCTGTGGAAAATAGCATCTAATGGAGACATCTTTCATATGCTCACTTATTTTAAGCATTGTAAACCTAAAATATAGCTGTATTACTTTGTATTTAATTTTGTCGTCTGCAGAAAATTGTTCCTTATAAACATGTCTTTTCATGCAAAATATTCAATTTTATCTATAAACCTTCCAAAATGTAGTACTCCAAAACTACACCAGAACCGTTTTACATGCAGAACAAAGATTTTGATGCCATAATACTGAACTTCTATAAATTTCCAAAAAATAGTATAAAAAATCGAAAATTTCCCTGACTTTCCTGCTTAGTGGCAACCCTGTTTGTTTTTGTGAAGAAGAAGAAGAAGAAGAAGAAGAAGAAGAAGAAAGAAGAAAGAAGAAGTTTTCTGTTTTGAAGTACTTAATGTGTTGTCGAACTCCATTCTTATGGCCGTGTTACATCCTTTTAGCGTTTGTGTTTATCTTTATTACAGACACAAAATGTTTGAGGCTTCCTCAACGGCTCAGCGTCTCGTATTTGAGAGAAATGCTGGCTGACATATTTTCGTCAATTTATCTTGTAATGGAGTCTACAGTTGGAAGCGTTTCATAATGTAAAAGTTTTTTTTTTTTTTTTTTTTTTAAGTGTGTTAAGATATGGAAGGTCTTCCTTTTCTATAACGGTATTTTCGAATTATTTCTCTGCTATTCTTAACAGTAGAGCTATGACCTAAAAATTCTGAAAATATGCTTGCACTTATCTTCTTAAAAGTGGCAAAATATAACAAAAAAATAGTGATCTTTTCAATCAATACTATAATAATTTATATTAATGAAAAATGGAACCCGAGGGTTCAATGAGCTCTCCATTGACTTCTGTCCTTCGCCAATTGAATCCAGTTTATAATTTGTATTATTTCTGCGAGATCCATCTTAATATTGTTCTCCCATCTGCGCCTAGGTCTTCCTAGTGGTCGTTTTCCGATTGGGTTTCCAGTTAAAATTTTGAAAGCGTTGTTACTTTCTTCCACTCTGGCTACATGACCTACCCACCTGAACCTCTTCGATTTGATAACCCTAACAATGTTCGGTAAACGGTGATAAACTTATCACCATTCCCCATTCCTATTATTCGGAGTATGTTTAGTACAAGGGGTCCAGAAGTACGTAAAAACACAAAATTTACAGGAGAAATGAATGATGCAAGTACTTAGACGTAACATATCGTAACCAAATCTAACATAAACTAACCTAAGGTAACCTGAACTAACCTAATATTAGTAGAAATAAGCGAAATCCTATCATTTTTTGGAAAATTATGCAGGACCCCTACACTAATATAATGCAAACTAAATTAACCTGACCTAACGTAAACTAACCTACACCTAACCTAAACTAACCTAACCTACCCTAAATTAACCGAATGTGAACAGAAATTACCAAAATTGTAACACTTTTTAGAGAAAAGAGCTGGACCCCTTCTGCTAAACATAGGCCTATTATTCTTTGGTCCGAATATTCGTCTCAGAATCTTATTCTCAAAAACACAAATACGATGTCATTTATGGCAATACGTGAGTCTTTACATTTACCTTAAAAGGAACGAAGCAGGAAGTTTCGAGTTCATGAAGAGGTAGAGAAAAACATCATTAAAGAAAAAAGAGTGTTCCACGCAAATATAAGAGGGTGTGGTGCGTGCAAATATGTGCATAGTGTGTAGCAACTGTATATTACAGTTACATTTACATCATACGCCTTTACCTTAAGCTCAAGGAAATATATATATGAATATACTTGCTTTCCCTTAAGGGTTACGTGTTTGTGATGGATTGTGTTATATGGCCCGGTATTCTAAATACTAGCCTCTTCGGAAGTTGATGAGTCGGTATTTGGAATGATAATGGTGTGTGTCTTCTAACATTGTTTCACATAGGTGTGATGATTTCATGGGTTTAGCGTATCAGAATTATTAAATAGGGGCGTTTTTTTTTTTTAAAAAAAAAATAAAAGTCTGACTTTTTGTTTTAGTAATTTCGAAAATGTCTGGAGCTGTATTTATTACAGTAACAGAATATTATTTAGCCCCAGCCCTTACTTTTGACAGAAAAAAATGCATCATGTTCCTGCAACAAGTGTATTATTATTATTATTATTATTATTATTATTATTATTATTATTATTATTATTATTATTATTATTATTATTATTATTATTATTATTATTATTATTACACGTCACGTGTTTGAAATTATACAAGGTGATGGAAAATAGCCGGAATAGGAAATTATGTTAGGGTTATACTGTGACAATGGCATACATTATAACTATGATATTTATGTTATACGGTATATTAAAATATTAAATTTTATAAATGTATTTAAATTTAATCTGTAGGGGCCTATACAGAAAATATCACAATCTACTGTTTCAGAAATTAATGAAGTTTTTATATACAGATATGTAGCTTTATATTGAAAAGGTGGGTCATGGGTTTTGCAGGTGTGCTTGTATTTCATGAAAATTGCGTAGCTGTGTGTCGCGGGCATTACGTCAGAGTGTTTATGGGTACCAGAAACTTTAATCCACCCCTGGGTGTTATCCCAGATTATAGATTCATAATGTTATTTTAAAAGAGAAACGTTCTGAAGAGTAAAATTAAGGAATTTCCGCAATGAACACACACACACACAAACCGTAAAAATTCTATTTAACTCCTCTTTGAACAACGTTTAAACATTAATTTTTTACTTTTCAGTGAATTATTTTGAACATTGTTGGTTTCTAGAAAATACGAGGACGGATTAGTAACTAAGGTTGCAAGACCGATATTTCTAGAGTTTCGTCTGTTAGAGGAATGGGGAGTGTGGAGTAATAGACCCTGCAGTTAAAATTGTGCAGAGTGTCAGCTACCTACGATGCTAGTTGTAGGTAAACACAAATGACGACTCGTTCGGGAAACTGATCTCGCGAAGAAGTCTGCTCAGTTATTCAATTTCAGTGGGCGAAACATGTAAACCGCGGCTGAAGTTCACTGGCAGCTGGTAAAGGTTTACGGAGTGACTGTAATGTCTCGTCAACATGTCGCAGAATGGTGTCGAAAGTTTGCGGCTGGTCACCGACCAACGTCACCGACGAAGAGTGCAGTGGCCGACCAGAATGGCATCAACAGCTTGATCACCTTCCATATAGCCCGGACATCGCTCCAAAGCGACTTTCATCTGTTCTCACACTTAAGGGAGCACGTAGGAAGCCGTCGCTTCGCTTCTGACGAAGGAATAAAATACTTCGTGGCAACGTGACTGAACACCCAAGGACAGGATTTTTACCAGGAGTGAATCTTCACACTCATCCTACTATACGACAAGTGCCTCAACCGAGATGAAGGCGATGTCGAAAAATAAGTTAATGTATGGTGCCTTCCATTTCAATTCAGGCAGAGCATGTACCATCACCATCTCAGATATTGTTGAAACTTTTTTTATAGCAACTAGACATGTTTTTAAGAGACCCATATTTTTTTGTTTTGTCGAAAAAAAATTTCCCGCCAAGTAATGGGCCATCAAAGACGGGGAGTACAATTTATGAATTGTAGAAGACATGGAAAATGGTCAACTCTGGAGCCTCACCATTTGGCTATGGAGACAGGTAGAGTTATAATTCTTGTTATGGTATGTACATAGGGATATAAATAAACTATATTTTATTATAGTTTGGTTTGTGCATGCCTATCTTTTTGTACATAAATTAACAAATGAACGTCAATTTATCTGAAAAGTCGAAGTTTGCGAATTTTTTTCGAGCACTTCCGGTTCGAATTTTAAAATTCTGTTTTCACGGTTGGTAAGACCTGGTTACCCGCTTTCCGAAAAATATTTTGTATCGCTTGTGTGTGCAACCGTTTAGTCGCAAAAAATTCGAGAAATTGTAAAATTTTCAAAAATCGCCATTTTTGGGCGCCATTTTCTCGAAAACACCATCTTTTAAAATTCTGAAATTTTGTCAGATTGTTCAACTTTACATGAATAATAAACACACCAAATACCGTTCTCGACCAATGCTTCATGAATTAACTGCAGCCTTTTAAAGTTATCGAAGTTTCGTTAACTTTGATGTCACAGTTAGCAACACTGCAAACAATAAAAGTGCAATGATTTGGTGATGTTTGTGGTTCACATTCATTAAATGAAGAATAAAAGGTTTTCTTGACTGTTTTTTCAATCATTTTGATCAAGAAGGCTCTCTGAAATAGTAAAATGAGCCTCCCCCTACTCCTCCGTTTTGTTAAACCGAAATAATCTGAGGTGGAAATTACGATTACGAAACACACAAATTTTAAGTTTACTTGAAATGGCCATCCAAAAAATTCTGATGATCTACAAAAAGCCTGAACTATTAGCTCAGTGATGATTTGGAATGCTGCAGACAAAGTCTCGATTAAGTGCGATGTCACTACAGTGATCGAAAGAGGACAAAAAGTTTTTTTTTTTAAAAAAAAAGTTTTCTTACGCGTTTCAAAGAAATTTACTGACTTTTTAAACAGAACAATCCCAACATAAGAATGGGTCACTCGGAATTTTACAGTATTCGACTAAAGTGGGTCAGTCCGCAACCTGCGAGGGAAGTGTGTATGTGTGTGTGTGTGTATTGTGCAAATTTTAAGTTAGCTGCTACTGCGTTGCTACAAATCAAAGGTGCAGCCTGTATTGAAGCTGTCATGAGTGACCTATTTCCTTTAGTAGTATGATCCGTAGAAAATTACAACTGTCTTCTTCAAGAATGTGGTGAATGTCCTGGAGTGGAAGGAATAAGTGTGGAGTCTTTAATTGTTGATCCTGATGAAAATGAAAGTGTTACATATGCCATATGGAAAACAATAATCTCGTTAAAAAACTGTGCCACTTTCTGTTATCGTATCGTACATTGCTGGTTTAACTGTAAGAATTGTAATTCATGACTACATGAAGAAAATCCAAAGAGAATTAAATGCTACCGAAACGCACCGTATAAAATTTTAAGATACAAATTCTATTTTACTTCATGTGGACTTCGCTAAAAACTGGACTGTTATTCTGCAAAGTGAAATTCAAAGTTATCACCGGAATATGAAACAACTGACAGTTTTGTTGTAATAAACGACGATAAAACACACGATTCGGCTCATGTACTCATAGCCATAGACAAGATTCTAAAAATACTCGAAGAAAAGCGAAAATATATTTTATAGAAAAAGGTTTGAATACGTGAAATTAGTGTCTACAATTTCCCAAACCGTGTCAGTGATTTCTGATGGTGTTGCATCCCACTTTAAAAATCGCTTTCAGATGTTCGATATGCAGACAGGTCCGATAAAGCAGTGGTTTTGCAGTGAAACCGGCCATGAAACCGGTTTCTGCGATGGTATTGAGGGGGGAGGTGTAAAGAATGTGGCAACGCGGCATAACCTTAAGCAAAAACAGATACACAGTATTAAAACCGCAGAAGAAAATGAAATGAAATCTAAGTTTTACGTCCCACGGTTATGCCGGTTAGGCTAAAGAAGACTGTGATTATAAGAAATGAATGAAATGGTGGAATGCAGAAAGTGGGAGGAAACGGGATAACCCCGAGAAAACCCACGAGCACAGTGTTTGTCCACCACAAAGCCCACACGGCGCGAGCTAGGATCGAACCAGGGATCCCAAGCACCGGAGGTGAACGCTCTACCACTGAGCCACCGCGCCCCCACTAAAACCACAGAAGAATTCGTGAGTATAGTGCAAGTACAAACTCCGGGTATTACTGTCGTTTTGTTGCCTGGAACTGAATTCGACGACTTTCGGAATAAAAAAAGGGAAAGTATGCGACCGGTAACTAGTATTCAACGAAGTCATCTTTGGCTTTCGGAAAATGGCGAAGTTTTTATGGCAGTAATGGGTCACCATGAACTAACTTCATCCTTCCCCCAAAATCGAACTTCTGCAATTCAAAGTGTAGATTTATGAAATCTGCAAAAAGGAACTCTTGTTACATACATATATGTATAACCAGTGGTGCGTAGCAGAAATATTATGAATAAATCATGAATTACGTGAAGTTGAAGTGCTGTTTATGATTCTACATGGACCTTCAGCATTTGTGACTATCGACAATGTGCTACGCAGGGGCGGATCCAGGACGGACTTCTGGAAGGGGGGGGGGGTAATACTGCTACTTAGAGGTACTTTTAAGAGCTCCAAACTCTGAAATCGGTTTCATTTATATATATTAAAAAAAATCTTCCCCTTGATCCACTCCTGGACAAGTTGTGAGTGAGCCAACACCTATTGGAGCACCTGCACGGTTACATGCTCTTAGCGAAGACACCAACCAAGCAAATGATTGGTCCATGTAAAATAATAATAATAATAATAATAAAATCAGGGAAATTTTGTTTCCGAAGACCATTTTAAGTAAGTGAACTTGAAATTTGTGCGTTTCGTAATCGTAATTTCCACCTCAGATTATTTCGGTTTAACAAAACGGAGTAGGGGGAGGCTCATTTTACTATTTCAGAGAGCCTTCTTGATCAAAATGATGGAAAAAACAGTCAAGAAAACCTTTTATTCTTCATTTAATGAATGTGAACCACAAACATCACCAAATCATTGCACTTTTATTGTTTGCAGTGTTGCTAACTGTGACATCAAAGTTAACGAAACTTCGATAACTTTAAAAGGCTGCAGTTAATTCATGAAGCATTGGTCGAGAATGGTATTTGGTGTGTTTATTATTCATGTAAAGTTGAACCATCTGACAAAATTTCAGAATTTTAAAAGATGGTGTTTTCGAGAAAATGGCGCCCAAAAATGGCGATTTTTGAAAATTTTACAATTTCTCGAATTTTTTGCGACTAAACGGTTGCACACACAAGCGATACAAAATATTTTTCGGAAAGCGGGTAACCAGGTCTTACCAACCGCGAAAACAGAATTTTAAAATTCGAACCGGAAGTGCTCGAAAAAAATTCGCAAACTTCGACTTTTCAGATAAATTGACGTTCATTTGTTAATTTATGTACAAAAAGATACGCATGCGCAAACCAAACTATAATAAAATATAGTTTATTTATATCCCTATGTACATACCACAACAAGAATTATAACTCTACCTGTCTCCATAACCGAATGGTGAGGCTCCAAAGTTGACCATTTTCCATGTCTTCTACAATGCATAAATTGTACTCTCCGTCTTTGATGGCCCATTACTTGGCGGGAAAATTTTTTTCGACAAAACAAAAAAATATGGGTCTCTTAAAAACATGTCTAGTTGCTATAAAAAAAAGTTTCAACAATATCTGAGATGGTGATGGTACAATTTTATATTTTTTTGCCTGAGTTGAAATGGAAGACACCGTATGTACTATCTGTTGGCTATATTGGTTGTATGACATAATATTTACAAGTTTCACTGCTGGTTTTGTAACCTTACTTTCTGATCACTCCTCGTATTTTGGAAAAATAGTAAAATATGCTGCCATCTATCGGTTGAAGTGAAGCATTACATTCACCTTGTCACATTTCAACTTGGATTCACAAACAAAGCGAAACTTTTTATTTTCTGAACTATAAATGCGCAAATATGTTGCCACAGTATTCTACTTACTGCCATGGGCATTATTTTTACCAATGCACCCGCATCGTGTATTGTTAAAATGTTTGAAAAAGAATCTTCTGAACACAGTGAACAAGGTGAATAACCAGATTGTGACATGGATTCTTGATGAAGGCCTGACAGTTTACAACGCTAACAATGTTTTATGGTTGAACCGAAAACAAGATCAACAGACGCAAACAGCAGGGAATATCATGCGTTTCTGTTCTTAACCTCTGACCTTTTCCCGTCATTCCTTGCAAACAACAACTTCTGATGGACGTATGTCTGTCTTGATTATGTGGGAGGAATGTTAAACAGATCATCTGGAAATCCCTATTCTTCTTCTTCTTCTTTTATTTAGTGCTTAGATTCATCAGTATAACATCAATATTCATTTGCAGATGTGTTACAACTTGAAACATGTGATGGGGTGCAGATTTACATTAGGCCTGTCAGAAGGATATCACTGTAAATGTGGTCATTTTCTCGAGAAATGTACTTCTTACACCTTAAGGAACCGTACTTAATAAGCGCTTTAAGGGTCTTCACTACAGCGAAATTAAACTACCGCTAATTTTAGAGTTTTCCTGTAATATCTTCAAAACAAATACAAATATTCGAAAAGCAGAAACGTAGTGAACTAGACAATACGATTTTGCATGTGATACTTTCACCACAATTCACTTATCTGCTTTTGGTATGCCGTATTTACAGAACCCGCTAAAAATACTAAACTAGCTACAATTGCAAATCGTAAGAAGATAGATGAGTTGTGAAAACGGTATCACATGTAAAATCGTATTGTCTAGTTCACTACGTTTCTGCTTTTCGAATATTTGTATTTGTTTTGAAGATATTACAGAAAAACTCTAAAATTAGCGGTAGTTCAATTTCGCTGTAGTGAAGACCCGTAAGATTCCTTTAGCTTAAATTTACTTTAAGAGTGCAAGTTTTTTTTTTAGTTCTTTTTTAACAATTATAGTTTATAGGAGGGTTTCTCAACCTGCGGGTCGCAAAGATAAGCAGAAGAAATAAATATAATTGGAATCTAATACCGGAAAATATTTTTAAATATTATTTTGAATTTTGTTCTGCTAGGCATATTTTTTATTCTTATATTTACTGTTAAGAACAACAAAAAATACATAGGTCTACTAAACATTTTCAACAGGTGCAGAGTTGTTTAAAAATCAATTTAAATGAAAGAGGTACGATATGAAACGAAAAATAACTGCATATTCCATGGTTCCAGAACCGAGTACCTTGTTTTTGTCTAAATTGTGGTAAAGGTAGAACTCCCTTCGCTAGCTGTCCCTAGCTCAGCTATATTTTGTAAAGTAACACTGTAAATCCTATATGTGCAAGGTTGGGTGAGATACTAAATATCAGCCAAAAAATGTACCAGGGATCGAAACTGGTATCCTGAGAGAAATAACTAAGATTTTGCTATTTCTTGGGGCTGAGGGGAAAGAAGGTATGTGATATTCAGAATTTACTTTCAACAAACATATGTAATTTTAGATACTAACGTAGAATACTTTTAATTGTAAAATCGAGCAGTTTGATCTATCTATGTATAAAAATGAAAGTGCCTATGTTTGTGACTTAACCCTTGAACCACGAGACCGATCTCGATCAAATTTTCCACATAGATGAGATTCGGGCTTGGGCTGGGTTTTATCAAGGGACGAACGTAAGGGTGGGTTTTGGAGTCCGGCCTTTCCCGAAATCCCGATTTGTCCACAAATTTATTATAATTCTAGGGGCAAGTTTACAAATTTTAATATATATATTTTTTAAATCCTCAAATTGAACTTGAACCGCCCCAAATGCCTTTGACTCCTCCGAAATAAATTCCTGCGTACGTTGCCTGATTTTATCATTTCACTTTGACGGTGCAACCTAGGCTGCGGAGGGGGAGAAGATATTTAAAAATGATCGAAAATGACCGGTATTGGTTTGTCGAATCCATAGTTTTCGAGGTCGCAGAGACGAACAGTGCCATTTCCGATGACGTTTAAATCGAAATTCAGCCCCACAACTTGGAGGAGGGTGAGGGGATATATATATACCGGGTGCGTCATTTATAATGTCAAACCTGGATGACGGAGAAACCAAAAAAGAGAGAGAAGCGAAACTTTGCACGAACCAACTATACAAAGGGGCACATTGGTAGATGTATTATTTGACATCACCGGATTTTCAGTGTTGCCAACCCAATATAAAGTTATGATTTTTTAAATGGAACTACCTAAATTGTATTTCATAATTGACTTCAACACTAAAAAAGAAGACGAAAGATATGCCACCCGCAGGTCAGTGTTGCAAACTTCTCGAGAAATAACGTTAAATATGCGTCACATTTAAACGCCTTTTGCACACACAAAAAATGAGGTAGACACTAGTTTTGCACAAAATATTTTGTTTCAACCACTTCTTTACGAATTCCTCAACGTTGAGGGGAAAAGTGGGAATTTGAGACAGCGTTACCAACTTCTACAGCGCAAAATTCTCAGCTTTTACGAAATTCCGAATATCTCGGTAAATACTTGACTTATCGACTTAAAATAAACGTGAAAATGCTTCTTATGACATACCAAATTGTCTTATAAATTTTAAACCGTAATGTACTTATGGCCTTTTTCGAGTTATTGCACCATATCCAAACCGACTTTTGTCTTTTCTGTTATACCAACACTGTTTAACGGACTCATCTAAACTTCGTGTCAATTTGACCGTTCTGGCCAATATTTAAATTATTGTGCAAAACTAGTGTGTACCTCACTCCCTGTGTGTGCAAAACGCGTTTAAATATGACACATATTTAACGTTATTTCTCGAGAAGTTTGCAACACTGACCTGCGGATGGCATATCTTTCGTCTTCCTTTTTAATGTTGAATTCAATTATGAAATGCAATTTAGGTCGTTCCATTTAAAAAATCATAACTTTATATTGGGTTGGCAACACTGTTCATCCGGTGATATCAAATAATACGTCTACCAATGTGCCCCTTTGTATAGTTGCCTCGTGCAAAGTTTCGCTTCTTTCTCTTTTTTGGTTTCTCCGTCATCAAGGTTTGACATTATAAATGACGCACCCGGTATATATATATATATATATATATATAATCGAAAGTGACTTATATTAGTATCGAATCCATAGTTTTGGGGTCACTGAGATGAACAGTTATACTTCTAATGCGGTTTAAATCCAAATTTAGCCCTTTAAGGGTCTTCACTACAGCGAAATTAAACTACCGCTAATTTTAGAGTTTTTCTGTAATATCTTCAAAACAAATACAAATATCGGAAAAGCAGAAACGTAGTGAACTAGACAATACGATTTTGTATGTGATACGTTTACCACAATTCACGTATCTGCTTTTGGTATGCCGCTATTAACATAACCCGCAAAAAATGCTAAATCTATCTATAGTTGCAAATCGAAATCAGATAGATGAGTTGCAAAACACAGTATCACATGCAAAATCGTATTGTCTAGTGCACTAAGTTTCTGCTTTTCGAATCTGTTTATTTGTTTTGAAAATATTACAGAAAAACTCTAAAATTAGCGGTAGTTTAATTTCGTTGTAGTGAAGACCCTTAATATATAATTATATAGATTGCTTATTATTTTCTGATTTTGTATTATTATTATTATTATTATTATTATTATTATTATTATTATTATTATTATTATTATTAGTAGTAGTAGTAGTAGTAGTAGTAGTAGTAGTAGTAGTAGTAATAATAGTAGTTGTAGTATGTTTCTATCGATTTGAGAACGCTTCAGTATTACTAAAAAGTTACTGACTAACGGAACATACTACTTATTTTTCTTATTTTAATCGAGCGAAGCAGGTAATTTAAAATAAGTTTAAAATAAACACATAAAACACGATTTACCTTTATTCATAGATTAATAAACAATTTTCTTACGCCGTATAACACTTCGATCATGTCTTTTCCCATGAACAACTAGAGAATCATTAAAAGTGGTTGTAGCTATTCTCTAACCTCCTCTGTCTGTCAATAGAGGGGCACAAGTTTCATCATTTTCCATCTCGCTTAAGGTTACTGTGCCCACCCCCTTGTCCGAGCACTTCGCCTTTTCGCCACCAGATGCTCACTTTTTCATTTAGCAATCACTGCTGGTACCTCTACTGGGAAGAACTGAAAGATCGTACCGCTCAGTTTAAATGTGTCCAGGATATCCACAATTGAAGTGGGCGGGGTGAGGAATCCAAGTTTTTTTTTTTCCTTCGTGCACCTGCAGTCAGTCAGCAAGCCGTGTTGTTCAGCCGCAGGGCAAAATCTCAACCATTGACGGGTAACAGAAATCTTTTCTTTTTGCAGGTAGGAATAGAGTTTTTGTACGAAAAACGTGAATTAGGTTGCAAAGAGCGTCATTCGCATCGCGTTGACAAATTTTCTTTCGTCCGTTTATCACATGAAGCTCTTTTCTTTTTTTTTCGATTATTACCAGAATATGAGATAAAAAACCTAAATGGTTCTTTGTATACAGAAAACAAACAATACCAATATTTTCTTACATATCAGTATTATATGATTTTTTTTTTTCATGAAGTGTATGATGCTTGAAAAATGGACAGAATGAATTTTGATTTTTCTATTTGTCCCTATCCTTCTGAGTAGAGAGAATGCTGTGGCGCAACTAAAGGGCCTGCAGGTCCCGCAACATTGAGAGGCCCAGAACAGAAAGAGGCCCATTTCAGTTTCGAAGTTAAACTTTATAATGTTAGGATGTTAAAAATTATGTGATGTTTCAACTATATATCATTTTTACCTGTGAAGACGGTAACACCTGAGCGATTATTTAGTAAATTAAATGCCAACAAAACTTATACTGACCAGCGAAAACATTATGACCACTCGCTACTTTTTGAACGAAATCATCGGGCTGAGATAAGAGCTACAAGGCATATCACAACCTCGCGCCAAACACGACAAGAATCTCACTCGATTAGTCAGTGTGGTGCTTGTGCCTTGAATGGGGAAGGACGACGATATATCAGGGTGAGTAAATGGCTGGGAGCTTCATTTCGGAAACAGCGCGACTTGTCGAGTTTTCGCGATCTGCAGTGCTTATGTATTTCAAAGATGGGAAAAGGACAGTGAAACCAGCATCGAACCAAACAACAAAAAGTGGGGCGACTACATCTCATTAAAAATGTCGTAGACTCTCGAGGTTGGTACAGAAGAATAGACGAACACTATAGCACAATAATAATAATAATAATAATAATAATAATAATAATAATAATAATAATAATAATAATAATAATAATAATAATAATAATAATAATAATAATAATGTGCTTTTTTGCATATGAGCAAGTTGTGACTCACTGATAGAACATAGAAAGTCAAAACTGTTCTCTGTAAATTTTACGTGACTCATGGATGTGGATAGAGGGGGTCCGTTTAACATTTTTGCGGGGAGGCCCATTCGTCCTTACTTACGCTACTGAGAGGTAAGGTAAAATAATAACACCAATATATACATATATATAAACTCCTGGCGCAACAGTCCCTTGTGATCTGAGTCTGCAGCGGGCTTATGTTAGTGGTCAGCACAACTACACCCAACGTAGCCGGCTGTCTAGATTGAAGTCCGCTATCTTTTAGTTTCCCAACTTTTCTCTCGATGTTTGGTCAACACAGTAATGTTTGAGTGCCACACCGGGAATTAAACTCTGGACGACGCACACCGTATCACTTTCGCTAATCTTTTGGTAAAATTCAGGTTAGGGTGGTACTGAATTATTTTTGGAATATGCCATTTCTTATAAGGTAAAGTTCAAAAGTATTGTGACATAATTAAAAAGCTCATTATCAACCACGTATTCTTGCCTCTAATATCACTAAAAGTTTTCGAGATATGTGTCAAAAATGGTTGAAACACTTGAAGTTAGTTTAGTAACTTGAAGAAGATAGTGGCCTTCTCTCTCGTAAAGAAATACAAAATCATAATTTCAACCATTTTGGTACATTTTTCATAATTTGAAGGGCGAACAGCCGGTTTCTTTCCTTACGTTTTGAACTTGGGATTTATATTCTTCTTGTCACTTATCGTGAAAGTCATATAATGACATAGGTCCCAAAGCTAGAATATATTATGCGACAAAGGTAATGACAATTTCATCTTTAAGATCTATTAAATTTGACATTTATTGAACGATAGCGGTTTTATAATACGAATAAATTTTTCGCAATAAGGTGCATATAGTGGTCGTAAGAAATGACAAAAGCTACCATTGACCTTTATAGTTTGACTGATGCTTTTTCGATCATGGTCTTCCCCTTAAATTTTGTAAAGGACAGTATCATTTTAATTATCTTGGCCTAATTTCCTAAAGCCTCTCATTCGTACGCTAAAAGAAAAATTTCTATTTTTTATGTATAAGAATTCAGGGAATGCAAATTTATTCAAAATTCGTTTACAATTAAAGTCGGCTAAACAGATATTCCTTTGAGATTTCTGTATTTTGAAAACAAATTCACGATTTCAGTTCTTTGTCTTTACTTGTTTCCATGTTTTTTTTTTTATATCAATACTGTATGATCAATTCCAAGAATTATTTTAGTTCCCCGGTACATCCATTTATAACAAGCTCCAAATACTGCTACAATTTTAATGTGGTTTCAGGAGAATCTGCATATCTCACCCTTTTGTTACTCTCTATATATTCATCTACTATGTAAACAAACATCAGTGAAAGAAAGAGGCTGAGAGCTAACATGTGCTCCGTGAGGAACGTTGTCATTCCTTTTATTGACATATCTAGAGAGTCTAGTGTTGCCACGAGACAAGACGAGATTTCTGGCTGTGTCGTCTCGTCTCATATCGAATGGTTCTGTCTCGTCTCGTGGCAACACCAGAAAGGCTGATGCCCAAAAAAGAGCTGTTATACCAAGTGGTTAAAATTACAACTTTTAACCAAGTTTTGTTTGGTAGCACAACACACAACACGACCGCAATCTTCCAGCAACGGCTGCTTAGATTCGACTGAACCAGTAATTACTTCGATAGGAACATTTGTCAATACCGTCAGTACAGTCGAAAGGCAAGATTTCCCCATTTATTCTGATATCCTTTTTTCAGAACCCCTGGCGCCACTTCAACAAATAAGGAGGCCTATGTAACTTTCCCATTTAAAAAATGGTTTAGCTTCGAATAACATCATAAAACAATAAAAAAGATAAATTTTGTTGTCAAATCAGCATATTTTCAAAACTCAGTATCGAGAAAGGCTGACACGTTTCTGTCTTGGTTCGGAACGAGAAAGACAATGAAACAATAGTTAGTTACTGATAAAATTGCCACTTCTACTTGTACTTCTATAACAGGATTTTTATACGTAGATATCTCCACCAGCCCCCGGAATAAAATCTTCTGAAACACTGATCTCAATGAACGCTTTACATTTGTATTTGAATCTAGAGCACTATCACAAAATAATTAAACTTGAATCGATTGAAAAATGGAAGTGAAAGCTGTTTGTAAGAATCATTTTTAAAAAATTCTTTAGGTATTCCCTGTTCTTTGTAGGATTTGAAACATTGAATCATTTGGATCATTTGAAATAATGAAAGATGGTATACATTTCGAAGGCAAATAATTTATTCCGGGTTAATAAATTTTTAAGCAAATTCAGAAACTGTGTTTGTATTTTTCGAGACACGAGACGAGACATTTCACAAAAAGTTTCGTATTGTATCGTGTCTCGCTTCAAAGAGTCGAGTCCCGTCTCGTTGGAACACTAAGAGAGTCTTACTCATTCTCTTTCCAAGAAAGTGAAACTTGAAAAGCACATTCAGTCAATTGTTATCATAGAATATACTATGGGCATAGTCACTGATGCGTAGAAGGTGACACAGGCGGAATTTGTTCTTATGGAGCCCTTGGCAAGTTGGAGCCGTGGGGCTCTATTATTTGGATTGGAAACATTGGTTCAAAAATATTTTACATTTAGCATACATATATACACACATATATATATATACATACACACACACACACACACACACACACGTACATGTGTGTTACATATACTTTAATTAATGTGTGGACCTGCGGACAAGGTATAGTTCGCCCGCCCAAAAAACCGCCTCTGGGGGGTGGGTTCGAAGCGCACTCCTGAAACATAGAATTATGTTAATCGTAATTTTCTGAGATAGACTACCCCCCGTGGAATAAGTAAATAAATAAATAAATAAAAATAGTTTCGTAATGTTTATCTTCCGTATACGAGTAATTGAAAAATTTTGGTGTCTCAACAATGAGAGCTATATACAGGTGATTCTGGCCCAAATTTTCGGCTCTCTCCCCCACGGTTGTTTTAAGAATTTTTATCTATTATCTACTCCCTTGGAGTAACTGTTGCTCTGTATTTTCATGGGCTTGCAACCGTCAGAATGAATATCCTGGCTGCTTTCCCAGCTACCCATTCAGCATGCAATAGATACATGCAATAACAATCAAATCCCACACAAACTACTCTACCCATCAAATATTTTAACATGGAAAATTCTTTTACGCAACGTATTTCGTTTGTTTAAAATGGAATAGACCTAAATACAACTTTTTTTAAATGTTCTTCTGGAAATTCGATAGCGAGATCGCTCACATCAAAAAATGAGATAATTAGTGCTCTGACAATCTGGTAGAAATACAACATGCCATATATACACATTACTGTGATTACATTGCTATTTATTCAATGATTATTTTGCTTAGAGCTTTCTTACTCTCCAGGGTACTCTTCAAGGGTATATAATTACTCTTCACTTATGTCGCGAAAAAATATTCAGCTTGCAAATTTATTTCGAGAACTTCTCATTCCCTAATACATGTTTATTCTCTGAATTTGTACGTACAGCCGACAAACTTACATAGAATCTCAACAGAGTTCAAATGTGAGGTGTCTGCTGGGAAGCACAGGTCAGTTGTATGGGAGGGGCTTTTAGAGTGCAATTCTAGGAACACTGTGGGCTTTTAGAGTGTAATTCTAGGAACGCTGTAGGGGGCCATCCCGCTCCACCTGTAGGGATGCGCACGAGACAAGATTTGAGACTGTCTCGACTCGAAAATGTCCTGTAAAAGTGATGTCTCGACTCGAAAAATATATGTTTTTCTATTGGAAGAGCTGTGTCTCGACTCGAATTTTGTCAGGAAAATTCTGTCTCGACTCGACTCGAATGCATCCCTACAAAAAAAATCTGGAGGCACACAACTAGTTCACACTGGCTATAAACAAGTTCTGGCGCAACAAAGTTCTGAATGAAATATATGTATATATGTATATATATATATATATATATATATATATATATATATATATATATATATATATATATATATATATATACTATTCCATTTTCCGAACAATAACATTTACCGATGACCTGTTAGCCCCTCCACCACAGCCACCATGAAAACAAATTCAATCGGAATTTGTCCAGCTCGTTTGATCACGAATAATTATCGTTTGATCCCAACGCATACTGATGTATTACACACAATTTGGCTAGAGCTTGTTAGCCCTTGATAATCGACATGTATCATTCCATAGATATTTCAATCGTAAATAGGTAAGGAAAGTTTGCTTAGTTTCTGGTAGCAAGTATGGAAAATAGTTTACTGTTTATTTAAAAATGGAGGCCTCCAACAATGAAACTAACAACAATATGAGAAATCGACATGTACCACTCTAGATATCTGAATTGTAAATATGACAAGTTTGGTCAGCTTGTGGTAAAAAGTATGGAAAATAAAGTGAATCGTTGATTTAACAATAGTAGTCTCCAACAACGTAATTAAAACAATATGTGAAATCGACATGAACCATAGGATAGATATTTCAATCTTACATAGGTACGCAAAGTTTGGTCAGTTTCTGGTAGAAAGTATGACAGATAAAGTTTATTGTTTATTTAACAATGGTGGCCTCTAACAATGCAACTAACAACAACAAGTGAAATCGACAAGTACCATTTCATAGATATCTAAATCGTAAAGGAGTGTGCTAAGTTTGGTTAATCTGTGGTAAAAAGTATGGCAGATAAAGTTGATTGTTTATTTAACAATGGAGAAATCCAACAATTATTTATTGAACAATTGTGGCCTTAAACGATAAAACTAACAATAATATGTGAAATCGACAAGTACCATTCCCTAGATATCTCAGTGGTAATCCGATTGGTGTGCCAAGTTTGGTCAGTTTCTGGTACAAAATATAGCAAATAAAGTTGATTCTTTATTTAACAATGGTGGCCTCCAACAATGAAACTAAGAACAATATGTGAAATCAACACGTACTATTTCCTACATATTTCAATCTTAAATGGGTGTGCAAAGTTTGGTTAGTCTGTGGTAGAAAGTATGGCAGATAAAGTTGATCGTTTATTTCACAATGTAGAAATCCAAGGATTGTGTATTTAACAATGGTGGTCTTCAACAATGAAGCTACCAAAAATATGAGATATCGACACATATCTTTCAATAGATATTTCAATCTTAAATGAGTTTGTAAGGTTTGGTCAGTTTCTGCTAGAAAGTATGGCATATAAAGTTGATTCTTTATTTAATAATGGTGGCCTCTAACAATAAAATTAACAACAATAAGTGAAATCGACACGTACTGTTCCATAGATGTCTCAATTGTAAATGAGTGCGCCAAATTTGGTTAGTTGTGGTAGAAAGAGTGTAAGATAAAGTTGATTGTTTAGGTAACAATTTAGAAATTCAACGATTGTTTATTTAACAATGGTGGCCTTCAACAATGAAAGAACAACAATATGTGAAATCGACACATACCATTCCATAGATATCTCAATCGTTCATGAGTGTGCAAAGTTTGCTTAGTTTGTGGTAGAAAGTATGGCAGATAAAGTTGATCGTTTATTTAACAATGGAGAAATCCAACGAATGTTTATTTAACAATGGTGATCTTTACAATGAAACTAACAATAATATGAGAAATCGACACATATGTTTCCCTAGATATTTCAATCTTAAATGTGTGTGCAAGGTTTGGCCAATTTCTGGTAGAAAGTATGGCACATATAGTTGATTGTTCATTTAACAAACCTGGCCTCTAACAATGAAACTAACAACAATAAGTGAAATCGACACGTACCATTCCATAGATATCTCAATCCTAAATGAGTGTGCCAAGTTTGGTTAGTTTGTGGTTGAAAGTGTGGCAGATAAAGTTGATTGTTTATTTAACCATGGGGAAATCCAACGATTGTTTATTTAATATTGGTGGCCTCGAACAATGAAACTAAAAACAATATGTGAAATCGACTAGTAGATATCTCTGTGCAAATCCGATGGGTGTGCCAAATTTGGTCAGTTTGTTTTTGAAAGTATGGCAGATAAAGTTGATTGTTTATTTAAGAATAGTGGCCTTCAACAATGAAACTAACAACAATATGTGGAATCCACACGTACCATTTCCTAGATACTGCAATCTTAAATGGGTGTGCAAAGTTTCTTCATTTTCTCGTAGAAAGTACGAAAGATAAAGTTGATTGTTTACTTAACAACGGTGGCCTTCAACAATGAAACTAACAACAATATGTGAAATCGGCACGAACCATTCCATTGATATCTCAATCGTAAATGAGTGTGCCACGTTTGGTTAGTTTCTGGTAGAAAATATGGCAGACAAAAGTTGACTGTATACTTAACACTGGAGAAATCCAACGATTCTGTATTTAAAAATGGTGGCCATCAATCATGAACCTAACAACAACATGTGAAATCGACACATAGCATTCCGTAGATACATTGGCGTCTCTGGCATGTAAAATTTGGGGGGGACATCAAAGGAAATGATCTAACTGCTAGTATCTCAGCGGAATTTTAGATTATGTCACTTCAAAATATTGGGGGGGACACGTCCCCCCCGTCCCCCCCCGCCAGAGACGCCCATGCGTAGATATTTCAACTTTCAAGGGGTATGCAAAATTTGGTCAGTTTCTGGTAGAAAGTATGGCAGATATAGTTGATTGTTTATTTAAAAATGGCGGTCTCCAACAATAAAACTAACAACAATAAATGAAATCGACACGTACCATTCCATAGATATCTCAATCGTAAATAAGTATGCCACGTTTGGTTAGTTTGTAGTATAAAGTATGGCAGATAAAGTTGATAGTTTATTTAATAATGGAGAAATCCAACGATTGTTTTAAAATGGTGGCCTCGAACAGTGAAACTAACAACATGTGAAATCGATTGGTACCATTCAGTAGATATCTCTGTGGTAATCCGATGGGTGTGTCAAGTTTTATCAGTTTGTGTTAGAAAGTGTGTTAGATAAAGTTGACTGTTTACTTAACAATGTAGGCCTTCAGTAATGAAACTAACAAGAATATGTGGAATCGACACGTACTATTCTTTAGATATCTCAATCTTAAATGGATGTATAAAGTTTGGTCAGTTTGTGGTAGAAAGTACGGCAGAAAAAGTTGATTCTTTACTTAAAATTGTGTCCTCTAACGATGAAACTAACAACAATATGTGAAATCGACCCATACCATTCCATAGATATCTTAATCTTAAATGATTCTTCAAATTTTGGTTAGTTTGTGGTAGAAAGTGTGGCAGAAAAACTTGATTGTTCATTTAACAATGGTGGCATCTAACAATGAAAGAACAACAATATGTGAAATCGACACATACCATTCCCTAGATACTTCAATCTTAAATGCGTGTGCAAAGTTTGGTCAGTTTCTGGTAGAAAGTGTGGCAGATAAAGTTGATTGTTTTTTAAAAATGGTGGCCTCTAAGAATGAAACTAACAACAATAAGTGAAATCGGCACGTACCGTTCCATGGACATCTCAATCGTAAATGATTGTGCAAGTTTGGTCAGTTTGTGGTAGAAAGTATGGCATATAAAGTTGATTGTTTATTTAATAATGGAGAAATCCAACGATTGTTTAACAATGGTGGCCTCGAAGAATGAAGCTAACAACAATATGAGAAATTGATTGGTACCATTCAGTATATATCTCTGTGGTAATCCGATGGGTGCGCCAAGTTTGGTCAGTTTGTGTTAGAAAGTATGGCAGATGAAGATGATCGTTTATTTAACAATGTAGAAATCCAACGCTTGTGTATTTAACAATGATGGTCTTGAACAATGAAACTAACAACAATATGAGAAACCGACACATATCTTTCCCTAGATATTTCAATCTTAAATGAGTGTGCAAGGTTTTGTCAGTTTCTGGTAGAAAGTGTGGCAGATAAAGTTGATTCTTTATTTAACAATGATGTCCTCTAACAATGAAACTAACAACAATAAGTGAAATAGACACGTACGGTTCCATAGATGTCTCAATTGTAAATGAGTATGCCAAGTTTGGTTAGTTTGTAGTATAAAGTATGGCAGATAAAGTTAATTGTTTATTTAACAATCGAAAAATCCAGTAATTGTTTGTTTAACAATGGTTTCCTCGAACAATGAAACCTGTCGAACATTCGACAGGTACCATTCGCTAGATGTATCTGTGCTAATCGGATGGGTGTGCCAAGTTTGGTCAGTTTGTTTTAGAAAGTGTGGCACATAAAGTTGATTGTTTATTTAACGATGGTGGTCTTCAACAATGAAACTAACAACAATATGTGAAATCGACACGTACCATTCCCTAGATATTTCAATCTTAAATGGGTGTGTAAAGTTTGGTCAGTTTCTGGTAAAAAGTACGGCAGATAAAGTTGATTGTTTACTTAACAATGGTGGCCTCTAACAATGAAACTAATAACAATAAGTGAAATCGACACGTACCATTCCCTAGATTTTGTAACGTCCATTAACCAGATTATATCCGTTTTTGATTAATTTTTGAATTGTTCATTTTATTTTTGATTGTTTTAATTTTATTAGTTGCATATGTTAACATTGGTGACGGTGGCGCCATCTACCGTTTTAGACACAAACTATTTGGACGTAATGAATAACCTTAACTGGAAGTAAAGAATTACGTCACTCCCAGCTACGTATGACGTGAGTACGTCAACCTGCTATATAATAAACGTGTGAGAACACAAGCATACATCCTTCATCAGTGCGCGAGGCGGTAGATTACCTGGAAATGTCTCCTCAACCAATACACCTGTAGAACACTTCAACACTAAAATGCATGGCTAGTGTGTGTGTGTGTGGGGGGGGGGGTTGACATTGAGTTTTCTTCTATCTCCGTATTACTTTTTTTTAAAGTTTGTTTTCCTTATTAAGCTTGCCCATGGCACTAGTTTGAGAAAAGCCAGCAAACATGACTTCAGGCTGTTGCAATTTGTCGGAATACCATTATTTATCGTTCAAGTTTGGCCAGATATATCGTCGTCGTATAAAATGTCTAGTATTTGGGATCTTCTTCTTCTTCTTCTTCTTCCCATTATTATTATTGTTATAAAATAAGGGTTCTCCCACTTGCGTACACGTCAAAATCCTTCACAGTTCCCTACAAGTGCCAGATGCAATGAAATGTCATTTAAAAGCGTGATAAGAATTTCCATTTGCGTACAGGTTCAATAGCTGGCATTATTTGTGTGGATTTTTGTTAATTTTTAAGCCAGAGGCGGATCCAGGACCGACTTCTGGGGGGGGGGGGGAACGGTGGATTGTCATACATCTACTTAGAGCTACTTTTAAGAGCTTCAAACTCTGCGATGGGTTTTATTTATATATATAAAATAAGAAAGTTTCCTCTCCTGGTGGGGCGATCGTCCCTGGATCCGCCACTGTTTCGAGCAGAGAGGGAAATGGAATCTAAGGTTTTCGTTTTTCGAGTAGCAGCCACACTGAATAAGAGTCCTAGAATAGTTTCATTTTGCAGACTGCCTAGCAGGCCAGCACGACCTTCTTTATCGACGACACGTTTAAGAGTTACAACAATCTTTTCTTCTTCTTCTTCTTCTTCTTCTTCTTCTTCTTTTTCAATTTGCGGATATTGGAAGTTCAATGGAGGAAACTAATGTGATTCCAGTAGTTTTTGGCCTTCGCTCGAACAACAGAAGGCATATATGAAACGTTCTTTTCCCTATATCATCGAATTAATCCGTTTTCTCAAGTTAGAAGCCAAGATAAGTGAACATGCTTAAGCTTGCAAGGTAAAAGAAGAAACAAAGTGTATGTGCAGGTTGACCCCCCGCCCCCCAAAAAAGTTTTGATGTTTCAAAAGATGTTAGAAGATGTTTGGTTGCACTTTCATATATTCATAAGTTGTCATAAACTGTAAATTGTATATATATATATATATATATATATATATATATATATATATATATATATATATATATATATATATATATATATATATATATATATATATATTGATAAGAATTACATACGTGGTGACTACAACGGTAAACGACCTACCACATGGACCAAAATCAAAGACGATTCAGATAGTAGTTCGACGAAGACTCTTTTTTAAGAGCCAACTTGTGCATCTCTTTGATGTGATTTGTGAATTTATATCAAACACATTTCGGGGATACATTGGTCGGATTTGAATTCAACATGAAGTGTCGAAAAAAAAAAAGAAAGAAAAAGAAAAAACTTACAACAATATGGACAGTATGTATGAATATTTTCGTATTTCCTTGGCCATGCAATTCCATATCCTCCTCTACTCAAACTTTATTAAAAGTGCATAGAAACAGTGTCAGCTATTAAACATGTATGGAAGTAGGAAAACTCTTATCAATATCAAAATATGTCATGTCTTCGCCCATGGCACTTTCACGGATCTGGGAAGGATTTTGACATGTACGGATCTGGGAGGTAATCAAAATTAAAAATAATAATAATAATAATAATAAAAATAAATAAAACAATGCTTTTACAGAATCCATTTTTACAGAAATGGAGATTTTTTGCTGGGTAAAATGAAGAAATATGACTATGAATAAAAGCCAGTGGCGTACGCAGAATTTCGTCAGAGTGGGTTCAAAGACTCAAATTAATACAGTCTCCTTTCAGAAGACATGCACTATATATACGACTCATGATTAATGCTCTTTAGGCTAAGGAAGACGGATATTAAGGCAAGTGAATTAGTGGAATGAGAATGTGGGAGGAAACGGGAGAACCTCGAGAAAACCAACGAATATGATATTGTCTACCACAGACTTACTTGACCGGTGGGTCAAACCAGGGACCCCACGCACAAGAGGTAAGGGATCTATCACCTCGATTTCTTTTGGTTGAACACATGTTTCGTGCGGGTGACAAGTATGAAGAACATGTGAAACTATTATTCATTGAAAAGTGGTTCAACAATATTCGTTTAGCAGCAACCAAATCAACTTAAAATCTTTTAAAAGTACTGAGAGACGCTGTCACATGTAAGGTAATTATAATTTACTAACCATCAATCTTTACTTCGAAAGTTGGCAAAAATGTGTAGTAGGATTGACCCGTGCCTTCAAGCTAAGATAAACCACTTTCAACATTGAGTATAGGAGATTGTTTCTATGTATCTCTGCCATAATCCATTGCGGAGTGACTTTTCGAACGCACTGTAGTATAAGGAAACAACCAACATTAGTTCCATTAAATTTTAAAATGTAAAATTGGAAACAAAATGTGTCTAAATAATAATAAAATAAATAAATAAATAAAAATCAATAACTACCGACAGAGCGTTAATCATATAAATGGACGAATTATTTCAACTTGATGACAAAGAATTATCTGCCAATCTTGGATTTTATTAGGATCACGCAAGTGTGACGTATAATATTGTAATGAGAAAATGTCCGACCGTTACTTCACACAATCTCTCTTGAACGAAGTAGAATTTTTGAATTCTGTTCTTTCCAATAGACACATGATCTTGATCAAGTTCGCTGGTGGTGACTTTCAAGGTAGCTCCTATATCCTCATATCCTATTTTACCTATTGAAACAAAGGTTTTAGAAGTTACACTGCTTGCCGCTAGATGGCAATAAATATTCTTCAGCAGTTGACATCTACCGGATGAAATTGAAACTTCTAGTGTATGTGATTCTTTTCACTGTTAAACAAAGTTGATTTTTTTTAAAAAAAAAAATATTTATCTTTATTATTTATTTATGATTATATTTTTTTGTGTGAGTGGATGTGAAATTCTAATTACTAATTCTTTTAAATGAAGCTTTAATTACAGTATTCTGCAAATAGTATTTTAAGGGTTTCTCAGTTCTGATTTCAATCTAGAAAATTTGTTTAGATTTAAACTTTTGACAAGAGTCTTAAACTATGTAGTTGACAATTATTTTATGTTTTATTAGTAGGTTGTTTCATAAAGAAGGCAATTTTTAGAAATGCCCGCCATTTTTGTTCTAGTAAGTTGGCAGCACTGGACGTTACACAATTTTCATCTGTTGTCGTTGTGGTTAGTAGTCACGTAACTCCGAATAACGCATGTTTTCGGTATCGGTAGGAATTGAGCGCTCACGACGGAGCAGCTTGTTGTCATAGTGAAAACTTGTTACAATTATGGCGAAGCTCCATTCCGACCCATAGAGACAACAGGTGACGATCATGTACTACGAGGCACGTCCAGAAAGTAAGTTCCGTTTGGTAATAAAATTAAATTGTGTACAGATACAGAAAAATTATTTATTGCACAAAATTCTACAACTCTTAAACTACTTTTCCACATAACTGCCGAAATTTTGCAGGCATTTGTCATAGCGTGGCACAAGGTTTTGTATACCTTCTTCATAGAAGTTTGCCGCCTGTGTCTTCAACCAGTTGGAAACAGTTTCTTTCAGCTCGTCGTCATTGTTGAATGTTGACCGCCAAGGAAAGACGTGAGATGTAAGAACAGATGAAAGTAACCCTGCGGTTTTCCTGGATCTTGTCATCAATCGCGTGAACCAGTTCTTCTGTAACCAAAGATGGACGCCCACTTCGTTCTTCATCGTGCACGTCACTACGTCCTTCATTGAATTGTCGGACCCATCTTCTCACCATTGAATCACTCATCGCATTTTGTCCGTAAACATCGCAAATTTGCCGATAAATTTAACTTGGTTTCACTTTCCTCGCATTCAGAAAACGAATCACAAGCGGCGGGATTTTCAATCAACACCGACATTGTAAACAAGCACAACAAAGCGTACGTGACTGACAGCGATCTTCAAATGGCGCACGTTTTTTCTCCTTGATACAGAGCGTCTACCGCGCATGTGCGGAACTGCGATCGCAGCGCTGCAGCGGAGATAAATTGAAACGGAACTTACTTTCTGAACGTACTATGTATTCCGCTCTCCGTGCCTACCAACCACAAAGACAGACAACAGATGAAAATCGTGTCAAGTTCAGTGCTGCCAACTTGCTAGAACAGAAATGGTGGGTATTAAAGTTTTCTTTATGGGACACCCTTTAGGGAAATATTAGTAAGTTTTCCTAGCCTATTGTACAAGGTTTATATCGATATTTTACAAACAGCCTTATTTTTATTTATTTATTTGTATATTTTTGTCTTAAGACCTGTTCGCAGCACTAAAATTAAAGTTATTATTACTATTCGTGAGTCCGGAAGGTTAGCGTCGCGTCCCTTCTTGGCTCCTATTCATTGACACGTAAGTTTTGGCTTGGCCCAATGCCTTGAGGTATTTGAAGAGCTATTCGAGTTATAGAGTCTTCATCCTGGCGAAATTAAAATACCGCTAATTTTACAGTAATTATGTGATATCTTCAAATAGATAAAAGATAATCCAAATGTGAAACAAGAGCTTGCTAGACAATATTATTTTACATGAGAAACCCTTATCACGACTCACTTATCTGCTTTCGATTTCGAGCCAATTTTGAAAATCAGCATTTATTTTCGCGTTTCTAAACAGCTGAAAACGGAAAGCCGCTAGGTGACTTGTGATAACGGTACCTCACGCAAAATAATATTGTCTAGGGCGCTCTTGTCCCATATTTCAATTATCTTTTATCTATTTGAAAATATCACATAATTACTGTAAAATTAGCGGTATTTTAATTTCGCCGGGATGAAGACTCTTAAGAGCGTTCCACACTTCGATCCAGAAATCCGCAAATAAGGGAGACATTGTGCTGATCACCCATCAATTAAAGACAAAAATGTCTGGTTCGTAATCTATAATGCCACATATATTATTATTATTATTATTATTATTATTATTATTATTATTATTATTATTATTATTATTAAATTTGTTGAATCGGAGATATTTATGCAATATGTCTTTATACTATACAATCCAGACAGATATCACTGTCACACTGAAATTATAGTGTAGGCAGCTGTAATAAAAATTGCATTAAAAGTCTGTGGTCTAGCGTCCTGCCACCATCACACACTACCTGACTGGAATCTTCTTATGCCCTTTTTATTGTTGCATTTTTTTTACTTTTATTTATTTATTTATTTATTTATTGGAACTTGAAAGTATGTTTGCTTTGCATGTAATGGCGTTATTTTTATGTGAGTTGCCATGGCTTTCGGTGATCCATTGAGCCGAGCAAATAAATCTGACACCCGATATGTCCTGGGAATGAGCTCTACCACCTTGAAGAGGCCACTGCCTCATAACAAACAAGTTTTTCTGAGCATTCCTTCCCCTACTCTTCATCAAGTCACACGAAGCTTTTTTTTTTTTTTTTGAATGCATGAAGTTGAGTGTGTGTATGTAACTCTGTCTTCTTCCTTTTATTTTCTGTAGCCGTAACACAGAACAATGCTGAACACCAGCACACAATATAATTATGTATATGTGGTTGTCTTTTATCATTGAGAATTATCTTCCAACAACCTGAGAAATGTACTGACATCAAGGTGTGAAGAAGAGTATTTTGACTTTCCTCATACACATTGTTCATTATACATCATTTAGAATGTGTTTGTGTATACAGTATCGTACATTATATACAAGAAATTTAAAGGATGAATTATAAACTATAAATGTCATATTATTGTTTTGGAAACAACTAAATCATTATCAGTAACGAATGGAACATTATTGTTTTTGGAAAACTAAATCATTATCAGTAACGAAAGGTAGATTATTGCAAATCATTATCAATAACTAAAGGTATATTATAGCTTTGGAAACGGAGAAATCATTATCAGTAACGAAAGGTAGCTTATTGCAAATCATTATCAGTAAGAAAGGGTAGATTTATTCTTTTGGAAACAGGGAATCATTATCAATAGTGAAGGCTTGATTATTATTTTAGAAACAATGAAATAAGTATCAGTAGCGATGGTTAGATTATTGTTTTGGAAAACAAAATCATTATCAGTAACGAAGGCTAGATTATTATTTTGGAAACAGGGAAATCATTATCAGTAGTGAAGGCTAGATTATTATTCTAGAAATAATGAAATCAGTACCAGTAACGAAGGCTAGATTATTGTTTTGGGAACAGGGCTAGATTATTGTTCTAGAAACAATGAAACTGCTATCAGTAACGAAGGCTAGATTATTGTTTTGGAAACAGGGAATTATCAGTAATGAAGGCTAGATTCTTGTTCTAGAAACAATGAAAGTACTTTCAGTAGCGAAGGCTAGATTATTGTTTTGGAAACAAAGAATTATTATCAGTAATGAAGGCTAGACGATTGTTCTAGAAACAATGAAATCAGTGTTAGTAACGAAGGCTAGATTATTATTCTAGAAACAATGAAATTGTTATAAGTAACGAAAGCCAGATTATTGTTTTGGAAACAGGGAAATCATTATCAGTAGTGAAGGCTAGATTATTGTTGTAGAAACAATCAAATCAGTATCAGTAACCAAGGCTAGATTATTGTTTTGGAAAACTAAATCATTATCAGTAACGAAAGGTATATTAATATTTTGTAAATAAGGAAATCATTATCAATAGGGAAGGCTAGATTATTGTTCTAGAAGCAATGAAATCACTATCAGTAATGAAGGCTGGATTGTTCCTTCATGAAAAAATGAAATCGTTATCAGTAATGAAGGCTAGATTGTTCCTTTTTGAAACAACGAAATTATTATCAGTAATGAAAGCTAGATTATTGTTTTGGAAAGTGAAATCAGTGTCAGTTGCGAAGGCTAGAATATTGCACAAATTTCATTACCAAGAATGACTTATATTTTTTCCTAATCATCGATTGAGCTAGTCTTCCAAAACTGCCCACGGTGTTCACTAATGTTGAGATCTGGAAATTGGGTGGGCCAGGAAATGCATTGTAGTACATCCCGATGTGTATAAAACCAAGGTTCAACAGCTCCGTAGTATAAATTTGCTCATTACCATCTTAGAAAATTACGTCATTGACAGGGAAAAACATCTGAGCTTTCGCCCTTTTTCCGTATTCGCTCTGTGGTCCCTAGTGAAAATTGTCTTCAATGCGCGGCGGTCCCTTGTTGCTGAGGCTTGTTTTTCGTGCACTATCACTCTTTGCCGATGTTGTTTTGCCATAAGCCGTGTATGCTGTCACTCCTTATACACTGTTCCTTGCAGCATACCTAACACATTGGCTGCTTTAAATTACTTGGGCCAACTAAATATTCATCCACAATTTGACCTCTTTGAAACGCAGAGATCTTCCATTTAAATCACCACGTTTGCCCCCTTCAACAAACACCTTCGTGCTACCTCCTGGCAGTCACAGTAGGGGAAGTTCCTTGTTTGTAGCCCAAAGTACCCTAATGTGTTCAATGCTCTCTCACTGGAAATCGAACCCGGTATCCCTTATTCCAAAGGCAAGCACGATAGCCACTATACCACCAGGAAGAGCCTTCGTATATTGTATAGCGTCAGATTTACGTCATAGTCAGATAAACATCGTAGGTTAATAGCCTTTCAGTCTTCTACGAAATTAAACGTTACTACGGTCAGCCAGTAGGGTTTCCTTAATTTCGGGCGCCTCTTTTTCGCCATAATAATAATGTTGAATCATGCAATCTTTTTTTCTGCTATATGCCATTTCTTTTCTTTCGTTCCCCCCACCCTTTCTTTGACTTGAAAACAGTAATAGCGAGCTTCACCTTGCCCTCAAGTCACAACAGAGCTTATGCCCCACTTTATAACAAGTCATAAGTTAAAAAAGAGTCACATAACATACGTGTGTTGCAGGTAGTTCTGCACTTCCGCGTAGAAGGAAACACACATGCTTATAATAAGCGTTTTATTATTTTTTTTTTTCAAGGGACCAGTAGTTGCTTACCTCTTTCATGTGTGGGATATACCCACGTCATTCTACTTGCATGAAGACAACTAGGGTACAACAAAAGATAGACGCACGCATGTAAAGTCAGTAGAAAAACCAGTAATGGCACAGGTAGAATGGTCTACATATTTTGTGTCACAGTACATGTCATCTCTATTTTGTTGTAACAGTCTTTTTAAGAAAGACAAAAAAAAAAAAAAAGAATGCCATCACTTCCCTGGAGAAATTGACGACCTTTGTGATTTCGTTTTTTTTTTTTTTTTTTTTTTTTTTTTTTTTTTTTTTTTTTTTTTTACGCTCGTGTGCGACCAGCGTCGTAAAGTTAGGGCCTGCACTGCAGGCGAACAAGTCGTGGCTTGGGAGGCTCACAGACTCCTCCCTTTTACTGAATGAGAAAAAAGGTCAGATTGTTTATTAGGACAGTTATCTTGAAATCTTGCAGTTTAATGTCCCACGATTATTCCCTTAGGCTAAGGGAGACGAATGATTAAGGCAAGTGAATAATGATGGAAAAATCGGTGGAATAAGAATGTGGGAGGAAAGAGAAAAACCCCGAGAAAACACACAGACACGATACTGTCCATCACAAACTCAATTGGTCGGGAATCGAAGCACGGACCCCACGTAACAGAGGTAAACGTTGTGCCACTGAGCCACCGAATTACTACTGTAGTTCGAATTAAAGCCACGGATCTACGTCTAATATAGCATAGTAGCCTACATATATTAAAATTTACCTTATTTTACACCATATATTGGAGTTCTCGACTGTCTTAAAACAACAATAGACTATTCCTATATTTTGCGTTAAAATGCGTTATCATCCCTGTGATGAACGCGTAAGATACCAGGAACAGATTGTAGCCTGCTTCTTTATATTACTACCATCTTCCAAATTACCTTTATAATTCTGATCTTTCTGTAACGTGAAATGTGCCCGTGGGAGTTAACTAGTCGTCTAGTATATAATGGTTTGTTCTTTGTATAATAATCATCCGATTTCGACCCTATTTGCTGAAAGAAGCATTTCCGGATCTATTATTATTATTATTATTATTATTATTATTATTATTATTATTATTATTATTAGTATTAGTATTAGTATTATTCAACCACTAAGGAAAGAAGTAAAGAAGGGAAATATGTTGTTGACAAAACCAGACATACATCGATGGGATTCCTCGTGGTTAAGTGGTTAGAACTTCGCTGCGTATGCAGGAGGCCGGGCTTGATTACCGGTGATAGGTACTGTAGTTTGAGTTAAAACCACGGATCTACGCATAATATACCTCAGTAGTCTAGGCGCTATATATTTTTTTAATATATTTCTTGTGTTCTGGCACTCCCGTACCACTACAGAGAAAATATACAGGTATAGGTGTTGAAAGTAAAGAAAAGAGAAGAAAATAAGAAAAATGTGTTGGTGTCTGCTGTCAGTTGCTTGGTTTATATTTCCGTTCATACTAATAGCGCAACTTGGTGGTTCAAGTCAGTATTACCGCACCGACTTTAAAAGGAGGGCGAAAGATTCCAATATGTTGTTCTTAAATGTCCGAGAGGCGATTAACTTTTGCTTTCTTGTTATTTGCGATTAAACTCAAATAAATCATAGACGGATAAAATTTTTCTAAGTCATTAAGTTTTCCATTGCAGCGATGTTTTCCTTTGACTTGGAATGGTACTCTATTCAGCCGAAATAATTTAGTTGTAAAAAGAAGATTTTGCTGTAGAAAATTTAGGCTGTAATATTATGGAAGTGAATACCCCTTAGAACATAAATGCCAACGTAAAAAAAAAAAAAAAAAAAGGGCTTTGAATGAATTTCAATTTAGGTCCGCAATTGATAACTGGATAACTGAAATACATGTTTCAGCATCCTAAGATATTCACGCAACAATTTTTATAGAGGGAGTTTGGCTACGGGCATATAATTTGAAGTACTCACAAACTACGTCTTTAAAAATTGTTGTGGAAGTACTGTAGGATTCTGAAACATGGATATTTGGATAGGGCACATACTAGTTCCTAAGTGAACTCTTGACCCAACTACGATAGGTCCCACAGTTTTGGAGCTATGGACCTTTGAAGTTAATTTTTTCATGTTTTCGGCAGCCTATAACTCCGAAAAAAAGGATTTGTGCACCCAGGTTGGCCTGTATTTTTTTGTCTTGCCTTGGTGTCAGGAATTACCTCCCAAACGTTGTCGTTCTTGTTTTGAAACACCCTGTATATTACGTCCTATACGTATTACTTTTAATTTATTTAATACTAGACGTGATGATAAGGGTTTTGTTAAAAATAGTAAGAAAACCTTGATTCCAAAACTTTAAAAAAATAAAGAATGTGACGAGTAACATTTCTTTGGATACCATGTTCCGAAGTCTCACCAAAATAGTAATGATTTGCCAGACTCCCATCTCATCAGCACACAAACACATCATAATAAAAGGCATAAAAAGATGAAGCATGTCGGCAGCCTTTTGAATGATAAATAATCTCGCTGAGAGTTTTAACACGAGCTCACATTCCTCCGGACGCAGGTCAGAAATGAGATTGACCTTTAAGCTTCCAATTTCCTTCGGACGTTCCTCGGCATTCATTTGTTTCCTTTTAACAGCAGCACGGGATGAGATGGTGGATTGTGAAATACAGAATGAGGAAAAGCAAAAAAATATATCCCTCAGGCGAATTATTTTTTTCTCTCATTTCCGAATGTCCGTCATCAGGTAAAACTTTCATAACAACACCTAACATCTTTTGTGGTGCAAACAGTGGTCGGAATATTCTTCTATAACTTTTCAAATCTGCTCATTCTATTGTTCAATCGGTAAACAAATGCCCTGCCAACTAAAAAAAAAAAAAAGTAATAGTTTACCAGTATTTCAACAATTTATTATTCTTTTTTACCCCTATGATTTTCTTTATTGTATTAAATATAGTAAAGAGATGTTTGACATTTATCAAACAGAATAAAAGACAGACAGGCTCGTTCTTTGTGTCTAAATAGCTAGATTTTGTTCCAGGTAGAATCTCCATCTATGGAAGAAACAATGTATTTGTTTCAAGAGTTCAAATGACTGCCTGGAATGAACTGATTCAGCTAGACGGTTGAAACTAACATATTATTTCTTCCATAGATGGTACTACATGCCATGAATACATTATTTCTTCCATAGGTGGCACTACATGTCATGAATAAATTATTTCTTCCATGGATGGCACTATATGCCATGAAAACATTATTTCTTCCATAAATGGCACAATATGCTATGAATACATTATTTCTTCCATAGGTGGCACTACATGCCATGAATACATTATTTCTTCCATAGCACTATATGTCATGAATACATTGTTTCTTCCATAGATGGCACTATCATGAATACATTATTTCTTCCATGGATGACACATATGCCGTGAATACATTATTTCTTTCATAAGTGGCACTACATGCCATGAATACATTATTTCTTCCATAACATTATATGTCATGAATACATTGTTTCTTCCATAGATAGCATTATCATGAATACATTATTTCTTCCATGGATGGCACATATGCCATAAATACATTATTTCTTCCATAAGTGGCACTACATGCCATGAATACATTATTTCTTCCATAGGTAGCACTAATGTCATGAATACATTATTTCTTCCATGGATCGCACTACATGCATGAAAACATTATTTCTTCCATAGATGGCACAATATGCTATGAATGCATCATTTCTTCCGTAGGTGGCACCACATGTCATGAATACATTATTTCTTCCATAGCACTTATAACGACTTATCAAAAAGATAGTCGTAAACCTGGTTCGTTTGCTGAGATAAAAATCTGAAGTGGTAGTATTTCTTTGACATAAAAATATTAGCTTCGATATTTAAATACCATTAATCTCACCTTGTTTATAAAAATGACAACGTCTATAAACGGTGCTAAACTGGTTTATTATTTGATATAACTTATAGTATCCTTTTCTTAAAACTGTTAAATACACAAACTCACTGACTAGGTAACCATAAAACATGTCCATAGCAACAACTATCCCATAATACTCACTTACATATATTAAAAACATTCTTCTTTTGTTAATATGAAATGAACATTCTACTAAGTATAGTGCACATGTATGAGTACTTTCTGCCCAAGGTACAGGTAAATATTACTCAAACCAAAGTATTTTGTTATATAAAAATGTCGCTCGACAAAGGGACTGAATATAAAAGTCATGAGTTGGCTTGGCTTTTATCTTCAAGAACCACTGGTCCGTTTACATTATTGTTCTTACATAGCATATGTCCATCATATTTTGATCGCACCTTGTATATCACTTCATTACATTTCACATATATTTTAAACAAATTTTACACTTCATCAATACTTATTTTTAACAATAAAGTTTTAACATAAATTAATATAATGAAAACAATTTTGTGCTTGATTAATCATGCATTAAATTATAATCCTTCACGTTAATAAGAAAGAATTCAAGTTATTGAAAACTTATCGTTGATGAATGAAAATCAAAGAAAATATAATTGAACAAAAATCAAAAATTAAACACAATCTACGTTTGAATAAGCACATGTAAGTAAATAAATCTATTTTTACAGAAACAAAAGACACCCTTTTGTTATTATATGAATACATTTTTATTATTATTATTATTATTTTTCATTCTTATTTATTTGAGCAAGAATGTCAGGTGCTACTAACTCTTTCACTAGATGCATCCATTTTTCCTTTGTATACGGAGTAGGTTTCCAAACCTTTAACTCATCTATATTGCGAAGTCCAATTGACATCCCCGTTTTAGCGTTCAACAATTCGAAAACTTTAGGATTTATTTCCTTAAAACATAAATAAGGACCTGAGAAAATGTCACAAAATTTATAAATCTTCTTTAACAGCATATTACTTTGTGGATGTTGCTTAACAAAAACTAAGTCATTGACCTTGATCCGATATTTTCCTTCTTGCAAAGACTCTACTTGCGAATTACGTTTCAAAAACTTGTTATGTCTTCGGATCTTCACCATATTCACTAAACTGGATGAATCTATAATTGTCGAATCTTCTAATTTGACATCAAAATGTTGTTCCACAGGGAAAATCAAATCAGAGCCATTATGCACATTAGCAGGAGACACACCTAAAGTGTCTGATATAGAATGGTTCAAAAGGTACGTAATTTGGTTGACATGCTTAATCCATTCAGCATGTTTATCCTTACAAAAGTGCCGAAACAACATACCAAAATTGCGATGTACATTTTCTACCACGGAGCTACTTGGATGGTACGGAGTCACAAAATGAATTTTAATGTTGGCCTTGTTCATGGCTTTGAGAAACACATCACTTTTGAATTGTGAACCGTTATCGCATAATATATGCTCGATAGGGCCACAATGTGGAATATATACATTCAGAATTTTATTCACGATAGCAGCGGAGGTTGCTTTACGCAAGGGATAGGCTACCACATATCGTGAAAAGATATCCATAGTTGTTAACAAATAAACTTCTCCAGTAGCTGCTCTGGGTAACGGTCCATATAAATCGATCGACAGAAATGAATGTGGTCTCTCAGGTGTTATTGAGAGCATTGGTTTTTGTATAGCCTGATAATTATGCTTAATTTGCATGCACTCAATGCAGTCATTGATATAATTTTTGACTTGAGCTCTCATTCCCTTCCAGTAAAAAGATTTATTAACCAAGGCACATACCTTCACATACCCAAAATGTCCGAAATCATCATGGTAGGCCTTTAATATGCGTGCTGTTAACGTAGGTGGAATGCAAATTTTGTTCCTAGATTTGAATTTAAAATCTTTAATAAGTAAAATTCCGTTGTTTAATTTAAATCTGAAATTCCAGTGTTTGGGACAACTACATCCTTCGCCACATGAAGATAAATGTTCCATGATTTGTTTATATTCATGATACTTCATTTGATGTTCTCTTAAATCTTCTATTGAAATGGTAGCTATTTCATCCTGTAAGATCTTAAATTCGTTAATGGACAAAATATGTTGCTCTTCTCCAGGAAACAGACGTGATAAGGTATCTACGGGTCCATTATCTACCCCTTTAATGTGTTGTACTTCGAAATCATAAGCTTGAAGATCTAACGACCAGCGAAGTAATCTGTTATTATATCCTTGTACGCTATTAAGATATCGCAATGAATTATGGTCGGTAAGTACTATGAAATGACATCCGCTAAGATATGGAGCGAATTTTTGTATTGCAAAACGTATAGCCAAAAGTTCAATTTCTGTCGTGGTGTATCCCTTTTCAGCTTTCTTTAGAGTACGGCTAGCGCAATGTATAACAGCTGGTTCCCGAATAGTTGGGTTAGGTTGCCATAGTACTGCAGAGATTCCAAGTTGAGAACCGTCACACTGTACATAGAAAGGAACGTCGTATCTGGGGTGGTTCAAATGGATGTTTCGTTTTACGCACTCCTTCAACTTATTAAAACTGTGTTCTTGAATAGGACCCCATTGCCATGGTACCCCTTTCTTTATGATCATAAATAAAGGCTGGGCTATCTCAGCGAATCGCGGGATGGCTTTGCGAAACCAATTGAAGAGTCCTAATATTTGTCGTGTCTGTTTCACATTTACTGGCGCAGGCAGATCTTCTATGGCTTGAACTTTAGATTGACTGAATTGTAAACCAGAGGCATCAATTTGGTACCCAAGAAATTCTATAGAATTCTGCAAAAATTTGGATTTCTGTAGATTGATAGTAAGGCCCGAACTTTCCAATCTGTCTAAAACTATATCTAAGTACTTCAGGTATTCATGTGGATTTTTCCCCATGATTAAGATGTCATCAGCATAAGTTATCACGTTGCTGCGTAAGTCTTGACCTAGAACTTTGTTCAAGCAGGATGCTAATGCTGCACTACCATTGATAAGCCCAAAGACTACACGATTGTATTCGTATAAGTGACCTTCAAAACTAAATGCTGTGTATGGTTTTGAATCTTCATGTAACTCGACCTGATTATACGCCATCACTAGATCTAGATTTCCGAATACAGTGTTCCCTTGTAAAGAAGCTAGTATTTCTTCTACTGGAGGATACCTCACTTGTTCCAGATCAATGTGACTGTTAGTGCGTCTCAAATCTAATACCACACGTAGAGAACCATTTTTCTTTGGAACAACATGTAATGGATTAAGGTGTACGCTTCTTGAAGGCCTAATGATCCCATCTCTTAACATATCTGCTATTTGCTGACGTACATTCTCCCTGTATCTATATGGAATTATATAGGGCTTTGTTACTATGGGTTTATCTGTTTTAACTTTAAAAGAATAAACAAAATCCTTGCAGCGTCCAGGACGTTCTGAAAAGACATTTCTATGTTTATATAAGATGTTCTTAAAGTCGGCTATTACTGTATTATCAGCAAAATCAAGACTGTGTTCGATTGATTTAACATGTTCAGAAAATAACACATCATCCTTTACATTCACCAAATTTTGTGTCTTTTCCAATCGTTGATCATTTAATTTATCACTTTCTGCACTAATAGAAACATTATTCACTACAGAAGACATATCATTATATTGGCAAGCAAGATTATCTAATTTTGGAAGCAGTTTCTGAACGATTTCCTGAGGTATACCCGGTATCGTCAACGTTTGGTTTTTAAAATCAAGCATGACACGTAATTGGGATAATAAATCTAAGCCCATAATTAATTTCTCGTTAAGATCCTTTATTACCAGAATAGGAATTGATATTTCAAAATCTTGAATAGATATTGTCACACGAGTAATTCCTGCTACTCTCTTTTTATGTTTACCGGTAAAATCAACTATAATAAGATTCTCAGCCTTTTGTAGCTTAGGATTCGAATAATTACTAGTAATTGCTTTCCACAATGAATACGATAATAGAGAGGCATTTGCTCCTGTATCAAGTAGAGCTTCGGTACTTAACCCATTGACTTTAATAGGTATTTTAGCTGTACTATATGACTTTAAAAATACAAAATTTTCTTCAATATTAAAACCATCATTGACAGTATCATCTTCAAACCAACAACAATTTACAACCGGTATAAATTGGTACTGACACCTATTAATTGCTATTTCAGAATAATTATTTACAGTGACGTCATGTGAAAGATCATTTTCATAATTAGCATGTACATGTAAATTGGAAGATAAATGTCCATATAAATTATCACTTAAATTTTTAGATAAATGTTCATGAGAATCTACAGCTGACATGGGTTTAACCCCTACCACATCAGCCGCGATTAGTTTAAATTCATACTCGTGTATGGTTCCAATAAGGTACACTGTACAGCACAATCGTGATTATGTCCCGTATTATTGTTCTGTACAGAAATTACTTCAATGCCTGGATCTTGATGCGAAGTGCCATCTCTTGTCCTTCCATTACGTCTATCCGCGTAGTTCGCTGTATTTCTGGAATTTCGCCATACATTACGTCGATTTTTAAATCTATTTTGACTATATGGTCTAACATATGAATTGCTACTATTGATTAGGTTAGGCGGATTCCCTACATAACCTTGTCTATTGTGCTCATTTTGATTGCTAGGGTATACTCGGCTTAGGTTAGGTTTCGTATTATCCACACTTCGGATATCTAAATTCCGAACAGGCACCAAATGATCTGAATTATTCTTATTTTTACCCATTCCTGATTGTGGATTCATGGCATGATATTGAGTTTCGTAGCATTGGACAAGCATCAATAAATGGCTGAAACTCATACACTGTGTGGAAAATAAGATCTGTTACAATTTAAATGGAAGCAAATTTCGAATCGATGCTATTATTCTCGATTCCGATTGTAATGGATTAACAACCTTTAATTCGTTGTAGACATTTACAACAAACTCTACAACAGATTTATGCAATCGAGGATTGAAATGTTGATTTCTAAGGGTGGCATCTCTATTTGCCAGCAAAAAGTCATTTTCATAATTTGCGATCAATGCCGCTTTGAATTCCTCATATGTACTAATGTGATCACGTATTGCTTTAAACCATAAGGAACAAGGTGGGAGTAATACATGGGGTATTAATTTCATATATTGTGATCTATCTATACACATTATATTGCATTCGTCTTGGAATTTCTCTAAGAAAGAAGTAGCATTCTCATTACACTTACCACTGAATTTGCTCATAGCTCGAATTTCACTCATCTTAACACTTAATTTTACCTTCCCTTTCTCATTCCTTGTTCTTGTTGAGTGATAGTTCCTATCCATGACATGCTGTGTCGTCACACCATCTATGTTTCGCTCATTAGTACTCTTCGGACAACTTTCTTCTAGTATAATATCCTCATCAGACCCCGGCGAAGGCGAGTTCATCTCCGGTGATTGGGGAAACTCCAAGCGATCACTATCCAAGTTATTACGGTAAATGTTGTCTTTAGCCTGTAATGTTCTAATCTCTTCCTGTATAGTAGCTAACAACTGTGTATTTACACGTATGTTGTTAGAATTGTTGGTGACCTGGATCTTTTGCTGTTTAATGGAAGATTCTATTACTTCTAAATCTTTTTTTACAGCACTAATTTCTTGGTTTTGGTGATTGTGCTTTTCTTGACAATCATCGGATATCCTTTTTAACTTTTCCTCGAACTGTGAGGATATGTCGTTCACCACCTGAACAATTGCCTGTTTCGTTTCATCTGATTTCTGTTCTATCCGTCTACTTAATTCTTCGTATTGCTTGTTAGCTTCGTCGAACCTCAGTTCTATCTTCTGTTCCATGGTCTTGTTAAATTCGTTGAACTTCTGTTCCATGGTCTGGTTAGATTCGTTGAACTTCTGTTCCATGGTCTGGTTAGATTCGTTGAACTTCTGTTCCATGGTCTTGTTAACTTCGTCGAACTTCTGTTCCATTCGTCTACTTAATTCTTCATTTTGCTTGTTTATCTCGGTAGACATCTGCATTAATTGTCGCTGTAAAGCTAACAAGATTCGATCCTCCGATGTCAAACCTGGTGTTACACTAGTTTCACCTTTGTCACTAGTATTTGATTCCTGCTGCATTGTTTCGTTGTCCATTTTTCTTATGATTACTTTACCACTTCGCAATATGGTTAAGTTCGTATTCATTAACTGTAGTATTAAAGTAAATTCAACCTTACTCTTCTTCGGGAATTGAATTTACAAAGTCCCGGGTGAGGTAAACCAAAATTTTTATAACGACTTATCAAAAAGATAGTCGTAAACCTGGTTCGTTTGCTGAGATAAAAATCTGAAGTGGTAGTATTTCTTTGACATAAAAATATTAGCTTCGATATTTAAATACCATTAATCTCACCTTGTTTATAAAAATGACAACGTCTATAAACGGTGCTAAACTGGTTTATTATTTGATATAACTTATAGTATCCTTTTCTTAAAACTGTTAAATACACAAACTCACTGACTAGGTAACCATAAAACATGTCCATAGCAACAACTATCCCATAATACTCACTTACATATATTAAAAACATTCTTCTTTTGTTAATATGAAATGAACATTCTACTAAGTATAGTGCACATGTATGAGTACTTTCTGCCCAAGGTACAGGTAAATATTACTCAAACCAAAGTATTTTGTTATACACTATATGTCATGAATACATTATTTCTTCCATAGATGGCACTATTGCCGTGAACAACGGCGCGATGTTTCAGTACGGGTCGGAAACATTTGGAAATACCTTTGTATGTTCGGTCGCCTTCGGCACGAAAGACTTAGGTTCGAGTCCTGGTTAGAGCTCATGTGGTTCGGACCGTATGTTAAGCTGTAATTCCACATTTCATATAGCCTTTGTACTGACGATAAAACTTCAGATCAACCAAGCAGATCCTCTGTGCTCGGGTTCCATGTTAAGTCCACGTATAATTTTAGACTTCCAAACTATGCTATTTGTCTGTATGAAAAGTCTTATAGAAGGCTATGGCCATGCGCTCATCCGTCTATCAAACGCAGTAATAAATGTATCTCTACACTCTAATCCTTTTATTCCAACCGGAAGTGGTACAAATGTACAATTTCCGGCTTCAACACTGATCGCCATGGAGTAAAACGGTAATGGATATTGAGAAGCGTTTTTTTTAATCAATTCAGTATCTACGGACACCTGTAGTCTGGTGGTTAGAGCGTTGGACACATGTGCGCATGGTTCCGGGTTCGATTCCCGGACTGTGCTTCCATCCAGTGTCATGAGGCAAACTCGGGAGTCATATAAATAAAAGACGTGACGAACACTAGGTCCAGAAAGCTGCTGATACGCCTGCTAGAGACAGGACGACGCAGCGCGCTGACTAGGGATGGCCACCAAGTTCCGGTTTCGGCGGAACCGGTTCTCGGAGATCCGGTTTTCAGAACCGGTTCCGGATCTGGATTCGAAGACCTGGTTTCAGACCTGGATCCGAAGACCCGGTTCCAGAACCAGATCTTCTAGAACCGGATCCGTTCAGACCTGAAAACCGGTTCCACCAGGAACCGGTTCTGGCCATCCCTAGCGCTGACCACGTGTTCCTTGCTAGCGGATGGTCGCTAACAGATGGCGTAGGAACGGCTCTGATCCACAAAAAAGGCTGCTACGCCAAGTGGTTTTGTTTTGAAATTCAATATGTAAAGAAAGCTTTTGTTTCCGCCTTTATTATTCTATTGAAGCAGGAAGTAGTGAAAGCTATGACCACGTGTTCCTTACTAGCGGATGGTCGCTAACAGATGACGTTGGAAGGACTCTGATCCACAAAAAAGGCTGCTACGCCAAGTGGTTTTGTTTTGAAATTCAATATCTAAAGAAAGCTTTTGTTTCCGCCTTTATTATTCTATTGAAGCAGGAAGTAGTGAAAGCTATGACCACGTGTTCCTTACTAGCGGATGGTCGCTAACAGATGTCGTTGGAACGACTCTGATCCACAAAAAAGGCTGCTACGCCAAGTGGTTTTGTTTTGAAATTCAATATCTAAAGAAAGCTTTTGTTTCCGCCTTTATTATTCTATTGAAGCAGGAAGTAGTGAAAGCTATGACCACGTGTTCCTTACTAGCGGATGGTCGCTAACAGATGTCGTTGGAACGACTCTGATCCACAAAAAAGGCTGCTACGCCAAGTGGTTTTGTTTTGAAATTCAATATGTAAAGAAAGCTTTTGTTTCCGCCTTTATTATTCTATTGAAGCAGGAAGTAGTGAAAGCTATGACCACGTGTTCCTTACTAGCGGATGGTCGCTAACAGATGTCGTTGGAACGACTCTGATCCACAAAAAAGGCTGCTACGCCAAGTGGTTTTGTTTTGAAATTCAATATCTAAAGAAAGCTTTTGTTTCCGCCTTTATTATTCTATTGAAGCAGGAAGTAGTGAAAGCTATGACCACGTGTTCCTTGCTAGCGGATGGTCGCTAACAGATGACGTTGGAAGGACTCTGATCCACAAAAAAGGCTGTTACGCCAAGTGGCTTTGTATTGAAATTCAATATCTAAAGAAAGCTTTTGTTTCCGCCTTTATTATTGTATTGAAGCAGGAAGTAGTGAAAGCTATGACCACGTGTTCCTTGCTAGCGGATAGTCGCTAACAGATGTCGTTGGAACGACTCTGATCCACAAAAAAGGCTTCTACGCCAAGTGGTTTTGTTTTGAAATTCAATATCTAAAGAAAGCTTTTGTTTCCGCCTTTATTATTCTATTGAAGCAGGAAGTAGTGAAAGCTATGACCACGTGTTCCTTGCTAGCGGATGGTCGCTAACAGATGACGTTGGAAGGACTCTGATCCACAAAAAAGGCTGCTACGCCAAGTGGCTTTGTATTGAAATTCAATATCTAAAGAAAGCTTTTGTTTCCGCCTTTATTATTGTATTGAAGCAGGAAGTAGTGAAAGCTATGACCACGTGTTCCTTGCTAGCGGATAGTCGCTAACAGATGTCGTTGGAACGACTCTGATCCACAAAAAAGGCTGCTACGCCAAGTGGTTTTGTTTTGAAATTCAATATCTAAAGAAAGCTTTTGTTTCCGCCTTTATTATTCTATTGAAGCAGGAAGTAGTGAAAGCTATGACCACGTGTTCCTTGCTAGCGGATGGTCGCTAACAGATGACGTTGGAAGGACTCTGATCCACAAAAAAGGCTGTTACGCCAAGTGGCTTTGTATTGAAATTCAATATCTAAAGAAAGCTTTTGTTTCCGCCTTTATTATTCTATTGAAGCAGGAAGTAGTGAAAGCTATGACCACGTGTTCCTTGCTAGCGGATGGTCGCTAACAGATGACGTTGGAAGGACTCTGATCCACAAAAAAGGCTGTTACGCCAAGTGGCTTTGTATTGAAATTCAATATCTAAAGAAAGCTTTTGTTTCCGCCTTTATTATTCTATTGAAGCAGGAAGTAGTGAAAGCTATGACCACGTGTTCCTTGCTAGCGGATAGTCGCTAACAGATGTCGTTGGAACGACTCTGATCCACAAAAAAGGCTGCTACGCCAAGTGGTTTTGTTTTGAAATTCAATATCTAAAGAAAGCTTTTGTTTCCGCCTTTATTATTCTATTGAAGCAGGAAGTAGTGAAAGCTATGACCACGTGTTCCTTGCTAGCGGATGGTCGCTAACAGATGTCGTTGGAACGACTCTGATCCACAAAAAAGGCTGCTACGCCAAGTGGTTTTGTTTTGAAATTCAATATCTAAAGAAAGCTTTTGTTTCCGCCTTTATTATTCTATTGAAGCAGGAAGTAGTGAAAGCTATGACCACGTGTTCCTTGCTAGCGGATAGTCGCTAACAGATGTCGTTGGAACGACTCTGATCCACAAAAAAGGCTGCTACGCCAAGTGGTTTTGTTTTGAAATTCAATATCTAAAGAAAGCTTTTGTTTCCGCCTTTATTATTCTATTGAAGCAGGAAGTAGTGAAAGCTATGACCACGTGTTCCTTACTAGCGGATGGTCGCTAACAGATGTCGTTGGAACGACTCTGATCCACAAAAAAGGCTGCTACGCCAAGTGGTTTTGTTTTGAAATTCAATATCTAAAGAAAGCTTTTGTTTCCGCCTTTATTATTCTATTGAAGCAGGAAGTAGTGAAAGCTATGACCACGTGTTCCTTGCTAGTGGATAGTCGCTAACAGATGTCGTTGGAACGACTCTGATCCACAAAAAAGGCTGCTACGCCAAGTGGTTTTGTTTTGAAATTCAATATCTAAAGAAAGCTTTTGTTTCCGCCTTTATTATTCTATTGAAGCAGGAAGTAGTGAAAGCTATGACCACGTGTTCCTTACTAGCGGATGGTCGCTAACAGATGTCGTTGGAACGACTCTGATCCACAAAAAAGGCTGCTACGCCAAGTGGTTTTGTTTTGAAATTCAATATCTAAAGAAAGCTTTTGTTTCCGCCTTTATTATTCTATTGAAGCAGGAAGTAGTGAAAGCTATGACCACGTGTTCCTTGCTAGCGGATGGTCGCTAACAGATGACGTTGGAAGGACTCTGATCCACAAAAAAGGCTGTTACGCCAAGTGGCTTTGTATTGAAATTCAATATCTAAAGAAAGCTTTTGTTTCCGCCTTTATTATTGTATTGAAGCAGGAAGTAGTGAAAGCTATGACCACGTGTTCCTTGCTAGCGGATAGTCGCTAACAGATGTCGTTGGAACGACTCTGATCCACAAAAAAGGCTTCTACGCCAAGTGGTTTTGTTTTGAAATTCAATATGTAAAGAAAGCTTTTGTTTCCGCCTTTATTATTCTATTGAAGCAGGAAGTAGTGAAAGCTATGACCACGTGTTCCTTGCTAGCGGATGGTCGCTAACAGATGACGTTGGAAGGACTCTGATCCACAAAAAAGGCTGTTACGCCAAGTGGCTTTGTATTGAAATTCAATATCTAAAGAAAGCTTTTGTTTCCGCCTTTATTATTGTATTGAAGCAGGAAGTAGTGAAAGCTATGACCACGTGTTCCTTGCTAGCGGATAGTCGCTAACAGATGTCGTTGGAACGACTCTGATCCACAAAAAAGGCTTCTACGCCAAGTGGTTTTGTTTTGAAATTCAATATGTAAAGAAAGCTTTTGTTTCCGCCTTTATTATTCTATTGAAGCAGGAAGTAGTGAAAGCTATGACCACGTGTTCCTTGCTAGCGGATGGTCGCTAACAGATGACGTTGGAAGGACTCTGATCCACAAAAAAGGCTGTTACGCCAAGTGGCTTTGTATTGAAATTCAATATCTAAAGAAAGCTTTTGTTTCCGCCTTTATTATTGTATTGAAGCAGGAAGTAGTGAAAGCTATGACCACGTGTTCCTTGCTAGCGGATAGTCGCTAACAGATGTCGTTGGAACGACTCTGATCCACAAAAAAGGCTTCTACGCCAAGTGGTTTTGTTTTGAAATTCATTATCTAAAGAAAGCTTTTGTTTCCGCCTTTATTATTCTATTGAAGCAGGAAGTAGTGAAAGCTATGACCACGTGTTCCTTACTAGCGGATGGTCGCTAACAGATGACGTTGGAAGGACTCTGATCCACAAAAAAGGCTGTTACGCCAAGTGGCTTTGTATTGAAATTCAATATCTAAAGAAAGCTTTTGTTTCCGCCTTTATTATTCTATTGAAGCAGGAAGTAGTGAAAGCTATGACCACGTGTTCCTTGCTAGCGGATAGTCGCTAACAGATGTCGTTGGAACGACTCTGATCCACAAAAAAGGCTGCTACGCCAAGTGGTTTTGTTTTGAAATTCAATATCTAAAGAAAGCTTTTGTTTCCGCCTTTATTATTCTATTGAAGCAGGAAGTAGTGAAAGCTATGACCACGTGTTCCTTGCTAGCGGATAGTCGCTAACAGATGTCGTTGGAACGACTCTGATCCACAAAAAAGGCTGCTACGCCAAGTGGTTTTGTTTTGAAATTCAATATCTAAAGAAAGCTTTTGTTTCCGCCTTTATTATTCTATTGAAGCAGGAAGTAGTGAAAGCTATGACCACGTGTTCCTTGCTAGCGGATAGTCGCTAACAGATGTCGTTGGAACGACTCTGATCCACAAAAAAGGCTGCTACGCCAAGTGGTTTTGTTTTGAAATTCAATATCTAAAGAAAGCTTTTGTTTCCGCCTTTATTATTCTATTGAAGCAGGAAGTAGTGAAAGCTATGACCACGTGTTCCTTACTAGCGGATGGTCGCTAACAGATGTCGTTGGAACGACTCTGATCCACAAAAAAGGCTGCTACGCCAAGTGGTTTTGTTTTGAAATTCAATATCTAAAGAAAGCTTTTGTTTCCGCCTTTATTATTCTATTGAAGCAGGAAGTAGTGAAAGCTATGACCACGTGTTCCTTGCTAGTGGATAGTCGCTAACAGATGTCGTTGGAACGACTCTGATCCACAAAAAAGGCTGCTACGCCAAGTGGTTTTGTTTTGAAATTCAATATCTAAAGAAAGCTTTTGTTTCCGCCTTTATTATTCTATTGAAGCAGGAAGTAGTGAAAGCTATGACCACGTGTTCCTTACTAGCGGATGGTCGCTAACAGATGTCGTTGGAACGACTCTGATCCACAAAAAAGGCTGCTACGCCAAGTGGTTTTGTTTTGAAATTCAATATCTAAAGAAAGCTTTTGTTTCCGCCTTTATTATTCTATTGAAGCAGGAAGTAGTGAAAGCTATGACCACGTGTTCCTTACTAGCGGATGGTCGCTAACAGATGTCGTTGGAACGACTCTGATCCACAAAAAAGGCTGCTACGCCAAGTGATTTTGTTTTGAAATTCAATATCTAAAGAAAGCTTTTGTTTCCGCCTTTATTATTCTATTGAAGCAGGAAGTAGTGAAAGCTATGACCACGTGTTCCTTACTAGCGGATGGTCGCTAACAGATGTCGTTGGAACGACTCTGATCCACAAAAAAGGCTGCTACGCCAAGTGGTTTTGTTTTGAAATTCAATATGTAAAGAAAGCTTTTGTTTCCGCCTTTATTATTCTATTGAAGCAGGAAGTAGTGAAAGCTATGACCACGTGTTCCTTACTAGCGGATGGTCGCTAACAGATGTCGTTGGAACGACTCTGATCCACAAAAAAGGCTGCTACGCCAAGTGGTTTTGTTTTGAAATTCAATATCTAAAGAAAGCTTTTGTTTCCGCCTTTATTATTCTATTGAAGCAGGAAGTAGTGAAAGCTATGACCACGTGTTCCTTACTAGCGGATGGTCGCTAACAGATGTCGTTGGAACGACTCTGATCCACAAAAAAGGCTTCTACGCCAAGTGGTTTTGTTTTGAAATTCAATATGTAAAGAAAGCTTTTGTTTCCGCCTTTATTATTCTATTGAAGCAGGAAGTAGTGAAAGCTATGACCACGTGTTCCTTACTAGCGGATGGTCGCTAACAGATGTCGTTGGAACGACTCTGATCCACAAAAAAGGCTGCTACGCCAAGTGGTTTTGTTTTGAAATTCAATATCTAAAGAAAGCTTTTGTTTCCGCCTTTATTATTCTATTGAAGCAGGAAGTAGTGAAAGCTATGACCACGTGTTCCTTACTAGCGGATGGTCGCTAACAGATGTCGTTGGAACGACTCTGATCCACAAAAAAGGCTGCTACGCCAAGTGGTTTTGTTTTGAAATTCAATATCTAAAGAAAGCTTTTGTTTCCGCCTTTATTATTCTATTGAAGCAGGAAGTAGTGAAAGCTAGAACAATTTTTTTTTGGTTTCAATATGAATTCCTACAGAGCAAAAGCCGTAAGGAATGGTTTGAAATAGTTTTTAGATGTAATAGAGAATACAAGAATACAACTGGACCTCAAAGAGGTGGCAAGGACGAAGAAATTCAAGTACTTGGGATGAATTCCGCAGGAAAACGTAGGAATAGACTGGGGTATTGTGTGACCGTAGGGTACCTATATGCCTTAAGATTAGTGTAAATGGACAAGTTTTGCCGATAGATGTCGCTACAGTCTTCGTACGTATCTCTCCTATGTATTTTTTCCCTTTCACGAAAATTTACAATTTCTCATACAAATTTCAACCTAGAGACTTCAAATTTTTAGAGAAGGAACTTCATAACCTATTAAAGGGAACAATCCGTGCCGATTTTTTATTTAGAATTTTCTTCACTATTGAAACAGTTCCATGGTTAAAGGTTTGGGTATCCATTTCAACAATCAAGCCATTTCAACAATGAAAAAAAAATCTAAATAAAAAATCGGCACGGATTGTTCTCTTTAATAGGTTATGAAGACCCTTTTCTAAAAATTTGAAGTCTCTAGGTTGAAATTTGTAAGAAAAATTGTAAATTTTCGTGAAAGGTAAAAAAAAAAAAATAAAAAAAATACGAAGACTGTAGTGCCACCTATCGGCAAAACTTGTCCCTTTACACTAACCTTAAAGGAAACATTTACAAAATAGTAGTGAGACTTGCCTTATTATACGGAAGCAGAATGTTGGGACGACGAAGAAGAGAAATGAACAGAAATTGCATGTTGCGGAGATGAAAATTCTGAGGTGGATGTGTGGAGTGACGCGGAAGAACAACATCTTAAGAATAAAGTGATCTTGGGAACAGTAAAGGTGAAGCCAGTAAGAGGAAAACTGCAAGAAAGTAGGCTGAGATAGTTTGGACATGTAAAAACAAGACCGCCAGAAAACGTAGCTCACCGAGTGGATGCAACAGAAGTGAGTGGATAACGAGCCCGAGACGGGGCAAAGAAGAATTGGGGAGATTGTGTTAAGGGTCTCCACTACAGCGAAATTAAACTACCGCTAATTTTAAAGTTTTTCTGTAATATCTTCAAAACAAATAGAAATATTCGAAAAGCAGAAACGTAGTGAACTAGACAATACGATATTGCATGTGATACGTTTACCACAATTCACCTATCCGCTTTTAGTATCCCGCTATTTACAAGACCCGCAAAAAATGCTAAATCTTTCTACAGTTGCAAATCGAAAGCAGATAGATGAGTTGTGATAGCGGTATCACACGCAAAATCGTGTTATCACTACGTTTCTGCTTTTCGAGTATTTTTTTTATTTGTTTTGAAGATATTACAGAAAAACTCTAAAATAAGCGGTTGATTAATTTCGCTGTAGTGAAGACCCTTAAGAACGATTTGGTGCAGTGTGGTGTCGTAGCGGATTGATACAAGATAGAAACAAGTGGAGGCAAACTGGGAAAAGGGCTTAGAAGAAGAAGAAGAAGGCTGAAAAGCAACGTTAAAATCAAAAATGAAAAAATGAAATGAAATATCTAAGTTTTACGTCCCACGCTTATGCCGGTTAGGCTAAAGGAGACGGTGATGATGAGAGATGAGTGAAATGGTGGAATGAAGAAAGTGGGAGGAAATGGGAGAACCCCGAGAAAACCCACAAGCACGGTGTTTGTCCACCACAAAGTCCACACGGCGCGAGCTGGGATCGAATCAGGGACCCCAAGCACCGGAGGTGAACATTCTACCACTGAGCCACCGCGCCCCCTACGTTAAAATCAAATTAAAGAGATCACACAGTAGTGGCGTATTTAGAGGGTGGCTATCGGACTCAACCCCACCTTCTGAAATAAATTTGATATATGCACAATTTCATTAAAATTTGTCGGCACCCAAAAGGAAAAAAATATAAGTGCTTATTCAAGTGTTGTGGATAGCACCCCCCCCCCTGAAACAAAATCGTAAATACGCCTCTGCCACACAATATGTGTGGATGAATTACAAGATCTGCAATAATTAAAGAAAATTTTATATTTTGATCGAGGGTTTACGAGTCCAGTCTTTACTTTCAGGATATTAGAAATTTAAAAATGAAATGGTTCAAGAGATTATAGGAATTATGGGAAGAAACAAAACAAAAAAAAAAAATGTTTTAAGAAGTAGAAGGGAATCAAACATTTTTTATTTGTATCGGGGACTTCTTTCTTGCTTTTTGTTGGGCTAAATCTTGTGATTAAATATTCCGCTCTAGGCTCCAGGCTGCTCAGCCGAAGCACAAATCTAGTCCTGGCTCATGGGTTTCAATCACGTAACGAAAAAGTTCGTTAAGTTCCAAATGTCCACATAAAGATTTCTTTAATGTAAAAAATTGTGAAAACTGAGAAAGTATTTTGCATTAAACGATGCTTCCTCCTTAGCGTGTATAAGTTATTTTTGCACTATCCCACCTTTTTCGTCTGCCATTTTTTTTTTCTTTAAAAGGGTAAAAAAGAACATATACATTAAAAACAAAAGTAACAAGCACCATCGTCTGTTAATGCTGAAATAGCCAAGTGCAAGCAGGCAACTATCAGGTTCTGGCCGAACCGAAGCAAGTTGTCAAGATACGAGATAAAAGCGTAACCACACCAGCTGAATATCAAATAAGCTGGGCGGCTCACTTGATTGTCTCACGTGTGTCCTTGTAACCGGTCTGCCCTCACTACACGAGGAGTCGATTCCACCCGCAGGGAACTACATGCCATGATAAAACACAAGAGGGGGGGGGGGTTGGAGAGAGAAATAATCACTGAACTCTCTAGTCCTGGAGACATTCTCCGAAAACAAAAGGGAAAATCAAGTCTACAGTATTAACGAAAAAAAAAGTCAAGAGGTGATTATTTATTATGTTGAACTGAGATCTTAATTGAATTGAAGAAAATAATATGTGGGGGGGGGGGGACAGTGACTCGGTAGTAGATAACTTACCTCTGGTGCGTGGGGTTCCTGCTTGGATTCCCCCCAAATAAGTTTATAGTCTGATTTCCTCCCACTTTCTCATTCCATCCGTGTTCCCATACTCATTCGCTTGCCTAAATTACCTGTCTCCCTCACTGTAAAATGGGATAATCGTGGGACGTTAAACTGAGAGAAGATCTTAAAGAGTCTTCATCCCGGCGAAATTAAAATACCGCTAATTTTACAGTAATTATGTGATATTTTCAAATAGATAAAAGATAATCGAAATATGGAACAAGAGCGCCCTAGACAATATCATTTCACATGAGATACCGTTATCACGATTCACTTATCTGCTTTCGATTTCGAGCCATTTTGAAAATCGGCATTTATTTTCGCGTTTCTAAATGGCTGCAAACGTAAGGCCACTAGCTGACTTGTGATAACGGTACCTCACGCAAAATAATATTGTCTAGGGCGCTCTGGTTTCCATATTTCAATTATCTTTTATCTATTTGAAGATATCACATAATTACTGTAAAATTAGTGGTATTTTAATTTCGCCGGAATGAAGACTCTTAAGGGGTAGTTTTCGAGAAAATAAACAATGAATTTTTGGGATACTGTACGATAACCACGACACCTGGTGAGATGAAAATGAAATCTTTGAGTTCAGCGTCCCGCATGTATGTCCTTTAGGCTAAGGGAGACGATGATTAAGGCAAGTGAATGACTATGGAAGAATTGGTGGAATGAGAAAGAGGGAGGACATAGGAATATCCCAGAGAAAACCCACGGGACACGATGTTGTCCACCTCAAACTTTGACCGGGCATCGAACCAGAGAATCTACGTACCAGAAGTAAGCGCTCTGACCCCTCACCTGTTAAGAGGAAACTGATATTCTTTAAGGTTGGTGTAAAGGGACGAGTTTTGCCAATAGATGTCACTACAGTCTTCGTCTCTCTCTCATGTATTTTTTTACCTTTCACGAAAATTTACAATTTCTCTTACAAATTTCTACCTAGAGACTTCAAACTTTTGGAGAAGGAACTTCATAACCTATCGAAGGCAACAATCCATGCCGATTTCTTATTTTGGATTTTCTTCATTGTTGAAAGAGTTATATTGTTAAAGGTTTGGATATCCCTTTCAATAAACAAGCCATTTCAACAATGAAGAAAATGTTAAATAAAAAATCGGCACGGATTGTTCCCTTTGATAGGTTATGAAGTTCCTTTTCTAAAAATTTGAAATCTCTAAGTTGAAATTTGTAAGAGAAATCTTGAATTTTCGTGAAAGGTAAAATATACATGAGAGAGATACGAAGACTGTAGTGACATCTATCGGCAAAACATGTCGCTTTAAACTAACCTTAAGTTTTCACTGTGACACTAGCAAGATGTCAATATGCAATATGGTTAATGGAATATTGCCTAAAATTATGATTAACCTTTGAACTTTAATGTGTGTTTAATTATAATATCGATCAAAGGTGATGCATGTATTAGTGATAGATCACATAGGGATAGTCCACAGATAGCGACATCCATTAGCGTCATGCAGGTAAGCGATTGCGCAGGGAGCGACATATCTTAATGTGGCTGTTTACTATTTACATGAGCGTGGCACTTAAAACAAGACGTTTGCCACTTATTATTATTATTATTATTATTATTATTATTATTATTATTATTATTATTATTATTATTATTATTATTATTATTATTATATTAAAATGCTAGGTTTTTGTCTCCAAAGAAAAGTTAATATGTTTGTCTACAATCCTTCCGACAATGAGAGCTCGAAAACCACTAGTCTAGAATTGTGCCGTTTTCTCTGGTCGATTCCAAATTTTGTGTACATTGTCCAGTTCTAATTCAATATTTAAAAAAAAAAAAAAACGTGGCCGTTATTTCTTTATTACCGTACATTTTTAGGGGTACACTGGAAGTGTTGATTTTTAAAAAGTGTCATATTCTACGAGTTATACATTCCAACACCACATAGTTGTGTACAGGGGTTGTTTATCTCTCAGTCGTTTCTTTCATGGGCAACTGATATTGAAAAACTAAGGATAACCATTTGTCCAGTTTAAGATGAATCTTTATTGTTTGGAGTGTTTTGCCCAATGAACACCATGTATTCAAGAAGAAAGAAAACACTGATCATACATGAATTAGAAACTCCAACCGGAAGTAGGCTTAAATCTTGCAACCGGTGCGAAATATTGAAAAAAATAATCGAAAAAAATCTCTCCTTTACAGGTGCCACTTGCCGATTTTTATCAAAAAGTCCTTCACTTGTATATGTAAAGGAACATGTACAGATGTTGTGAGGAATGACAAGGAGAATCATGTTTATATGTGAATGATGCGCAGTGTAGAGAGCGCAGGTTCAGCTAGTTATTATTATTATTATTATTATTATTATTATTATTATTATTATTATTATTATTATTATTATTATTATTATTATTATTATTATTACAGTACAACCTCTCAAATCCGAACCCCGGAAATCCGAAAACCCGGCAAATCCGAACACGTTTTCAGGAGAAAAACATAGATTTAATCACACAAATTTAGTTTTTTTTAAGGTTTTAACATTTTTAGACTTAATGCTTATTTTAAATCATTATCTAATTATATTCTTACAAGAAGACATACGCGGCAATCATTTTGGACATGAGTGTACACCCGCCAGTCAAGGTCACTGCCCTTTCGACCACTGGGCCACCCTGTCTAACCTCAGTCATTGTTTTACCGCCAATTCAGTGACGAAATAAATACGTAATATTATTTCCCGGGTAATCCGAACCCCCCGAAATCCGAACGGGCTTCAGCCTTAATTAGTTCGGATTTGAGGGGTTGTACTGTATTATTATTATTATTATTATTATTATTATTATCCAGTTTTTCTTTGTAAAAAAGAGAATTTGCTCATTTGATTAAACAGCCATTTATCCATCTGCCCATTCTCTACTATGTCCTCCCTTGAACCTGTTGAAGGATCGGTCTGATGAAGCGAAGAAGAAAAAAAAGGGAGTTTTGCCACGTCTTAACCGTGTGTTTGATTAATGAGCTGATGGCTACGCCATTCGTTACCAGATCTTTTCATAGCGGCTTTCCTATTGGCCTTCGAACATCATTAACAATTACACGGCTGCCAGGTCATGCCTTGAAGAAGATACATTTATACGAAGGCAGAAATTACTTCGTTTCGTCCATGACTCAGCTGAAATCTGTTTTCATTGTTGTTCAACACATATGTTGAGATCTGTTTTATGGGATGCATGACGTGTGCATATTATATCAGAGCCTTTATATTGTGAAAACGATGAGTAAGAGAGTGCCTTTAAGGCCTAAAGTTCCGGGTTCGATTCTCGGTGGGGAATCGTACATATTTTGAAGTTGAGTCAGCTTCATCAGCTAATTGTTCAATTCCTGGTATCGTGAAGCAGAGATCAGTGGCCTAGAGTAGAAAATTTGACCATTATTATTAAAAAAAATAAATCATTGAGTTTTACGTCCCACGTTTATGCCAGCTAAGTTAAGAGACGGTGATTATGGGAAATGAATAAAGTGGGAGGAAACGGGAGAACCCTGAAAAATCTTTTAAGTTTTACGTCCCACGGTTATGCCGGTTAGGCTAAAGGAGACGGTGATGATGAGAGATGAGTGAAATGGTGGAATGAAGAAAGTGGGAGGAAACGGGAGAACCCCCAGAAAACCCACGAGCACGGTGTTTGTCCACCACAAAGTTCACTTGGAGGAGGCTGGGATCGAACCTGGGACCCCAAGCACCAGAGGTGAACGCTCTACCACTGAGCCACCGCGCCCCCACAGGAGAACCCTGAGTAAACCCACTCACATGGTGTTTGCCCACTACAAGCTCACTTGGCGCGAGCTGGGATTAAACGAAGGTCCTCATGGAACAGAGGTGAACGATTTACCACGGAGCCACCGCGACCCCATGTACAAAGTATTATTCAGATAAATATAATTTTATAGGTAATTCTAAGTTCCGAGTTCTTTGTGAATATGGTACTCGAGAGACACCGTGTGAATAAGACTTTTGTGGTGCTACTGAAATTGAAGAATTCAATTACAATTTAATTGAGACTTTCTATTGTCTTCTTCAACATAGTATATAATTGCAAATGCAAAACTGAATTTCTATTTTTGGATCAAAAGATCCAATATATTTCAGGCAAAAATTTTCTTTTACATCTTATATCTGGAGAACTACATAGTGTGTAGCCAAATCCAAACTAGGGATGCGCACGAGACAAGATTTGTGGCAGTCTCGTCTCGAAAATGTGCTGTAAAAGTGACGTCTCGACTCGAAAAATGTACACTTTTCTATTGGAAGAGCCGTGTCTCGATTCGAATTTTGTCAGGAAAATCCTGTCTCGACTCGTCTCGTGCGCATCCCTAATCCAAACTATCATTTAACTCAGTATGATGTGCTTATTCCGTAAAAAATACAAAAACTCGATTTAGGGGCCGTTCAAAAATTTTGTGGTTCCTGAGCCGCAAACTAATTATTGGCAAAAATAACAATTTTTGATGCATTTTTTTGATCAGTCCTAAAATTCTTGAACAAAATCGCAATCTTTTGATCCATTTTCTTGGATCATTCCTAAAATTCATGTTTATTTTGGATGTTCCAGGAATCAAAAGTACTAGACGACTTCCTTCTTTCTTAGCAGGGTTGGCAAAAACCATGGTTTTTATTAAAAAAACCAAAAAAACCGGTTTTTTTGGTTTAAACCAGGTTTTTTGGTTTAAATAATTTGCTCTATATATTCATATCATATATGGACAGAAATAAGTTTGTTTCGCCTTGATGTTATTATGCAACAACCGGATTATGCTGGAAGGGGTCACATAAGCTTAAAGCGGAATAAAAACCGCTTCTCGAGTTACATCCGAGAGAAATTGTCCTCCATTTGAACTCGGAACCAGGACTAAGTGGCCACAAATGCGATACGTCTGCCGACACACTCACGAAGGAATCCTGATAAAAATACGTTGTACTGATCTTTAAATGCTTCTTAATATAACTGTCAAGAGGCATTTCAGAAGGACAAAAAGATAAACAGTTGCACAAGTGAAACCATTATACAGAATTACAATTTCAAAGTACTACGGAATACAGAAGAACTAATTTAGTTCAAGTTACTTAACAACGACTTTTATTGGTCCAAATTAAAGAAATACGACGACTTAATTTGCATGTCAGTAAGAAAAGTGAATAAAGATACGAATTATTTGAGTCCACTTTGGCTCAGACACATTTATACATAAATACTTCTCATTTCACTAAATGCCTCTCGTGGGGTCTGTATGACCCCCCCCCCACACACACAAAAGTACGGCATTTCGATGTATTTTATCAACATTAAACATTGAAATGAAACAATATTTAGAATTTTTCTGATTGCAATTACATAACAATAATAACAACTACAAAAAAATCACAAAACAAACATTTATAAACTTATAAAAAAAAAAGTTGGTTTTGTAGTATAATCTTTGTGAGTAATGAATGGGGAATTTAGGTCTGAATATAATACGAAGAATATACGGGAGTGAAACGTGATAACCCACAAATGTGTGTTCATCAAGATTTTACAAACACTTACACTTTTACGAACATTTTTCGTATTTTGGTTTAAACCAGTTGGTTTTTTTGAAAAAACCAGCTGGTTTAAACCTTGGTTTAAACCACCTTGGTTTAAACCAGCCAACCCTGTTTCTTAGCATTTTGATCTGGTTTCAAGCTCGTGTGTAGACACATAGTTCGGTTTCTATATGAAACTGCTGGTCCATGGCTAATAATATAACCTAAACACTGTACCTTAAGAGTCTTCATCACGACGAAATTAAAAAAACCGCTAATTTTACAGTAATTATGTGATTACTTCAAATAGATAAAAGATAATCGAAATGTGGAACAAGAGCGCCCTAGACAATATTATTTTACATAAGAAACCGTTATCAGACTCACTTATCTACTTTCGATTTCGAGCAATTTTGATAATCGGCATTTATTTTCGCGTTTCTAAACAGCTGAAAACGTAAAGCCACTAGGTGACTTGTGATAACGGTACCGCACGCAAAATAATATTGTCTAGGGCGCTCTTGTTCCATATTTCAATTATCTTTTATCTATTTGAAGATATCACATAATTACTGTAAAATTAGCAGTATTTTAATTTCGCCGGGATAAAGACTCTTAATAGACGTTAAAAGTTTAATCAAATAAACTGAAAAGAGATTCACTTTTCATCATCACTTTAAAGGTGTTCTGCCATTATTGGTTGTCGTAAACCGAGAAACTTTTATGCACCACAGTCTTCAGGTAACCTGTTCGTCTTTACGTTTTCTGTCCTAAGACCGCCCATTAACAATAGCCTCTTTTGCCTCTCCCTCTTTTTCCTGTCTCAATATCTTCTAACAAGTCCATCATGATACAGTTCTTTCTCAGCTAATATCCCAACCAGTTTCTCTCCTTCCTTTCAATTACATCTAAAATTATCCTCTTTTCCTTTACTGTTTCTAACAATTCGTGTTAGACTGCGGTGGCTCAGTGATAGAGCGTTCACCTGTGGTGCGTGGGGTCCCTGGTTCGATTTCAACTCGCCCCAAGTGGGCATTGTGGTGGTCCGGGTTCTCCCGTTTCTTCCCACTCTCTTCATTCCACCATTTTCGTTCATTTCTCATCACCGGCTCATTTAGCACGCACGGCATAACCATGGGACGTAAAACTCAAAGATTTCATTACATTTTATTAACACTTCTTGTTTCGTTTTCCTTTCTACGCAGCTAATATTCTTTCCATTCTTCTCCACATCTACATTTCGAAGGTGTCGGATCTTTTTCATCGCCTTTGCGTTTTGTCCATGTTTCTATCCCATCTAGTACAATATTTCACCTGTAACACTAAAAATCCTTTTCTTAACTCTTTATCCAAAGATCCACAGAATAAACCCGTTCCTACATATTTTCTTTGCCACTTTTTTTCTAAACTTCTCAAATAAACAAAACTTATATTTTATTGCATTAGAAGAGCACCCATCAGGGGGGCAAGGTGGGGCGCTCGGCCCCATAGAGGAAATTGTACTTCAGAATATCAAAAACCCAATAGAATTTTTAAAATAGTTACAGCAAAATTTGAAACTGTATTTGAAATGTCGCTTTTTCTTGCCGCCCCCCCTTGGAAACCACAACCTGGGCGCCTTTGTGCATGTATAAAATTAATAATTTGTGTTTTAATGTATGAAAATAATAAAGTAGGGTATTCTTAAGTTATAGCCTATAGATGGTTAAAAGAAGCCCAAAAAGTAGGGTGTCGCACAATTTGAAATTTTCGTAGCGAGGGCGCTTTAAAAAATCGCCCAATACGCTACTTAAAGCCTAATCTGGTAACACTTCATGGGAAAGTGGTTCTTGTTTTGTTGCGAGAAGAAAAAAATATTTTGAAGTCTAAAATTTCGTTACTTTCCTTTGAAGATAAAGTAGGGCGAAATAAGGGGATATCTTTATCGCTAGCTACTAGCTCTTGGTTATTATTATCGTGTTCGTGACGTTTTGCAACACGTTACTTATTAAGTCAAAAAAAGATGCGATATCTCTGGATTATTACATCAGCAGAATCGACTTTTGTTCTAATGCGTAAATCATAAGCAAAAAAAAAAAAATATCTTTGATAATATGATTTGGCGTTCAACTTCCCTTGAGAGCGATGACAAATTTACATCTGACGTAGAAATTATACTCATTCCCACCTGCAAATTGGGATGTGTTCTGTTAACGATGGAGTTGTGTACCGTAATCATCGTTTGTCAGGTGATCGATTTGATGTTATTTATGAAGTGCGAAAATCTTTGTGGCCTGCTTTCTCTCCATCTCGTGCAGTTGAGATATTTGCATTTGATTATAGCGTTGACAATACCTTTCTTCTTCGGCAGGTTATGCGTGGGTGGGTGACTGGAAGGGACTGCCTTACTTAATCTGAGCAGGTTTTCTCAGATCCTGATGTAACAGAGTCATTTACTCGTAAACATCAGCATTTGAAGTACTTTAAAAAGCAATTTATCTCTGCGAGGTACTTGTGTTACAGAAACAGTAAAAAGTAATTATATCTGCGACACAATTGCAGTACAGAAACAGTAACAAATAATTTATCTCTGCGAGACAATTGCAGTACAGAAACAGTAAAAAATAATTTATCTCTACGAGACAATTGCAGTACAGAAACAATAAAAGTAATTTATCTCTGCGAGACACTTGCAGTACAGAAACAGCAAAAAGTAATTTATCTCTGCGAGACACTTGCAGTACAGAAACAGTAAAATGTAATTTATCTCAGCGAGACAATTGCAGTACAGAAACAGTAAAAAGTAATTTATCTCTGCGAGACAATTGCAGTACAGAAACAATAAAAAGTAATTTATTTCTGCGAGACACTTGCAGTACAGAAACAGCAAAAAGTAATTTATCTCTGCGAGACACTTGCAGTACAGAAACAGTAAAATGTAATTTATCTCAGCGAGACAATTGCAGTACAGAAACAGTAAAAAGTAATTTATCTCTGCGAGACAATTGCAGTACAGAAACAGTAAAAAGTAATTTATCTCAGCGAGACAATTGCAGTACAGAAACAGTAAAAAGTAATTTATCCCTACGAGACAATTGCAGTACAGAAACAGTAAAAAGTAATTTATCCCTACGAGACAATTGCAGTACAGAAACAGTAAAAAATAACTTATCTCTGCGAGACAATTGCAGTACAGAAACAGTAAAAAATAATTTATCTCTGCGAGACAATTGCAGTACAGAAACAATAAAAAGTAATTTATCTCTGCGAGACACTTGCAGTACAGAAACAGCAAAAAGTAATTTATCTCTGCGAGACACTTGCAGTACAGAAACAGTAAAAAGTAATTCATCTCTGCGAGACAATTGCAGTACAGAAACAGTAAAATGTAATTTATCTCTACGGGACAATTGCAATACAGAAACAGTAAAAATTAATTTATCTCTGCGAGACAATTGCAGTATAGAATCAGTAAAAAATAACTTATCTCTGCGAGACGATTGCAGTACAGAAATAGTAAAAAATAATTTATCTCTGCGAGACAATTGCAGTACAGAAACAATAAAAATTAATTTATCTCTGCGAGACACTTGCAGTACAGAAACAGCAAAAAGTAATTTATCTCTGCGATACAATTGTAGTACAGAAACAGTAAAAAGTAATTTATCTCTGCGAGACAATTGCAGTACAGAAACAATAAAAAGTAATTTATCTCTGCAAGGCAATTGCATTACAGAAACAATAAAAAGTAATATCTCTCTGCGAGACAATTACAGTACAGAAACAGTAAAAAATAATTTATCTCTGCGAAACAATTGCAGTACAGAAACAATAAAAAGTAATTTATCTCTGCGAGACACTTGCAGTACAGAAACAGCAAAAAGTAATTTATCTCTGCGAGACAATTGCAGTACAGAAACAGTAAAAAGTAATTTATCTCTGCCAGACACTTGCAGTACAGAAACAGTAAAAAGTAATTTATCTCTGCGAGACAATTGCAGTACAGAAACAGTAAAAAGTAATTTATCTCTGCGAGACAATTGCAGTACAGAAACAGTAAAAAGTAATTTATCTCTGCCAGACACTTGCAGTACAGAAACAGTAAAAAGTAATTCATCTCTGCGAGACAATTGCAGTACAGAAACAGTAAAAAGTAATTTATCTCTGCGAGACACTTGCAGTACAGAAACAGTAAAAAGTAATTTATCTCTGCGAGACAATTGCAGTACAGAAACAGTAAAAAGTAATTCACCTCCCCGAGACACTTGCAGTACAGAAATAGTAATAAAGATGTTTCTCACTATTATCATAGCTTTAGACCATTCATTTTCAACTTCATATCCTGTGACATCACAGGTTATTCTTCTACTCTCATAGTAAACGAGGTGAACTGACATACAGAGCAACGTTTTTAGCAAATTCATCTCTCTTAAAAACGAATTCTCTCAAGTAAAATTGTTATTAAATAAAATTACACTTTTGACAATATGGTTGTTCAGAATGTATAGCTGCACAATGATCTTGGTTGACTTTGTATTTTTTTGTTTTGAGATTTTTGTATTTTGTTTTCTGATACTACCAAGGTTATGATCGAAAGATCTAATAACTACGACCGGGGTTTTTGAGTTGAGTTGATTTTGAGTTTAACGTCCCTTTCAGCAGCGAGGCTATTTGAGACGTGGACCTGCTAATTAATAGAATCCGATTCACATGAGCTTCCGCCGGGAATCGAACTCGGGTACGACCGGGGTTCGAATCTGACCAGTTGTTGGGTGGGCAGACCATCACACGTGAACAACTGTCACAATATTATTATTTTTATTATTATTATTATTATTATTATTATTATTGATTGATTGATTGATTGATTGATAAAGTGACATCATAGCCAAACCCGTGATTTGGTCACGTAAAAGAAAAGGCTATATAAATAAACGAATCGTAAAAAGGATGTTACACAAAATTTAGAAACGGGCAAGATTTAAACTGAAGATTATGCAACCTGCAACATAGCAGAGGCTTTTGGGTTGTCTATCTCTGAAGGGCTTTTCAGACTACTTTTTTGACTTCCAGATCGTGAACCTCTAATTGTTTTCTCGGGCCGAAGAGCAACGGCTTCGTACGCGATTAGATGTTGTGAATATATATTGTGTGTGTGTGTGACTCCTTTCTAGACACGTCTAATACGTTCAAAAAAATAAATTAGTAAGGATAAGGATAGTACGCCCTATTTTATTATTATTATTTTGATGTACAGCAACTGACCATTGTACAAAGTGTGATCTTCGTTATTACGTAAGTAAAATCCAACAAAAATTTGATAATTTCTTAACTCGGATTGTGGCTGACGTGAGTTCAGGTGGGAAGATCATTAGAGGAGAAGATCTGGTTATTTCCAGCACTCTATTGAAAAAAAAAAATAGTAACTGTGTATTTAATACTGCTGTAACCAGCGCGTTGTAGACACAAAACAGGAATCAAAAGTAACAACATTTAAAATCGTGTTGTCATCACTTTACCAGTTCTCCGTAATTGATATCCAGTCCATTTGACTGGTTTTCTGCCCGTTTAAAATAAAAAATAAAGTAAAAACTCAACACAAAAGCACAGCAGAGGAACTCGGCATGAATTATGTGTCCAGGACATTTTCACAATCCCTAAATTGGAATAAACAAATGAGATCAATTAGAATTGGACAGCGATCTGTGTTCTCTACAGTTTAATGAGCATAAGTTGAATGTTGTCATTGTTGCTTGTGATATGTGGCGACTGTAGATGGTGATGGAACATTTAGGCATCGACTGGGACATTCAACAGCAAGTTAATACACAGTATCCTAATCCTAAAGCGTTGACAAAGGGGACTAATGTTTATCACGTCTATATATGGTAAGTTGGAATTGGAAGGGGAGTTCGAAAAGAATGCTGTTTCTTACCAGCAATATTTTAATATCTCTCTAGAAGAGATAGCGAAAATGAGCGAACATAATGAAGACGGGATTTGGGGTAGAATTATTAGGTGTATACGGTTTGCAGATATGGCGCTTGTTGCAGAATCTGAAGAGGAAATGAATAGGATGTTAGAAAACTTGAGGAAAGGCTATGAAAAATATGTGATGAAAATAAATATTAGAAAGCCAAAAAGCCATGGTGATTGGTACGAAGCGGTCGGTGTCAAATAGAGAAGTAGGAGGGGAGAAACTAGAAGAGGTGACTAGTTTTCGGTACCTGAGTAGTATTATTAGTAATGATATGAAGTGTGAACGTGAAATAAAAGCAAAGATAGGAATGGCGAAAGAGAAACGTTTGGGAGGAAGAAAAGTCTATTTTGTGGGACTTTGAATAAAGAGTTGACAAAAGGAATCATAGAGTATTGTACTGTATGAGTCAGAAACATGGACATTACGCAAAAGTGATGAAACACGATTGGATGCTTTCAAAATGTGAGCGTGGATAAGAATACAGAGATTTAGCTCAAGCGGAAAACGAATGTGAGGGTATTAGAAATGGTAGGGGAGAAAAGAACAATTTTAGATATTATTAAGATGAGGAAGAGAAACTGGTTAGGGCATTTGCTAAGAAGGGGGTGATATCATAAAGGACTTCCTAGAGGGTATGGTGGCAAGAAAGAGAGGGAGGGATGAAGAACATTACAATTAATGGGGATATAAAAATAGAAAATCGCAGGTGAAGACGAAGAGGTTAAGCGAAAGACTGTGAAACATAGAAGCTTCTCAGTTGAGGCAAGTGATCTGCCAATAATGGCAGAATACCTATGATGATTATTATGATATGGTAAATTTCTTTACTTCCATGTAGGACTTAATCAACTGCACAGAATTGAATGGAAAAGACATCCGGAGATTTATCATAGTTTCAGAAGAAACACTGGGTGCATGACTTAAATTCAGTCTGGATTATGAACGCCACAGCAATAAACTCATGGCAGTGGACATTTAGTGTTGCTATCAGCTTAGAATTCAAAAATATATAATGTATGTTTTATTACAAGCCAGTCGAATTAGAATTCGCTCATGTGGTGTTCCTGTGACACAATAATTATTATGTTTTATTTCATAGGGTTATTGTAATTGTCTTCTTCATCAATATAGAATAAAAAAATTCTTGGATGACATTTAGTATCTCTCTCAAACCCATCGATGGCTCCGGAGCTGGTACTGTGACTTATAGTGAGCCGTTGTAAACGACCTCGTTTATGCGTTACCCACCATCGCTGACACGCCTTCTCCGTACGGACGCATCTCCTCTCTACCGCTCAGGCTCTCTGCTGCGCTCTTGCTTTTTAGTTAGAGGTCACCTAGCACAAGTTGGTTCGTGTTTTATGCACTGTAGTTTTAATGACATACGTATGTCCACACTGTATTTATATTTTATACTCATCGCAGTTACAAGTAACGAACCGTAATCACTACTAAGTGAGCCAGAGTCATTATCAAGTGATTTGACGAGGAACTAAATAATACCCAAATCCTTCTTGCTGGACTTGTGCTAAAGATGCCACCTTGGAAAAATTAGGGACGTAGGTGTATTTTTATTGCGTTTTTTAGTTAATTTCTAAAAAATGGCTAAAATTTAAGAAAAAATAAAAGTAGACCAATTTGGAACAGTAGAACATTTCCTATTAATCAGAGTTTACAAATTCCCTTCCCCTCCGCCCCTCCCCAATTCTCCAGAAGTGATGTTCAGTTTCCAGAAAATTAAATTAAAAATTAACGTGAAAAAGCTTCAATTTAATAAGAACGGCCGTATCCCTCATGCATTTCCCTCTCGTGACTAGACTGAAGATGAAAATACAATTGATGGTAACTGAATTGAGAAAAAATAAATCATCCTAGAATACCGTTTACAAAGGCGGATCTAGCCCGGAGCCGGTGGGGCGTAGGCCCCCCAGTTTTTTTGAGTGACAAAAATAATTGAAGCTATTACTTATATATTTTTGAAAGTTTATAGTAAACTCATGTTATGTCTATCATAGTCTGGGTTCCAGTTGCCCTCCCTAATTTTTACCTTCTACATTCGCCTCTGACCGTTTACACATAACATTTTCCTCACTAAATCTAACATAGATTAGACTAGTGGTCGCTAAACTTAAGAATCTTCTGAGCTGCGTACCATTTTTAAATCCTACTGTTAGCTACCAACCAAAAGACCCACCGACTATTTAAAAAAATAACTTAATTTGTTTATTGCCTTAAACTTAGGCCTAAGGTTAGCCATCGGAGCGTTAAGAGGCTTCATCCCGGCGAAATTAAAACACCGCTAATTTTACAGTAATTATGTGATATCTTCAAATAGATAAAAGATAATCGAAATATGGAACAAGAACGTCCTAGACAATATCATTTAACATGAGATATCGTTATCACGACCCACTTATCTGCTTTCGATTTCTGGCCATTTTGAAAATCGGCATTTATTTTCGCGTTTGTAAACGGCTAGAAACGGAAAGCCACTAGGTGACTTGTGATAACGGTACCTCACGCAAAATATTGTTGTCCAGGGAGCTCTTGTTCCGCATTTCAATTATCTTTTATCTATTTGAAGATATCACATAATTACTGTAAAATTAGCGGTATCTTAATTTCGCCGGGATGAGGCCTCTTAAGGCGATCTACCGAAACTGTCTTCGCGAGCTACTAGTAGCTCGCGATCGACGGTTTGACGATCAGTGGATTAGATAGTACTGGCGATTACTACTACTACTACTACTACTACTACTACTACTACTACTACTACTACTAATAATAATAATAATAATAATAATAATAATATTTTGACATGTCTTTTTCTTTTTGAGATACTATTGATGGTTAGTATAAACGCAATAATTATGAAAGCGTAATTATGGAAAATAATTCCATGAATATTTATGAAAGTCTACATAATGGTTGAATCTTTTAACCCAACCACTTCAGGAAAAAGAAGAAACCGACAGGGTCAACAAAACTATGACATACACACACACTCATTGCTGTTACCTGTGTTGGACGACCCTAGTGCCAAAAGGAGTTAAAAAAAATATAAGAAGGAAGTAAATTTCCATTTTCATAATGGTTGAAAGAGAAGTTTGGGTTAAGTGGTACGTACTGGAAAAGTACAATGGGTTAACATGAGCAAACAAATGTATTAGAAGTAAGTCAGTTTAAGGAGAAGTAAATAGGACCTATACGAACACATAATTCAACTGTTTATGTATAAAAGAGGGAGAAAAGTGGTTCGCGTCTATTCATGTATTAAGCGTACAGGGGAGGGGAGGCTTGAATGGAAATTTTCCACGACGTAACTTCACCTAAAGAGTATATTAACCTTTTTCTTACTTTACCACTTTTGAATTATGGCTTTTTTTTTTAAGTCAAGTAGCTACAGTACCATCCCTATTTATTCTAGGATCATAGTTCGTACCTCAAGCCTTTCAAACGGCATCATTCACACTTCCCTATCGTGTCCATGAGGCGGGAAGGGAAATAGGGATATTTTCTTCTTATTTTTTTTTCAATTTTTGATCCCGTCTTGGCCCCCACTGTGTTAACACACAGATCTCAAAATCAACTGAAAAATACTAAGGGATATTCTAAATGTGTATACAAAATTTTCAAGCTGCTATCTTTAATAGCAAGTTTGGGAAGATTATTTACCAATGAGCTAAGAACATCCCTAGAATGCCCCAGATATAATAAACAAATTTCCTGAGACATCCCTATTTATCGTAAGATCATGGTTCGTACATCATTCTATTCAGAATATAACAGACTTTCAAATGGTACCATTCACATGTCTCTATCATATATCTGAGGCGGGAAATCATGAAAAAAGGGGTTTTTGCTTTAAAAGAATCCTATTTTAACCTTTTTGCACCTCTGGACCTCCTTTTTTAACGCAGAGACCTGAAAAAATTGAAAAAAAAAAAAAACACTAAGGGGTGCAAAATGATGCTCAAAATGTGTGTGCAAAATTTCTATCTTCTAGGTGCAAAAGTAAGCCCGCCAGAAAGTAATAAAAATAGACATAACAAAAAATGTTTTTAAAATTATGGCGTCATCACACCCTATGCCTCGACGCAGAAAGGCGTGAAAGCATATGTAACGTGTTCTACAATGCCTCCAGGCTTTTATAAAACACAAAGTAAAAAAGCTTTATTGGTAGTTTTTTTTTAAATCGAATAATGAAGATTCTACCCTATCACCTAAAAATAGATGATATAATTTAAAAGGGGGTAAATTATGTAGGGCACTCGAATAAGATGACACGCCGTAGCAGACACAGTAATAGTTTTACATGTAACTTTCGTTTTAGTTTTTAAAAATGTCGACTTAGTAAAAATGTTAATTAATTTACAATTATATTATTGTCAGTGACACAGATAGTACCGCGCTGTTCTTTTATCTATTTATCCTGTAAGGACGTCTTCCTCTGAAAATTCTCCCCTTTTGTGTACAATAAATTGTTATTTTAGTATTCAGATCTTTCTAAAAAATTAAGAACAGAAATTTTAATATGCTTTTTCTTGTTTATAATTTCAGATGCGTCTTCTTCGAATGAGGCTGTGCACTTACAGCAGAGGCTACGGAGTTTGAGCACAGAGTTGGTGACTTTGAGAAACCGACTGCACGTGGCGCAGCCTGCGGCGACCCCGGCAACTAACCAGGCGCCGGTGGTACCCGTCAATCAGACTGCGCCAATTCACACTACTCCAGTGCAACAAAAGTCCACCCCCATTGGTAAGTGATCAACCCACTTCCTTTCTTTTCAAATGTCAAGTTTTTATTAATTATGTTAAGTGCGGTGAAAAAAAGCATAAATTATAGGGCAGCGTTAATTACGAAGATATCCCATGCAAATAATGGCTTTTTTTATTTTTTGTTTCACAAGGGAAAATACATAATTGTTTGAATTCTGAGTTCTAAATGTAATGTCGTGTGCAATACTTGGCAATATCTTCAGCTTCTGTTAAGACCAAACACCTATTAATTATATTATATTACATATTCATTTTCATAAAGTAATGTCGAGACACGATGGGTCAGTGGTAGAGTGCTTATCTGAAATGTACATACAAAAATTGCGTGCCATTTTCCCGTAACTCCAGTAGTTTTCAATTTCCGTCCATACCCACACACATCTATAACCTTTGTATCCTATTATCAATAGTCTTTCTGGGGAGTATAATTTAGACACTGGAAAATGACACTTCCGAGGGCACTTCTGGGATCAAAATACCTGTTTTGCAATGAATCATCCAGTTCTTAAAACATGGAGGTCTTTGGGGGATAGTTCTTGAGAGCAGAATGAATGACGTATCTATCACTCTCACATAGCACACGACGTCTCTAGGACGTCCCATTTTGATCCCAATTATCCCATATAGTTCCCTGGATTATCGGATCAATGAGTAGACATCTCATGGACACCCTTAAGGATTTCCACGTAGGATGTCGACGGGATGTCCCGGATGAGACAGGAGATCCCAGGGAAATGCCACGCGGGACATACGTAGGACCACATTGTCGCACGATTTACCAGTGGACATCACTTTGAGGTCTCGTTGAATATCCCGTTTTCCGGGATATTAGCGGACATCTGGATATCCTGCGGAAGTTCTATGAATGTCCCGGGAGCAAATTTGGATGATCCCAGGATGTCCCATTGACCATTGCAAATCAGTCTCGGATGTCCCATGGACGTCCATGTGCCATGTGGGCTTCGATGTCCTAACCTTGTAAAAAGCCTTATCCGAGAGAACTTTTTCTCTTTGTTTAGCTATCGAGAGACCTAACGTAAATCGGCATTCGTCTGTCATAATTCTTTCCAGGATGCAATGAAGGAACCCTCCAAGATTATAGACATTCTTAACATTTAGGCCTTCTGCCCAAGGGCGCCGATCCTAAGGGGGGGCGGGGTCCAGGCCCCCAAAGCTCATGGGGCTCCCTATTGTATTTATGAATATACAATATTTGGCATAATTTGAGTTCAATTTGTCTTAAAATCCTATATATATACCTTCTGCCTCTGAATGCCCCCCCCCCCAAATTTACAGAGAAATCGGCGCCCTTGCTTCTGCTCTCCAGATCGTGGCATCAACATGACCAATATTTTCTGCGGGAGCAAGTCACCTCTCTTCTCCCTAAATTCACGCACATACTTCCATACAGTGCAGTAATCAAAGAAAGTGTCCTCATCTTTTAACTGTCGATGAATATCGACATTTTTTTTAACAACAAGAGGGGAAAACTTTTATTAGGGACCTCTACAGGGAAATCCATTTCAGGTCAGTATCAAAACCTTCACAGGTAAATTTATTAAAAAAACGAATATAGTTACAATATTGATATCTTGCAGAGTTAAGTCTTATAATCTGAAGTTAATTCGTGTGTAATTAAAAGGTGTGCCAAAAGTAATTTTGATAGAAAACACAGGTTTATAATTAAAAATTGTAAATCTTTTTATTGATTCATAATGTTTACAGTATAGGGTTTATATATGGAATAGCATATCGGGTAAAAGACCTCCATGGTTTTGATGGCACATACACGCCCTTCTGCTGAAATTTTCTATGGTTATGTATGGAATAGCATCGGGGAAATGGTCCCCACGCCATTACTGGCATATACCCACTTTTTTGTTGATTTTTTCCATTGCATAAATGAGGCTGAATTTCGTTAAGAGTCTTCATCCCGGCGAAATTAAAATACCACTAATTTTACAGTAATTATGTGAATTCTTCAAATAGATAAAAGGTAATCGAAATGTGGAACAAGAGCGCCCTAGACAATATCATTTTACATGGGATACCGTTATCACGACTCACTTATCTGCTTTTAATTTCGAGCCATTTTGAAAATCGGCATTTATTTTCGCGTTTCTAAACAGCTGAAAACGGAAAGCCATTAGGTGACTTGTAATAACGGTACCTCATGCAAAAAAAAAAAAAAAAAAAAAAAAAAAGATTGTCTAGGGCACTTTTGTTCCATATTTCAATTATCTTTTATCTATTTCAAGATATCACCTAATTACTATAAAATTAGCGGTATTTTAATTTCGCCGGGATGAAGATTAATACAGCGCTCAATTTCCTCCTTTAGGTCGTGGGCTAGTTGACATAAATATTAGACTTTTAAGAAAAAAATAGAGTAAAAATTGTAGCCGCCAAACCACCATTATTTTTAAAATATTGCTCAATAATGAAAACGCGTTGTTCTTTCGTGTAGCGCCGCAGTCTCTCTCTCTCTCTCTCTCTCTCTCTTTCGTTTACAACACCTTACCATACAAATGGCGCAATATTCAAATCTTGAGTGAATTTTCGGACACCTTTTATATTAATCTACTTTTATTAGTTTTTGAAGCATGGCAAAATGGTACGTAATTTTGGTATGCGCCTCGTATATTTGAGGTGTACCAGTTTTGACCTTAGGCTATGCGAATGTCTGGTGGACAGCCATTTACTTTCATTAATCATCCGTTGTGTTTTAGCGTAAAGAAGATACCCATTTGAAGGCTCAACTAAAGGCTACATTGCGTTCGTACATTAATGTATGTTAGCGAAACGAACATACTTGATCAAAGCGATTGATAATGTGAATAGTTCTGAGTATTAAGAAATGACGTCACAGTCTAGAGAGCTTAATGTCAGGCCACACTTGACTTTCTCGCTGAAATCAATCTGTTTTCTTCATTGAAATTACTTACGTCATAATGGTTGCAATATAATTGTTCTTGAATTATTTAAATTACAAAAAATAATGGAGATAACTATAAATAAGAAGACAAGTCAATTATGACATTATTTGAGTATTGCGAGAGAGAGTGAAGGTAAATCTTGAAGTTAAATTAAGAGTTGGTTTTCTTTATGACCTGAACGAACTAGTTCGTGAAGGATATTCACAGAATCATTTATTGTTTATCCTATGTCGTTATGTTTCCTCCAACAACACTGTGTTATATTGGTTGCTTAACCAACATGCTCTCTTACACCATATTAGCTCATAAAGCTTTTAAAACTACTTCAGTATATTTTTGTAACGCACTAAAATTTCTTATTATCTTGTGTAACTATGTTTCCCTCAATAACACTGTGTTATGTTGGTTGCATAACAAACAGGGTTTCTTACACTATATTAGACTCATAAAGCTTTTAAAACCAGTTCTATATGTTTTTGTAACGCACTAAAATTTATGTATTATCCTGTGTAATTATGCTTCCCTTAACAACACTATGTTATGTTGGTTGCATAGCCAACAGGCTTTCTTACACTATATTAGCCTCATAAAGCTTTTAAAACCACTTCTATATGTTTTTGTAACGCACTAAAATTTTCTTATTACTCTGTGTAATTAAGGTTCCCTCAGTTCGGCTACGGGCATACGGGCTATTCACCAACTACCTAACTACCTCTATAACTACCTCCAGTGCTAAACAACGACCATAAGGAAAATGTAAAAAAGAATCTGAATCAGAAAATCAGTGTTTGTAAGTATACTTCCCCAAGATGTGAATAATTTCATCACTTGCAAGATCCTATCATTTCTATGTTAATTTTTTTAAAAATAATATACGTACGTTGTAAAAATCAATACAAAATTCACAAAAAAATCACAAAACATATCCCACATAGCACACTACGTCCCTGGGATGTCCCATTTTGATCCCAATCATCCCATTCGGTTTCCGGGATTATCGGGACAATGAGAAGACATCCCATGGACGTCCTGAAGGATTCCCACGTAGGATGTCCACGGGACGTCCCAGATGAGACAGGAGGTCCGAGGGAAAACCAATAGACATCCCTTCGTGGTCCCGTTGAATATCCCGTATCCCGGGATATTAGCGGACATCTGGATCTCCCGCGGAAATCCTGTAGATGTCCCGGGAGCACATTCGAATAATCCCGGGATGTCCCGTCGTCCGTTTCGGGCTCAGTCTCGGACATCCCGTGGACGTGCTTGTGCTATATGGGATGATACAAAGAGTTGGTTTGTTCAGTATCGAAATACACAATTGCACACAGGACTTAGTGTATCTAAGGAAATATATACAACAGTAAAAGTATCAGTTAACTTTCATTTTCTTCAATGCCTGAATATGCTTATTTGGCATTTTCCGTTTCTCTTTGTTGTGCTCATCTTGAATTTTCTGTAGTTCATTCATCTTCAAGGATGCGGTCTGGATCATTGCCTGGCCAACACTAACGTCAGCCATGTCCTTTTTATGATAGCGCAGAAAATAATCTTATATTGTCTGAGCATCTTTCATCAGTCTAACAGCTATTTCCATTTCTTTTTGTACTGGTTTGTCCATTTCATTTAATTTGTATAGAGAAGATTCACTCTTTGAAACTTACTTTGATATAGCTTCTTGCTTCGCATTTCTTAACGCACCTTCTTCTCTGGAAATCTTTGCCACTGCGGCCTCTTTGGATCTGCACTCTTCTAAGTAATCTTTATACTTTCTCCAGACGTTCTGCGTAGCATCTATTAGTTGCTTTGTAACAGGTAGGGTTTCAACTTTTCCTCCATACATTCTAATGCTGTTCTTTACTGTCCCCAGAGCCTTTCTACTCTCGTGTGCAAGTTCGAGCACTTCCTAAAATGTGTTTGTTTTCTGAAAAACTATGTTCCACATCAGCCTTACCATGAAATACTGAGAGGCAAGCTTTGACCACTTTAGACATCTTTGGAGATATTTAATGGTTCCACATGAATTTCTTATTTGCCCAGTATTGATCCACGGGCAAGTATCTGAAATCACCACACAGGATCTTCGATAAGTGGCTCCACAGAGTAGACTTTCCACTCGTCCATGAAGACATCGGTGTTCTTACAATCTGCAAATACATGCTTCATTTCTTTTGCCAACTTCCGTGCAAGGGATAAACAAGTAATCTCGATCCACTTTCTGAATGTAGAAATTACCAATATCGAAATCATTGTTCAAGTACCTGCAGTGTCTACATCCACTACACTGCAGGTACTTGAACAATGATTTCGATATTGGTAATTTCTTAAGCAGTTTTGAAACCACACAAATGTAGAATCGCTTCACATCCTCCTTGAATTCCCTCTTTTGTAGCTCTGAGTAATTAGCTATTACAGTTTGCGCTTTCACTCCAACTTCAAGTTGCCGCAAATGGTATTCGCAGTTCTTGAAATCAATTGCAGATAAATCAGTACCCTCCTTCCCCTCCAACATATCTGGCTTCACAAACCTCAATAACAACCTTCTGACTAGCTCTGATAACTCTGAGTAGAGTAAATGAATTAGCGGGTCTTTGCGTTGAAACAAACACAGAAATTTATCAAAAATAACTGATGTACAAATGATGAAATGCAGTTTGGGTTCAAACAATTTGTCTTTCAGAAATTGTTTAATCTTCCAAAAGGCCCTCCAACTACCCACACCTTTCACAAGTGGAAGTAGCAATGCCACAAAAATATAGGAGGTTTCGTTAAAATGTAGGAAATATGAGTTTATAGGAAGAGACGCAAATATATAGAAAAAATAGGAAATATAGGAGTTTATAGGAAGAGACACAAATATATAGGAAAAATAGGAAATATAGGAGTTTGTAGGAAGAGAGACAAATATATAGGAAATATAGGAGTTTATAGGAAGAGACACAAATACATAGGAAAAATAGGAAACATAGGAGTTTATAGGAAGAGACGCAAATATATAGGAAAAATAGGAAATATAGGAGTTTATAGGAAAAGACACAAATATATAGGAAAAATAGGAAATATAGGAGTTTATAGGAAGAGACACAAATACATAGGAAAAATAGGAAATATAGGAGTTTATAGGAAGAGACACAAATATATAGGAAAAATAGGAAATATAGGAGTTTATAGGAAGAGACACAAATATATAGGAAAAATAGGAAATATAGGAGTTTATAGGAAGAGACACAAATATATAGGAAAAATAGGAAATATAGGAGTTTATAGGAAGAGACACAAATATATAGGTAAAATAGGAAATATAGGAGTTTATAGGAAGAGACACAAATACATAGGAAAAATAGGAAACATAGTAGTTTATAGGAAGAGACGCAAATATATAGGAAAAATAGGAAATATAGGAGTTTATAGGAAAATACACAAATATATAGGAAAAATAGGAAATATAGGAGTTTATAGGAAAATACACAAATATATAGGAAAAATAGGAAATATAGGAGTTTATAGGAAGAGACACAAATACATAGGAAAAATAGGAAATATAGGAGTTTATAGGAAGAGACACAAATATATAGGAAAAATAGGAAATATAGGAGTTTATAGGAAGAGACACAAATATATAGGAAAAATAGGAAATATAGGAGTTTATAGGAAGAGACACAAATATATAGGAAAAATAGGAAATATAGGAGTTTATAGGAAGAGACACAAATATATAGGTAAAATAGGAAATATAGGAGTTTATAGGAAGAGACACAAATACATAGGAAAAATAGGAAACATAGTAGTTTATAGGAAGAGACGCAAATATATAGGAAAAATAGGAAATATAGGAGTTTATAGGAAAATACACAAATATATAGGAAAAATAGGAAATATAGGAGTTTATAGGAAAATACACAAATATATAGGAAAAATAGGAAATATAGGAGTTTATAGGAAGAGACACAAATATATAGGAAAAATAGGAAATATAGGAGTTTATAGGAAGAGACACAAATACATAGGAAAAATAGGAAATATAGGAGTTTATAGGAAAAGACACAAATATATAGGAAAAATAGAAAATATAGGAGTTTATAGGAAGAGACACAAATATATAGGAAAAATAGGAAATATAGGAGTTTATAGGAAGAGACACAAATATATAGGAAAAATAGAAAATATAGGAGTTTATAGGAAGAGACACAAATATATAGGAAAAATAGGAAATATAGGAGTTTATAGGAAGAGACACAAATATATAGGAAAAATAGGACATATATGAGTTTATAGGAAGAGACACAAATACATAGGAAATATAGGAGTTTATAGGAAGAGACACAAATACATAGGAAAAATAGGAAACATAGGAGTTTATAGGAAGAGACACAAATATATAGGAAAAATAGGAAATATAGGAGTTTATAGGAAGAGACACAAATATATAGGAAAAATAGGAAATATAGGAGTTTATAGGAAGAGACGCAAATATATAGGAGCATTGGAAAACGTGAGATTGTAATGTTAATATGTATGTCCATTACTCTACAGGATAAATCTTAAATTAAAGCATTTTTTATTTTTATTTATTTATTTATTTATTTATTCATTTATTTTTGCAATAAACATAGCGATTATTTCGACCGAGTTCACTAATAAAGTCAATCCGCTAATATTTCACAACGAACGGTGACTTTAACGGTGGCTATCCATATCCTATCCATTCCTAAATATACATTACTAGTAATATGCAATCCTCGAAACATGCAAAAGTTATGGGTTGCATAAACAATCTACCGTAGACGAAATATGTAGATATTCTCAAACCTCATACAAACGTGTCCATTCATTCATAAATGCATTTCGTGTGATCTCTTTTACTATTTTTAGTGGTGTTTATTCAGTATACATGTAGTAAATACACGTATAAGTTAATTCAGTATAAGTTAATTTTGAGTGGTCACTAATCAATATAACAAGACGTTAAGTGTAGAGCAGACTGAGTGTTGTCCACGACAAACTCACTTGGTATGGGATCGAACCAGGGACCCCTAGTACAAGAAGTGAGCACTCTACCACTGAGGTAAAGATTAAGTTAAGTGCATATTTAGGTTCAAACGCAAACGAAGTAGTATCAAATACTATTTCAACACTAACATAGTGTATCCTTACGCTTTTTTACACGTTTTGCCTGTACAACCATAAAAACGCATTAGATTTTCTCATGCAAGTGTAAACTTAACCTACACGAATTTAGTTTTCTATTATTGTCTTTTTCGTATGATTTAAGACTGTTTCTTGTAGAAATAACCATATTATTCACTATAGGACGTACGTTTATTTGCAGAACCGAACGGAAAATCTCGCCTGCCTGAGAAGCAGGAGGCAATGCGACCAGTCGGTAGTGCAGAACTAGAAGACCTCATTCACCTCAGTGGACCTCTTACGGAAGACGCCGTCCTTAAATGTCTTCAGGCGCGGTTTTGTGCCTCGCAGTTTTACGTAAGTATTCAATCATGTAATTTACACAGAAAAATGCAATAGAGAATGCCGAACAAGGCAGGCCAGCTAGATCTTTAAGAAAATGCCAATGAGGGACGTAAATACAGGGTTCACACTGACCTTGAAAGTCAGGGAAAAAATACAATAGAGAACGCCGAACAAGGCAGGCCGGCTGGATCTTTTCGAAAATGCCAATGATTTGCGTAAAGACAGGGTTCACATTGATCGTGAAAGTCAGGAAAAAATACAATACAGAATGCCGAACAAGGCAGGCCGGCTAGATCTTAACGAAAATGCCAATGATTTCCGTAAATACAGGGTTCACACTGACCAAGGAAGTCAGGGAAATGCTTTAAAATATGCCGAAAGTCAGAGAAATTCTATTTCATAGAAGGATCAGGAAAATTTTCTTAGCTGCCCATAGAAGATATGAAGAATACCTCAAAGAACCAAAACAGATTTAAAAAGAAGATAAGAAAAAGCTTGAACAAAGAAATTATCTTTTAGAAATTAAGAAGCCTGAGGAGCGCTAAGGTGCAACATTCGAGTTCTGAGAGAAAAAGAATTAAGGATAGTGTAAAACCACAAAAGTTTGTTTCTGTGAGAAGAGATGGCGTTAATCTCGTCCTATCTTTTCAATGTAAATTAATAATATGTACAAGAAATGACATGAATACTTAAGTTCTTCGCTCTCAGCCTGTTTGAAGATAATGACTGTATGCAAAATTGTCCCGTCAGATTTCCGAAGTGTTGGCTCATTCACTGTTGAGTTCAACTAATAGTTCCAGTTGAATTCAATCCTTCTTCCATTATAATTTGCTCAAGAACTATGACACTGTGACGTTTAGTATAGGATCAAATAATTAGTCTGGAAGAAAAACCCTACTTTTCGACCAAATCAAAAATTTCAGTATGTCTAATGTTTTTCAACGGTTTTTACCTCATTTGAGGGTGCTGAATCTGAATCTGCCGGGTGTACAAATGTACACCTTGAGCGTTTTGAGTAATTCAAGATGGTGGCCAAAATGGCGGCTGTAAAATTGATAGGAATATTTTTGTATATTTTATCAAGATGGGTATCAACTTATATGTTTTTTGGGTTGCAGATTCCAATAATAATAATGTCAAAAATGTAATGAAATTGATACAAATCGAGATATTCAATATGGTACCCAATATGGCGGCCGTAAAATTGACTAGAATATTTTTGGAGTATTGTATCGAGATGGGTATCGAATTATATGTTTTTTGGGTTGCAGATTTCAATAGTTACTTCAAAAATCTTATGAAATTGATAGAAATCAATATATTCAATATGGAATATTCAGATTCGCGACCCTCGAGTGAGGTACATACTTAGAACAATATCTGATACACTGAAATTTTGGATTGGGTGTTGATGTTTTCTCCGTCACTGCAACTCACCTTGTTTGCGCTCCAGAACATTTTTTCCACATTTTGGGCTTCTCTATATTTATTTACAAAACCATTCCTTTCTGTGTGCAAAAGAAAACAAACAACATAAGCTCAGGTTTGAAGATTTTCTTATATTTTTTTCCTGGACGTTTTCTTAATGAAGAATTATATTGCTGGCCACATTAATGCGAAATATGTACATTTACAATACAAAATGCTGATGTTTCTATGTTACTCCGCAACAAAATAATAAATATCACAGATCAGTCACTTGTCAGTCTTCGTCAGAAGAGTATCCATGTTTTCGTCTTCTAGATTCCTAGTATTTTGAAGTGTACATACTTAGAACAATATCTGATACACTGAAATTTTATGTTTAAATTAGAACAATATTTGATACACACTAGATATGGTCTTCTTTATCTGCGGTCAGTGGAGCGACTTCCAAGTGAAATACAAGAATGATTTATGAAAGGCGAACATGTTCTGCGTCACAAACCAGGTATCTGGAATGCTATATGGTCAGACATGTTCATTGAGAATACATTTATGCGTTATGTCCATGGATCAGGGGGAATAATCGAACTTACACTAGATCCATCAGTAGGGAAGCGATGGGCTTTCAGCCTTCACACCTGCAGTCGTTTAGTAAATGACATGTATGTCATGAGAGATGCTGGACGAGATATGGAAATAACTGAGCATAAGGAAGAAATGTCATCTCGAGTAAAAGGAGATGCTGCAGATCGAATTAAGTTAAAGGAGAAGCTGTCTTATTGTATAGATCCTGGACACTGGATCCGACACATTTTGGGTGGTATCGTGATGAGCTGAACAAAACATTGAAACCAGTTACTGTACCGCCGGGAACTGTGATGGCACCGAAGGACATCTTGAAGATGGTGAGTTGCGGCTGTTCTTCTGAAAACATGTGTAAAGAACGTTGTGGCTGTGTGGCAAATCATAATAGCTACACTGACTTCTGCAATTGTGAAGCCTCTAAACGATGCCAGAATATCTTCATACGTCAAAATACTAGGAATCTAGAAGACGAAAACATGGATACTCTTCTGACGAAGACTGACAAGTGACTGATCTGTGATATTTATTATTTTGTTGCGGAGTAACATAGAAACATCAGCATTTTGTATTGTAAATGTACATATTTCGCATTAATGTGGCCAGCAACATAATTCTTGATTAAGAAAACGTCCAGGAAAAAAATATAAGAAAATCTTCAAACCTGAGCTTATGTTGTTTGTTTTCTTTTGCACACAGAAAGGAATGGTTTTGTAAATAAATATAGAGAAGCCCAAAATGTGGAAAAAATGTTCTGGAGCGCAAACAAGGTGAGTTGCAGTGACGGAGAAAACATCAACACCCAATCCAAAATTTCAGTGTATCAGATATTGTTCTCAGTATGTACCTAACTCGAGGGTCGTGAATCTGAATATTCCATATTGAATATATTGATTTCTATCAAATTTCATAAGATTTTTGAAGTAACTATTGAAATCTGCAACCCAAAAAACATATAATTCGATACCCATGTCGATACAATACTCCAAAAATATTCTTGTCAATTTTACGGCCGCCATATTGGGTGCCATATTATATATATATATATATATTTCGATTTGTATCAATTTCATAACATTTTTGACATTATTATTGGAATCTGCAACCCAAAAAACATATAATTTGATACCCATCTTGATAAAACATACAAAAATATTCCTATCAATTTTACAGCCGCCATTTTGGCCGCCATCTTGAATTACTCAAAACGCTCAAGGTGTACATTTGTACACCCGTCAGATTCAGATTCAGCACCCTCAAATTAGGTAAAAGCCACCGAGAAACATTAGACATACAAAAATTTTTAGTTTCGGTGGATTTCCTCCAGACTAAATCTGTTAACCCCAAGGTGCCAATTTTTCGACATTTTGACCCTTCCATTGTTGTAAGTGTTTAATTGTTGTAGAGGAATTCGATGCCTCTCCCGTTATCGCTTGTTCTAAGATATTGACATTCTTCCATTTAGTACAGAACCAAGTAGTCTATGAATCTCAAGCTGTCAATTCATCGACATTTTGTCCTTTCCATTGTTGTAAGCTTCTAATTGTTGTAGAGGAAGTTAATGCCTGTTCCGTTATCAGTTATTGTAGTACTTCCAAATTTTGTCATTTAGTGACTGGAAGACTGTAAATGCATCGCGTATCTATACAAACATCCACATAGTAGCATTGACTTGATTTCTTTGCTACATCGATAAATCATGATCGTTTCTATTTTAAAACTTGTGACGATAGTGACCGAGAGACTGTAAATGAATTGCGTATCTATACATACATCCGCATAGTGTCATTAACTTGGTCTCTTTGCTACATCAATAAATCATGATCGCTTCTGTTTTAAAACTTGTGACGATAGTGACCGAGAGACTGTAAATGAATTGCTTATCTATACATACATCCGCATAATGGCATTGGCTTAGTCTCTTTGCTACATCAATAAATCATGATCGCTTCTGTTTAAATTTGTGGCGATATTGACCTAGAGACTGTCAATAGACCTAAGCATGTACGTACCGAGATTTCTCATGGAGACAATAACATATTACCCAACGGAGTGATTGACTCGGTAAGCAGTATGAGTCATACATATTACTTATCAAGTACTAACCTAGGCTAATTGAAACGGAACCATTGACGTTGAGTTATTTATGATTCAACGTGTCATGACAGAGAAGAGTACGGTGGAAGAAGTTATCTGTTCGTTAGTGAGCCGAAATGTGAGAAAACGCATGTTGTTTGATGAGTTAAATTAACCAACATTTTTTACTTGCCTACAGGTTTTCTCTCATTTACTTGTTTTGATTTTTTTTTTTTTTTTTTAAGTTTGGTATGAGGAATCCTGTTCGTCTATCTTGCTATGTATATATTGTTACGCAATCAGCCCACGTTTTGGGCAGCTTAACAATGTCACCTTGCAGGTCGCTCGGTTTATAAACAAAACAGGAGAATCTGCTTTTCAAGCAAAATCACCGTCTCAACCAACGATGGCAGGCTTTAATAAATTTCTTCCTCATCAAAATGATCTAGGATGGTTGCTCAGGACTCTCTCTCTCTCTCACATACACACACACACATACAGAGCTAAAATCGGGGAGGGGGATAGTACAAACGATACGTGATTGAACGGTGTAATGAGAACTCTGCAGTGTGTGCAACCAACGTAGAAAATTGCTATGAGAATAGAAGCTTTTTTGTGTGTGTGTGTGTGTGTTACACTAAATTAGTTTGCTAAACTGTGATTTTTTTTTTAAAATCATACCCAAGTACTGAACTAGACATTGCGTATTTTTGAGAGACAGATGTTGGAAGTGTTTTTGTACCAGGCAAATGCATGCTTACAACTAGGCATGACTTATCGGGCAAAGCAGATGCGGAGGTGTTCAATTGTCCACTTTGAGAAAAGGGCTGGAGAGAATAAATAAGTCTCATCCAAAGATTAGACATATAGCTGCCAATCTATAGACCTCATTGACTTTGTATGAGTTAGTGTATAGTTCATTTCTTCAACCGAAGTGCAGTTCGTATGTAAAGAATGCTGCCTTGTACGTGTGGTGGCACCCTCACCCCACCCCTTCGGCAAAATCTGAAATAACATTACAGTACTTCTGTAATATTTTAATTTTTGTAATACAACAAAAGTTATTATATTGTGAACTGTGAAATAATGAACTCTGACAATCAACTGAAGGGAAAAGTTGGTCAGTAAATTTATTGTTGCGTACTCTATCAGAAGTGCAAGGCAAAAAGCAGTGAAAAAGACTGATGAAAGTAATGAAATTCGACTTTTAATGAAACTTCATATACAAATTGTTAAACATAATATTACTCCAGATAGTGCTGAGTACTTATGACGTGAGGCTATTGCTGGAATACTGCAACCTGCAAAATTGTTTATGAGTCCACAGAACTTTCAAAATCCACTCTTTTTCTATTTTTTCTTTCTTTCTTTTCTTTTCGTTTTATTTCAGATTCCTATAACAAGCAAAAATCTTATGAAATTGTAATTTTTTTGACATTTTTATTGTTCACCGATAAAACATTTCGATTGTTTGTTCTGTTTTCAGTTTGTTCTGTTGAACAGTGATAATGTAAAAGTGCTTGTAATATTCAGTTTTATTGTTTATGCATTTAATTTACATGCTGTAAAGTGAAGTGTTGATTTAACTCAAACTTTTTTCTTTGCCATATTCGAATCCAATTACATTGTTCCTTCCTTCTATGTGAAATAAATACTGAAATCGATATAATGTTTAAATTTTCATGTAAAAGAGAACATATTGTTATCTGGAAGTGCGTCGTGGAGTTGTATTTAGATTTGTATCTTACAAATCTCACTGTTTGCTACCAGCAGGGAAGGAAGGGAGTCATTTGATAGATCATTCCGGGTTTATAAGAGTATATATTACGAACAACGATAATAGTCATAATAGTGTATGAAAGAAAATGCTTCATACTCACAGCATATTTTCGTTTTTTTTTTTTTTTTAATAGAGCGTTTTCGAGAATATGGTCCTCATCACCAACCTATTTTCAACAAACTTAAGAAGTTCGTTACTGAATTTTCTCTCTCTCTTTCTCAATCTCTCTATCTCTCTCTCTCTCTCTCTCTGTCTCTCTCTGTCTCTCTCTCTCTCTCTGTCTCTCTCTCTCTCTCTCTCTCTGTGTGTGTGTGTGTCTGTGTGTCTATTATTTGAGAATTTTTCAATTTTGAGCCCTCCATTCTTTAGAGCATCAGAAACTACTGTGGCTTGTTCTGTTGCTTATATTCCTAATCTAGGGCAAAATTATTATTCTTGTATTAGTTTCAAGGCCATGTGCAATACGAACTGAATTAAGGTTCAGGTATAAATTAACTGTATAAGGTAAATATAATTTGAAATATCTATATAAAAGAAAATTTTCCGGTTCCAAGTGTCTCGATTTAAAAATCTGGAAAGTTGGAACAGTAAAGAAAAGAAAAATTGTTCCGTATCTATATAAACAGTCACACAACTTTAAAAAAAAGTAAGTTTCTGCGAGAAAATTAGCAATTGTGCTTTCTTATCCTGCATAATATGTTTTTAGTTCCAAATTCAGTACAAGGGACGAACACATCGCTTCCAGCTCTTAATGTTATAACGCAGTTTTGTTATTTCATTCTCTTTTTCTGGCTGTTTTAACCGAAGAAGAATTACCTGAGCTGTCGAGTATCTAGCAAAATAACTGACAGCCAGAGTTCATATTATCTCCCCGCGAAGTATGTAATCACTAACAGCTCGCAACGGCAGAAAAAAAAAAAAAAAAAAGAAGATCGAAGCAAGTCCTTGAGAAGCTTTAATTATCTGTTAAGATGGCTGTTCTTGGCAACCAAATAGATGACCAGTTTTTATTTCTTCTGTCTTTTTAACTGTTTGCTTGTGATTCCTTGTATATATCTTCGTTATATTTTGCGGCTTACCACATCCCTTGTCATCTTTTCAGCTTTTATAACTAGTGTCAAATATATATATGATCGTATTTTATATCTAGATCATTTACAGAACTTTCTTTGGGAACATGTATATATATTTAATGTTTACTACCTCAGTCGGCGTCATAAAAATGCTATTCTTAGAAGAAGCAATAATTTCACAATTGCAATAAATTAAATATCTACGTTTATGTAATGTTCACGTAGTCCCCCACATGTTTTATTTTTCTTCTTTATCCGAGAGCAAAGAAAACCCCGCTAAGTAGGTTTAAATAACAATAGTACTAAAACTACGATTTCAATATCAATAAATAAGTTTCTTTGTTGATAAGTTATGAGCTGCTTGTAATAAAATTATTTCAACAAAAATTCATACGAGGGGCGATGCAAAAATAGAATATACATCATAAAACAATATGAACATTCACAAAAACATTATAATGCGAGGCATACTTTTCGTGGAAAAGAAGGAAGCCATTTGCTATTTAATCGACGGTAAAAATGCTTGTCACGAATCCATACGAAATGTTTAGCTCTTCCGAAAGCTCTTGTATAGTCATTCACCTATTTGAACGAATCATTTGTACCTCGTTTTATACGTTTTTATCTGTTTTTTGACTTTGAAGGACGTCTCGATTGTTGCTCGTTTTCAACCGACTCCGTGCCGCTTTTGAATCGCTCATACCACTTGTAAACAGTCGTCAATGCCACCGTTTCATCGCCACACACTGATTTTGACGTTTCGTGAGCTTCTTTGGCACTTCTATTTCGCAGTTTAGAACAAAATTTAATGATTTCGACGTTTCGTGAGTTTCTTTGGCACTTCTATTTCGCAGTTTAGAACAAAATTTGATGATTTTGACGTTTCGTGAGCTTCTTTGGCACTTCTATTTCGCAGTTTAGAACAAAATTTGATGATTTTGACGTTTCGTGAGCTTCTTTGGCACTTCTATTTCGCAGTTTAGAACAAAATTTAATGATTTTGACACTTCTTGAGCTTCTTTGGCACTTTTTCGGAGCTTAGAATAAAACTTAATGTTGACGCGTGACAGATACTCCTAACAAACACGCGTCCTCACTCTTGAGCCTCTGGAAGCAAATTAACATGTCACAACTCGTTCAAACTCCACATTCAGTGTACCAAAGGTTTAGACTACCGCGCTTACTAGTTGAAATGGTACATCATCAATAGATGGCACTATACAACTACATTCACCGTACTTTTTGATCACACCTTGTATAATTCACAATCATTTTCAAATTAACTAGTGTCAATAACTAACTAACTAAATAAATAAATGAAATAAAAGTATAATATGCAGACATTTTAAAAACAACTTGTATATAAAAGAAATAAAATTATAATTCCTTGCAGGGTCGCCAATAACTACCAGTACATTTGAATTGAGTTTGATTTTTTTTTTAATGCTTTTCAACATCTGTGATGTGAATGCGGAAATGCCCTGGAAATGCCAAGTGTCTGTTCTTGGCGAATCCTTTTCTTTCAGCTTTTAGAAAATTTACTTAAACTATCGATTTTGCAAAACTTCCCTTTGTTTTAAGACCAAACGGAAACATAACAGCAGAAATTTTCGGAAAGTGTTGCTATTTTCACTGCTAGTTTCTCAATTTAGGTAGTGTATATTTACATGCACCTTTGCACCCCCCAAAATCCGGCTCTGACTCCTTGTCAATTTCAAGAGTTCACTCTAGCAGACGATTTTACCAAATAGAAAATTTATAGCTGAAATACAATGTGAAAAATTTTTGTTGAAGGAATAAAGAGCGTGAATATAAGCAATTTCTGTCAGTGCACAGCATATTAAAATGAATTTTGAATGATAGTGAAAGTATTCTATGTATAACTATTTACTGAAACGGTAGAAATAGACAGCGGGAATTTTCGGTTCGTACGTTAGTAATGGACGTTTACAATGAAATATTACCAGTATTTTAGAACCTCTAACCTAACTTGAAAACGTAAGAAATCTGTCAAAATTTGGCAGAACTGTCTGCTCGAGTAATGCCAATTTCAAAACTACTTGTGTATTAAAATAAATAAATAAATAAAGTTATAAAATACAATTAGTTTCAAAATAACTTGTATCTCGATGGAATGAAAAATATACCATACAATCATTTTTAAAGCAATTTGTATCTTGACAGAAATAAAAGTATAAAAATATAAAAATACAATCATTTTGAACAAAAAAAAAAAAAAGTTTATGAAGAAAATAGGGGTACACATATGAGTACAATTTGAACATTCATGAAAATCAAGTGATGTCGCATGGCATGTACAAAAATTATTGTATATTTACGAAAAATAAAAGCATAATGCACATGTATGTTCAAAGTCAACTTTCAAATTCTTTGTAAGTAACTTCAAGATAAATTGTGTTAAAACAAAATTATATTAAAATAAATAAAATAAAGCAAAATTGAGAGAAATTAACACAACGTATCATAGAATACGATCGCATTCTTAAATAAAAATTTGGAATATGTAAATTAGATCAGTGTAGATTATTAGGTACCGGCAGTTCTACTTGTACGAGATTTCAGACCTAAACCTATCATCACATACACTTAACCTATCATGAGTTCAACTTGTTCAAACTACCTAAAATAAATCATTAAAACAATAATTTAAATTCTACATTGACATTCCATATAAACTAGAAGAAATCCAGACGTTTGAAGGAAAACCCCCGAACAAATAAAGAAAGAAACATATCAAAGATGTATACCTGTTAAAATTTATAAACACTTGGTTCATTGTTGTAATTATACAGATAAAGAGTGGATGGTTGGATTTGTCTACCTGTCTAACAACCATCTAATGACATTACCTGGAATTTCTAGTATTCCGTGTTACAGAAAATACGTATAATTTGGTAGCTTTCAAATGCACACTTACGTTAAGTCATACATTGCACTTATTCGAATTCATAAACTCTAATTACAGTGGGATACACACACATTTTCCAAGAGATTTGTCTCTGCAGAGCGTGATAAGAATCTTGTGGATTCTTAAAATTCCCGCCAGTTGGCCTTTCTGTTTTCTCTCTTATTTCCTTTCTTTCCTTCCATCTGTTTCTTTGCTAGATGTCTGATACCTGAGGCCTGAATTAATTTTTGTGTCTTCATTAAGAGCATTGACATGAACAATGTTATTTGGACTGTTTTTTCTCTAGAAATAAAGAAGACAGGAATTTTTATTAACAATAAAGCTGAAAAAAAGTGCTGTAACCAAAAGAATCACTATTCATAGTTATGGCAAAGAAAGAAAAGCTTAATAACTAACTGCTGCAGTGTAGTGTTATAAATACATATGTATAGTTAGAGAAAAGAATCCCTGGTCTGGGTATATGGAAGTCAAAATAAAAACTATTTGAAAATATCTAATATAGCGAATAAAATATACATTACCAAATAAAACAAGTACTAACCTTCTTTGTATTCCTAAGGAAATAATATCCTATTTTGCAGATACTTTATCGAGTGTCCATTATCAAGAACTGTAGAGACTTAAAACATACTCAGCATCAAGATCTTCACAGGATTGAAGTGTTTCAAGTGCTAAATGAATAAAAATACTCGTAGTTATTTACAAAAATAACAAAGTTTAATAGGTAAAATCTATTAGTGTTAAGTGCATTAACACTAAGCTAAAAATCATTTAATAATAATAATAAAGGACGCGATCACTGGATAGGCCTTCCAAAAAATACAGTGAGCTATTAAAGCTGGTATTAAGTTCATATACAATACTTTTTTTTTTTTTTAATTGAAAACTTCGTGTAAAGTTGAAGCTCTAACCATGTAAAGATCTTGTTTTGAGCTAACTGTTAGGTACCTTTCTATTCGCCCCCCCCCCCTCCTCCCGTTCTTTTTACAGATTTGTATCTCGTTGGAAATACATGCGTATTCACGAAGCACCTGTATCTCTTTTTCCTTGCTTATTAATATGATGTGCGGCCTGTTATGATTTTTTTTTTCAGTTGGTATTGTTCAGTTTCAATAAAGTTTGTGATTGGTCCTTTCTATGGCATTCGTTGATACGTGTAATACGGCACTTATCATTTTCTGTTTCATGGTGTATGATTTTTCTCCACCTTGTTCTGTCTTTCCTTCTAAATTTTTGTTCGTGTCGTCATTGTGTATCCACTTTTGATGTATTGTTCGTAGATGTACTTGCAATCTTTTGCATATATTATCTTGTGTTGTGTTATTCTGTATCTATTATCTGGTCGTGTATTCCTTCCATGAAGCCTTCTTGTCTCTTGACACAATTTCTACGTTAGTAGCAGTAGTAGCAATGGGTAAAATAAGATTTAATAAGTATGAAACCGATAATTTGAATGTTGTAGGCAGGGTCGGATCAAGGATCTGTTAATATAATCCTAGATATTTGAAAGTATCCACTTTATCAAAAGTATTATTTGATATTTTAATGTATCCATAATTTGCAGTATTTTGATCCCGACGAATTTCCATGTATTTAGTTTTCTCTGCATTTACTTCTAAATCTATGTCCCTGCAAGCGTTTAATAAGATCTCTGCATTTCTTTCTATTGTTCTCCTATCATCTCCTATTAAATTTACATAATCAGCATCGCCATAACCTGGTGAATATCATTCAGTTCTAGATCCTGGTTGCTGTCTTATTTTTCTTATAGTGTACTCCAGGAAAGGACACAAATCAATATAAAAATGCTTTTAAATATATACACTATATACAGCAAGGCCTATACATGCAATTATGAACTAACAAACAGTAGTTTCCTGTACTTGCAAGTTTGTCGGTTTACTTAAGAAAAACAAAAAAAAGTCAACAATTTTGTTTTTGGATGTTAAACACCTTTTTTCTTAAAATTCGCGATTGAAGTTTTTTTTTTTTTCCCGTACTGTAATTTATCGTTGCAAAAAAGGAAAGAAAAATCGCGGATAATCCGCAAAACGGATAAATCGCCCGAGGGTAATCGAGAGTTTACTGTACTTTGTGTTTTCGAGATGGTATTTATAGTTGAACTAAATACATGGAAGTTCTTCGTTATCCTAATCCTACAAATTATGGATGCGTTAAAACATAAAATAATACTTTCAATAAAGTGGATACTTTCAAATATCTAGGATAAATATTTACAGACCAAAACCGTATTCACATAAGAAATTAAATGTCGACTAAAAGTAGGGAATTCGTATTATTTTTAAGTTCAAAACCTTTTTCATCGCGAATTCTGTCGAGGAATTTGAAGCTTAAAATATTTGAAACAATAATCATGCCTGTTGTTCTGTATGGCTGCGAAACATGAAATAAAATGAAATTTTTAAGTTTTACGTCCCACGATTATGCCGGTTAGGCTAAAGGAGACGGTGATGATGAGTAATGAATGAAATGATGGAATGAAGTCGCTTACTCTGAAGGTAGAACGTAGACTGACTGAAAGTATTTGAGAACAAGATCCTGAGATGAATATTTGGATCCAAGAGGAACGGGAATCGGAAATAGCGGAAACTTCATAACGAGGAACTACATAATTTGTACGATTTACCAAATATTGTTAGAGTCATCAAGTCTAGGAGATTCAGGTGGGCAGTTCATGTAGCTACAATGGAAGAAAGTAGAACGCTTTCAAAGTTTTATCAGGAAATCCAATGGGAAAACGACCACTAGGAAGACCTAGGAGGAAATGGGAGGACAATATTAAGATAGATCCTGTAAAAATAGGAATACAAATTATAAATTGGATCCAGTTGGCTAAGAATAGAAGCCAATGGAGAGCTTGTGTGAACGCGGCATTGAACCTCCGGGTTCCATAGGCCATAGAGTTAGTTAGTTAGTTAGTTAGTTGAGCACTTCCAAATTCAATCTTGTGGCGTCATAATTCATGTCTCGAAATTTTTTAACTGCTTAGAATATTACGCTAAGGAAAATAGTCGTTTTCTTCAAAACCTTTAGCAAATTTTTCCTATAAATATTAAAACGTCGAAGCGAGGGTAGGAAATTCTCAAAACTAGAGAAAAAAAAAAGTCAGTAAATATTAGAAAGAAAAACTACTTACAGCAATATTTTCTTAGAAAGTAAAATAAATTTAAAATCGTTACTCGGTTATCTACGTTTTAGCTGAGGAAAAATTATCACAACTCGTTTTTAAGAGTATGCATCAGACAGTCACCATTAAAAGCAAATCTAACGCAACATGGTTCTTTTTTGTTACTATTTAATTGTTCCAGTTACGAATATGAGCATGTAAGTACGTAAGTAGGCGGTATTTCTACAGGAGAAACAAATGGACCCCGGTCACTCACACAAAACAGTTGCTTTACGAGCGAGTGCTTTTCATTCAACACGAAAAAGAACAAATTTAGAAACGCCCAGGGTGCTTTGTTTATTATGTTCGATTATGGCAGACGTTAAAGGAACATTCTTCTGTTTTACTGGTAGTCACTCACTGACTATTTGGTCGCTTGTTGGTAATATTTTTAAAAGAAAAAAATCGAACATAAAAATGCACAAAATCATTATTTCCAAGTGGAAGCATGAAAAAAAAAAAAAAAGCAATTTGAGTTTCGCGTGGCTGCCGGTAGGTGACTCTCGTGTACAGACGCTTGTCTCACACGAGCCAGACGAGTGGCTATTCAATAGGCAAATCACGTGGTTAGACTCTTTCACGCAAGCAAACTTCAAACACACTTACACGCATACAGAACATAAAAGTGTAAGATCTCAGTTGTTACCTGTTGTGGAAGGAATTTCAAATTGTACTGCAGCGAAGGTCAAACAGATATTTTCATTTTCTTTATTGGTAACTGGGGAAAAAGGCTAAAATACTATACCGTATCTTGTTTTACCACTACTAGTATTTACGAAGCGTGCAAAAGTTTATTTATTTATTTATTTTAATATAGAATTATAACAAGATCAAAATTAAAACCAAAAATCTTAGAACAATTGTAGTAAAAGGAAAATAATCTTTAATAATGGTCAAATCTGTTAGGTCTACTTTCGAAGGACAAAAGTTCAAGCTAATAATAATAATAATAATAATAATAATAATAATAATAATAATAATAATAATAATAATAATAATAATAAGAAGAAGAAGAAGAAGAAGAAGAAGGGGCATGTTTATCAGAAGGAGTCCAGAAGCACGTAAAAAATACAAAATTTACAGGAGAAATGGATGATGCAAGTACTTAGACCTAACATACCGTAACCAAATCTAACACAAACTAACCAAATATTAGTAAAAATAAGCGAAATTCTATCATTTTTTGGAAAATTATGCTAGACCCCTACGTTAACATAATCTAACCTAACCTAACCTAACCTAACCTATCCTAATGTAAACAGAAGTTCCCGAAATTGTATCATTTTATAGAAAAAATGTTGGACCCCTTCTGCTAAACATATGCTAATAATAATAATAATAATAATAATAATAATAATAATAATAATAATAATAATAATAATTTTAAATAGTTCCTTAAAGTCATTTTATTTATTAAAAAAAAAAAAAAAAACACTTTCTGCCTTATCGCCCTGAAGATGGGCGTAAACATTTTGTCCGAAATATATGTTGATATTGATTAGAGTTGAAAGCCCTTTTTCGATACCAAACTTACTGCCGTACCAGTAGTTGTGTTTGTGTCCGAGTCAAGCATTCATATCTGGAATTGGATCCAAAACCATGCACGCAGAAGGGACACTTATGCTGGTGTTTGGATAAGTTGGCATGTTAAAACTTCATTTTTATTTTTGAAAATACAGTTTGTATTACAAGCACTTTCATTAAGTGCTCTAATTACTATAAAGAAGTTATAGACATTTTGTGGTTTTCCGTTGGATTAAAAAATATGTGAGAAACAAATATGGCAGACACGTTATCTTTGATATCTGTCTAAATCTAAAACGTGGACTTTAGACAAGAATTATATAGAACAACTTGCATGTTCTAACATTAGAAACAAGAACTGCAAATATCTGGAATGTCATGGATTTTATGTTCAAGCATTTACGCAACATAAGTAGGTTGTACGTACTTATGAAACTTAGGACACAAACAAAACAAACTTATGAAACTTACGACACAAACAAAATATATTTATAAAACTTACAACACGAACAAAATATACTTATGAAACTTACGACACAAACGAAACATACTTATGAAACTTATGACACAAACAAAACACACTTATGAAACTTACGACACAAACAAAATGTATTTATGAAGCTGACGACATAAACAAAACATACTTATGAAACTTATGACACAAACAAAAGATACTTATGAAACTTACGACACAAACGAAACATACTTATGAAACTTATGACACAAATAAAACACACTTATAAAACTTACGACACAAACAAAATGTATTTATGAAACTGACGCCACAAACAAAACATACTTATGAAACTTACGACACAAACAAAACATACTTATGAAACTTACGACACAAACAAAACATACTTATGAAACTTACGACACAAACAAAATATATTTATGAAACTTACGATACAAACAAAAGATACTTATGAAACTTACATTACTTATGAAATTTATTACACAAACAAAAGAAACTTATGGATTTTTCTTCTCCGAAAATTTGAGTAAGTTCAAACAGAAAATTTGATGACCAACTCGGTAGCGAAACGTTTCTACAGGAAAAATATTCGAATAGAACTCTCCGCAATCACCACAAAAAATGTCTTTCTGATGGTGCTTCTTCCTAGTAATAGGCTAAGTTTTGACTCATTCACACTTCAATTGACAAATACCTCTTTCGAGTTATCTGGATGATCTAGCTGTATTTAATTCCATATTTCTCATTTTCGATGAAGTTTTGAAAGATATTTCAAATTCTATCATCAATTCCTGCTTCAGGATAACTCCTTTGCTGTTAAATGGTCTTGGATACTGAATCTTTGGCGTTTAAAAACACGAGCCATACTCCTTTAGTATGAGAAGTTGCTTTCGGAAGTTTGTAATGATCTCTGATGTTCATATTGCAAAATTCCTACTGATCTGGAAAAACTAATTTCCCTGATTTTTCCCTGACTGTCCCTGACCTTTGGTAGGATATTCCCTGACTTTCATGACAGGTGTCGGATGACGTTGATACATAAATAAGGAATATATAACGATTAATATTTATATATGAGAACATTTATCCTATAGAGACAAACGGTAATCAATTGCTCATACGTGCATTTCACTTACCTTCCATAAATAGGTATTATAATGGTTGGCTAAGCTGAAATTGGTGTACAATTAATCTCAGAATAATATATATTTTATAAAATTTCCCTGACTTTCCCTGATTTCCTGTTCTTTTCCTTTGAGTTTCCCTGACCTGCACCATTTTCCCTGACATTCTCCGATTTCCAGTCTTTTTCCCTGAGCTCCCCTGACCTGCACCATTTTCCCTGACATTCCCTGATTTCCAGTCTTTTTCCCTGAGCTCCCCTGACCTGCACCATTTTCCCTGACTTTCCTGACCAATAGGAACCCTGTATTGTGTACAAGATTCTAATCTGGGGACCTGTCTGTCGGAACTGGACGTTTATCTTCCTGTGAAGTGGAATCTGTAAGTTCTTTATCAGCTCTAGTCTTGTGGACATCTCCCGAACTAGGCTATAGATGATTAAGCTAGAAGCAAATGCAGTTTCTGGGAACATGTTTGGATTATGTGGAGTGATTTATGTTGGCTTAAACCCCGCATGTTTTGAGAAGGTGCGACACTGTACCATGCTAGACAGTGATCGAAGTGGAAAAAAAGCAGAGGTGGTATGTTTGATTACGATTTTGACTCGACATACCGCCTATCTAAATGTTAAAATGCAGTGAGGGTATGTTGCCTAAAAGATTGCATTTCTATTTACATAATGACTGAAAACCATTGGTGAGCTTCTCTGTAGTTACGAGGGGGGGGGGGGGGACATGGAGACACTTTGATCTCCCGCCAACAACTTTGTGACAAAATAAAAATAATATTTTCTTATGTTGTAATATAGAGAATTGTACACGAAAATGCTCAAAAACCGAGTTTTTATCTTAACAATTTCTTGCGGAAAAACTCCCAGACCCTCACTCGACTGAGGAATATTCCAAACAACCCGGGAGGTCCGCCCCAACAGCAGACAATTTTTAAATCATCCAATGCTCAAAACACGACATCTATATGTATTAAGGCAAGCAGACACGCACATTCATAAGTAAGAAACAATTCAATATGGCACATCAAAATATAAAAAAGATGGACTTCTTGGAAGACATCTCATTTTAAAACAAAAGGCAGGAAAACGATGTCGGTGTTGTCAGGTTAGAAATTATTTCTACAAAAGAAATGCCATTTTTTTACGTGCAAAGCGATTCGTCAATTACTATGTATAAAAATGGATTTATTAAAGGTATTTAGCATCTACTTTCCAGTGACGGTATGTTTTAATCATTGAAAAATCAGAGACGGTATACCTTCATCACTGAAGAACCATACCACTGCATACCGTTTCACTTCAACCACTGATGCTAGAGCAGCAAAAGATTTTGGAAATTATTTCTTGTTTAAAATACGACTGTGGCCTCATTCCAGGTTAGTTTGAGGGATTTGAAGCATCTACATCAAATAGCTGCAGTTCGTGGCTGCATAAAAGGATGGCGACATTGCTAACGAGCGTGTATGGCAGTATTATCTGCATTACACTACTTTTGTTATTCATTACTGTATTCCATACTCATGAAAGAAAAAGAAACACATTCTCTTTATCACTTGCAATTAACTGAAGTCTTATGTGATGCAGGGCTGGTCCTAGGTAATTTACCGCCCCCTTTCATCAGGAAGAACAAATCTTAGAAGCCACGATTTTAAGTATGCTTCCCCATCATGAACAACGAAGGCAAGAGAAAGCGCACTCACACTCAGAAAGGCCTAAACGCTACACATACAATCTCGTCGTGTCTGTTTTTTCTTTAAATAAAACCTATTAGGTTAGTGAAAGATAAAGGAAACACATTTGCAGAGGAAAGTTGGTAATCCTTTTTATAGAATTCAATATCGAGCTTTAATCTCACAGTTTGCAATTCCTGTACAACTAGCTCTTTTATCTTTATTTCTTGTTTTTCTTTCTACATCTGTTAAAATTAAAAAAAAAAATCGTTTCCAACTTCAATGATAAGGAACTTGTTTGTGACAAAGACAAGACCAGTTTTCATATAAAATTGTAATAACTAACTAAATGAAACAGGTTTTTGAGAATTGAGTTCTTGTATTTGACAACAATGAAGCAATTAATGCTGGGATTTGTTTGACCATTTGCATTAGCACTGTCCACGTGACCTTAAACTAATGCTACCTAAACATGATTTATGAGTGTAGCATTCAAATAGATGGTCAGCCTAGTAAATTTAACTACCATCATCTTGAAGTCTGTTTCCAACAAGAAATATTTATTTTAAATAATATAGTTGTGACAGATTTTGCTGCTTCTCGAAATTCCACATATGGTAGAGACGGCTTTGATGTGATGACAACATATATTGAAGAATTGTGTATATTAGACAAGGAGTACTTAGTAAAATGTTTCAGAAAGTCGACGATATTTTTGCTTCTTCAGAAGCATATGACGTGTCTTTTCTCTCAATGCCTCGGACGAACTGATGGAAAGGAAACTTTCCGGAAACGTGTCAACATGCTGGTAGACAACCAACAAAAGTTCAGGAAGAAACAACTCTTCACCAGAATTGGTAGCTTTTCAAACTAAAATTATGCGCTTCAACGACGATATTCGCCTCAGTTGTCCTAATTAAATTACTGTAGTTCCAATGCTCTGTGTTAATTGTTTTAGAATATTCGATCCAAATAATAAGTCAAGAAATAAAAATTTCTTCTTGGAGTTATTTTCAATTCAGTTACATTTTTTGTTCTTGTAAAAGAGAGTTTTTACTATTTGATCTGGACGTAACACTAAGCTGTCTCGTTTATAAATAAATAAAGAGCACAATTACGCGTATAATAAATTTACTTATACAAGGGATAAGCAGATCGTTCAAAATCTGCTTTCGTTATATACGCAAATTTCAATTAACAATTACCAGTACCTTTAAAATTGGCCCAGTCTAAGTTTATAATTTGTATTTCCATGCCCTTGTTTTTTTTCCTTTGTTTGTTTCTTTAATTTTAAGGTTAATCTAATAGTGTAATTTCGTATGAAGAAAAATACATTGTTTTGTGAACACTATATTTAGTAAATAATATATTTTTTCTTTCTTTTTTTTTTCAGACAAATGTAGGTCCTATTCTATTGTCTGTTAATCCTTACAACGATGTAGGAAATCCTTTAACGCTCACCAGTACTAGAGGCGTCCCTCTTAGTCCGAAACTGCTGCGCGTTGTTCAGGAAGCTGTGCGACAACAATCGGAAACAGGATACCCTCATGCAATTATACTCTCAGGTAAGTAAAGTCACATTTTGTTTGACAAATCCTTTAGCAACTATCATGCAGTACTGTTCTCAGGTTTCACAAAATTCATTTGTCGTCAAGCCTTTGTGTAGGAACACATGATTCGCAGTGAATTAGAAATCTGAATTAGTGCTGTATCGCCGGACCACTTTGAAAATCGAAAAAAAAAAAGTACCAAAATGTACTGCATTCGGTTATATTTGGTTGGATTAGATTACGTTACATTAGGCGTGTAGTTTTACTATACGGATCCATAGTATAAGTAGTAGTAGTAGTTGTAGTAGTAGGAACGGGTTAGAAGCCCCGCAGGGGTTGGTTGGGTTCTGTTCTCGACATGAAATGGGCAAATTAAAGACTTGCCCAATCTTTTCTGTACATTTTACAATCTATGTTACTGCCTTGACATACACGAGCCATTTTGGTACTGTTTGGCGCCACTATATCATAACAAGTGTACCTCTCCGCGAAATAGTCCATTCTCCTCCACATACAGTGCCGCTTACATCAAATACAACCACTTTCTTAACTTTTACTATTCCCCCTACCCGACTTTCACAAACTTAAATAAGTTCTCCAATTGACCCCGTAAATTTACTAAAATTAGTCCGGCGATACAGCACTTAAAAGTCTTCATCCCGGCGAGATTAAAATACCGCTAATTTTACATTAATTATGTGATATCTTCAAATAGATAAAAGATAATCGAAATGTGGAACAAGAGCGCCCTAGACAATATCATTTTACATGAGAAACCGTTATCACGACTCACTTATCTGCTTTCGATTTCGATCGACATTTATTTTCGCGTTTCTAAACAGCTGAAAACATAAAGCCACTAGTTGACTTGCGATAACGGTACCTCACGCAAAATAATATTGTCTTGGGCGCTCTTGTTCCATATTTCAATTATCTTTTATCTATTTGAAGATATCACATAATTACTGTAAAATTAGCGGTATTTTAATTTCGCCGGGATGAAGACTCTTAACCCGAAATCTCTGTAATATTCTGCTAGGAGGTATTATCAAGCTCACAAATAATTTTCTTATGCTTCGAAGTAGTGCACAGACCATCGTACAAGATAAAGGTTCATAGTATAAGTTGCTCCGTTATCACAATATATCTCGCTTCCAAGGGACCCTGGATTACAGGATTCCGCGATCGGGTCGAGCGACGAATATTTTCGTCAGTCCTCATTACATCAAACAAATATATTCTGGAATTTTAATTTACTGAAAAGTTTTACAAATTTAAATATAAACAAAGGGATATTTATGCAATTTCATCGAATACCTAAAGAAGTAAGTGTATACATATATATATTCTCATAACGAACCAAGAGAAACAAATGCGCAACAATAGCTTAGCGGCCAGCTGTGTACTTAATGATATAAAACAGCTTGCAAACAGAAAAGCTTAAAAGCAAACACATAAGCAACTTTTGAGTATTATTTACAGTTTAAAACCACACCTTATAAGAAAGACCATTCAAATGATGTACACATAAAACTTCCTTTTGTTTCTGCTGTTAGCTTTTCGGATGTTTTAATATCCGGGGTGGACGTCCTCTGCCTTCTGTTCATACCCTCCAGCGATGACTGTGGCTGTGGATGCCAAAGACAAGGACCACCGGAGGATAGACCTGGTAGAATGGCTTTGGCAGACTGACCGCCAGAAATGCTTGTTCGCTGTTGGCGAAAAAACATAGAGAAACATGCAGAGATTTTCAAAGTAGTATCCAAGAATAGATAATACTAAGTTGATTTATTTATTATAACTTCTTGTTTCGTGATAATTTTTGATAAGAAAAACACATATATATACAGACTTATACAAAATGATTCAACATCTCTCTTTTTTCTTCTTTTTTTTTCTAAGATGAATGATTTTAATTGTAAGAAAGATTTATCGTTCACTTTGCTAAGGGACATTTAGTTACGGAGTTGTAGTGCTGCAAAACTAGTGCCAACAAAGACTATTTCTACGAATATTTTCTCAACTATGCTCCAATTAAGTTTTACTTAATTACATAATTATATTCAACGATTCCCCCCCCCTTTTTTTTTAAAAAAAAAAAATGGCTTTGGATTTTTACATATAAACGTTATAGCATTTAGAGCCTCACAAGCTAAAAATAATACAACATTTACCATTTTTCTTTTGCTTGCTTCTCATAAGTGAAAGGAGATAACGAAATGCAACTTATCACAATCATATATAATGCTATTCTACAACAGAAAGTATATGAATCTGAAGAACTTTCAGTATTTCAGAATTTTAAATAATAATTGTGTTTAGTTTGTAATATACATAATAGTTTTAACATACAGTTATTAAAATTAAATAATAATGTTATTTAAAAAGTAGTTCGCAGTATACCAAAACAACATGATACAGAATCAGATGCAGTTGAGTTCGTTCCTCTAGTCACTATCTTAACTTAGATTTTGGGGGAGATGTTATTCTGGCAACACTGTAATTTCTATGGATGGCACCACTGAAAATTCTCCAGGTTCATATTTTCTGTTGTATAATAATATTATATATGATTAGTAAGTTGCATTTCATTATCTCCTTTCACTTATGGAAAACAAGCAAAAGAAAAATGGTAAATTTTGTATTATTTTTTAGTATGTCCGGCTCTTGATTGTTTAATTCAAGAAGTCCCCCAATACCTTACGATGTTAACTTATCAAAAAATAATTTATATCCAACCCGGGACAACGTGTACGAACTGTGGGATACATATGAACCCAGTATGCGTTAACTGTAAACCAATTAACCCTTTCAAGTGTGTTATAAGCGTGTGGTAAGTATGTGTATAGTAAGTCTATGCTACCCTGACATTTTGGGTGCTAAACAGCATGACTAAGTGTAAAGTAACTTCTTCTATAACTTAGTATAAAAAGTTAAGAAATTTCATTCTAAATGATACAATATTGTTTGTTTTACTAGGCACCAGTGGCTCAGGGAAGACATATACTTCAATGCTACTCTTGCGGCAGCTGTTCGATGTGGCCGGCGGAGGTCCAGAGACAGATGCCTTCAAACATCTTGCTGCTGCCTTTACAGTACTTCGGTCTCTGGGCAGTGCGAAAACTGGCTCAAATTCAGAATCTAGTCGTATTGTAAGTACACAAGAATAGTCTTTCAATAATACTTCTATATAATAAATTCAATATTCATTAAGGCAAGTTTAACACACACACACACAAAAAAAAATGTTAATCACCTACAGGTGGCGGCACGTATCCCCTATCTTTCCAATATGTTCTGTCGGCAGTGACTATATTCACAAGAATTGAATTCAATTTCAAGAAAAATATTCGAACTTTGTCCAAACTCAAATTTAATCTCGGGGCCGCGGTGGCTCAGTGGTAGAGCGTTCACCTCTGGTGCATGGGGTCCCGGGTTCAAACCCTGCTCCCGCCAAGTAAACTTTGTGGTGGACAAACACCGTGTGCGTGGGTTTTTTCGGGGTTCTCCCGTTTCCTCCCACTTTCTTCATTCCACCATTTCATTCATTTCTCATAATCACCGTCTCCTTTAGCCTAACCGGCATAACCGTGGGACGTAAAACTCAGATTTCATTTCATTTCACAAATTTAATCTACAATTCGACGGTACTTCGCAGCTACCTCGTATCTCAAAAGACAAAACAAAACACTACTTTACAGAAGAAAAAAAAGTTTGATAAAGTTGAAAATTAGTTGAAAGTCAACGACTTTTAACTAATTTCCAACATTTTCAAACGTTTTTTCTTCTCCTGTAATGGTGATGATGATGATGATGATTATTATTATTATTATTATTATTATTATTATTATTATTATTATTATTATTATTATTATTATTATTATTATTATTATTATTATTATTTTATTTATTTATTTTTATTTTTATTTATTTATTTATTTATTTTTTGAGGTACGAGGTAGGTGCATAGTACCGTCGAATTAGAGAATAATCCGTGCGCTTTTGAGAGCAATACTTTGCTTCTTTAATTGCTACAGTGCTCTGTACAACGTATTGTTGGAAGGATGCTTCTGAAGAGTTAAATTACAGTGCTCTGTATAACGTATTGTTGGAAGGATGCTTCTGAAGAGTTAAATTAAGTGCTCTGTACAACGTATTATTAGAAGGGTGCTTCTGAAAAGTTAAATTACAGTGCTCTGTACAACGTATTGTTGGAAGGATGCTTCTGAAGAGTTAAATTAAGTGCTCTGTACAACGTATTATTAGAAGGGTGCTTCTGAAAAGTTAAATTACAGTGCTCTGTACAACGTATTGTTGGAAGGATGCTTCTGAAGAGTTAAATTAAGTGCTCTGTACAACGTATTATTAGAAGGGTGCTTCTGAAAAGTTAAATTACAGTGCTCTGTACAACGTATTGTTGGAAGGATGCTTGTGAAGAGTTAAATTACAGTGCACTGTATAACGTATTGTTGGAAGGATGCTTCTGAAGAGTTAAATTACAGTGCTCTGTACAACGTATTGTTGGAAGGATGCTTCTGAAGAGTTAAATTACAGTGCTCTGTATAACGTATTGTTGGAAGGATGCTTCTGAAGAGTTAAATTACAGTGCTCTGTACAACGTATTGTTGGAAGGATGCTTCTGAAGAGTTAAATTAAGTGCTCTGTACAACGTATTATTAGAAGGGTGCTTCTGAAAAGTTAAATTACAGTGCTCTGTACAACGTATTGTTGGAAGGATGCTTCTGAAGAGTTAAATTAAGTGCTCTGTACAACGTATTGTTGGAAGGATACTTCTGAAGAGTTAAATTACAGTGCTCTGTACAACGTATTGTTGGAAGGATGCTTCTGAAGAGTTAAATTAAGTGCTCTGTACAACGTATTATTAGAAGGGTGCTTCTGAAAAGTTAAATTACAGTGCTCTGTACAACGTATTGTTGGAAGGATGCTTCTGAAGAGTTAAATTAAGTGCTCTGTACAACGTATTATTAGAAGGGTGCTTCTGAAAAGTTAAATTACAGTGCTCTGTACAACGTATTGTTGGAAGGATGCTTGTGAAGAGTTAAATTACAGTGCACTGTATAACGTATTGTTGGAAGGATGCTTCTGAAGAGTTAAATTACAGTGCTCTGTACAACGTATTGTTGGAAGGATGCTTCTGAAGAGTTAAATTACAGTGCTCTGTATAACGTATTGTTGGAAGGATGCTTCTGAAGAGTTAAATTACAGTGCTCTGTACAACGTATTGTTGGAAGGATGCTTCTGAAGAGTTAAATTAAGTGCTCTGTACAACGTATTATTAGAAGGGTGCTTCTGAAAAGTTAAATTACAGTGCTCTGTACAACGTATTGTTGGAAGGATGCTTCTGAAGAGTTAAATTAAGTGCTCTGTACAACGTATTGTTGGAAGGATACTTCTGAAGAGTTAAATTACAGTGCTCTGTACAACGTATTGTTGGAAGGATGCTTCTGAAGAGTTAAATTAAGTGCTCTGTACAACGTATTATTAGAAGGGTGCTTCTGAAAAGTTAAATTACAGTGCTCTGTACAACGTATTGTTGGAAGGATGCTTCTGAAGAGTTAAATTACAGTGCTCTGTGTAACGTATTGTTGGAAGGATGCTTCTGAAGAGTTAAATTAAGTGTTCTGTACAACGTATTGTTGGAAGGATTCTTCTGAAGAGTTAAATTAAGTGCTCTGTACAACGTATTATTAGAAGGGTGCTTCTGAAAAGTTAAATTACAGTGCTCTGTACAACGTATTGTTGGAAGGATGCTTCTGAAGAGTTAAATTACAGTGCTCTGTACAACGTATTGTTGGAAGGATGCTTCTGAAGAGTTAAATTACAGTGGTCTGTATAACGTATTGTTGGAAGGATGCTTCTGAAGAGTTAAATTAGAGTACTCCTCTGTACAACGTATTGTTGGAAGGATACTTCTGAAGAGTTAAATTAAGTGCTCTGTACAACGTATTATTAGAAGGGTGCTTCTGAAAAGTTAAATTACAGTGCTCTGTACAACGTATTGTTGAAAGGAATCTTCTGAAGGGTTAAATTAAGTGTTCTGTACAGCGAATAAAACAAAATAGTCAAAAATTGCACGGGTGACTCTCTAATTACCGATTCAATTAGTCTTTGGACAAAGTTTGTATATTCATCTCTCGAAGTTGACTCAATTATTGTGAATATCGTCGCTTCCAATGAAATACAATGGAAAGTTATGGGATAATGCTGCCATCTTTTGCTATTATCGAGTATTTGCTGTTACTTTAAAACATAAGCTTTCACATTGTGGACATACTGTTGACAGAACGGATCACTAGAATTCCCCACTCACACTTTACTCTGTTCCCGTTCTGGTCATACGAAATTAGTATTTTTCTTTCTGAATATGCCAATACTTATCAAACACACTTCTGTAATATGTAAGATTTTAAAATGTTGACAGACGTAGTGAGTAGAGCAACCTACGTTATTAGTATTATAATTATGCCTTATTTTTTGCAAATTATGTTTAATTTGAAATTTGTTTTTAACATAAATGATGAAACGCAAACAATATTTTAATTATATACTCTCTGTTTTATCTTTTAATATTTTATATAAAATAGGGTTCATAGCAATGAACTGAAATTAAATGCTCTTTACCAATAATGTAAATTAAATTTTTTGTGACTGTAAGTTAATATGATCTTACGCATGTATACACTGCAGTAATGATAAAGCAATGCTTAAAAATGACAATCTATAGAGGACTCGTGAAGCCTGAGCTCTGCACCAATCGCATAACTGTTTTGCCTCACACTGGTGATGCATCGGAAGAATTCGGCTCAATTCGTGAAGCAGCCTTCCGAACGCATACTTGAGAAAACGTGAAACAACAGAAATTCACCAACATTGTTTCCAAACGTAGAATATATGTCAAACGAGCGACAAAGAAACACATAAAGAACTAGAGCGTTCTATTGGATGCTGGAATTGGTAGATCTAGGTCAAGCTTCACGACTCGTTGCAATCACTATAGTCATCTTTGGTATTCTCAGTCTTTTTATCTGCATTATCTTGAATAGATGGTTAATTGCAAGTTTTAAGTATGCCTCAAGGTTTTCTTCTATCAGACACAACCATTTAAAAATTTTAAAATCCAATTGAGCGTAGAAAGGCTTGTTTCAACTGAAGCAAATGATGAATTGCTTTGATTGAAAGTTTTTATTGACTATCAAACTGTTAATCTTCAAATAGTGATTTAGAATGTTGTCCTGATCCCCGTAGAACTTCAATTATATTTTTACATTCTTAAATTTCAAACTTCACTATAAGTAATATACGGGACAAAAATAAACAAAATAAAATAAATTAAAAAAAAAAAAAAACTCTTCAAAATATCCATGGTTGAAATGCTTGGCTCTTCATTGTTGCTGGAAATAAAATATAAATTTAGTTTTTCTTTACAGTAATTAAACTGACCATGAACCCTCCCACTACGAAGATATTTTTTTTTTGTAACGCGGACTACAAAGATGGGGGAGGGGGTCATTTTGTGCCCACCTGCTAAGATTAAATATATATATATATATATCTCGCAAAAGAAACAAAATTAGAAACTCTCACAAAAAATCTACAGTGACTGAAGTGAACAGTACACAGGGTAAGATATTTATTATGCTATTATCTAGGAGGGACACTTTTAAATGACAGTCACATGTCCTACCAATGGGGGGGGGGGTACTTTGTGCCCACCAACTTAAAATTGCAAATTTATGAGGCACACTAACGTGAAACTCTCAAAATGAACAGTACACAGAATAAAACTAACTGCTAAATCCAGAAAAGGCCGGATAAAGCTAGATGTGAGACACATCTCCTACCAACGGGGAGGGGGGGGGGTACTTTATGCCCACCAACTTAAAATTGCAAATCTTATCAGACACACTGACGTTCCATTTGAACCACCGTAAGGTATTCGCTTTAGCTAAACATTTTGAGCAATAACAAATTTTCTTACAATTTTAAAGAAACGATTAGAGGAGTAATTACAAAAAATATACTATGATGGTTACAAAGTACCCCCCCCCCTGCCCCGTTGGTAGTCCAAGGGTTAAACAGGTAGTTTATTTTCCGAGAATTATGCGTTATTTACAGAGTACGCTTTTATTTTTTAAAATTATGCTTTTAAAATTAGTTTTATCTGGACCTTTAGGTAACAAAAATGACGTTCAAGGTAGCAACCATATACTAGTGTTATTGTTCTCTTAGGTTGCTCTAATAATGTTATTATTTTATTTTATTTATTTGTCAGTAAGAAATATGTAAGAAAGAAATTGTTACGCTTTTCATTTATTTTAGGGTCACTTCATTGAAGTTCAGGTGACAGATGGAGCTTTGTACAGAACCAAGATCCATTGTTACTTTCTGGACCAAACTCGGGTTGTTCGTCCACTCCCAAACGAGAAAAATTATCATATCTTTTATCAGATGTTAGCAGGACTGACGCAAGAAGAAAGAGGTTTGTTATAATATTTCTGTACCAAAATATCTTGTAAATGACTTTCCCTGAAGGAAATTTATTTCTTGCGACATATTACGACAAAAATTCATAGAATGTTTATTATTATACTTTTTTTTTTTTTTTAAGGTAGAGTGTGCGCTAATATACGAAACATAGTAAGATTTCACTACGTAATCAAATATATATGACGTGGCCATTATTTTCTGCTTAAAATAAATAAAAAATATATTATTTGTAATGTGTAATGTAAATAAATAAATAATAAAAAAATACAATTGATGCCAAATCAACCTGGTCTGTGAACTTGCTGTTCTTATTCAGTTTTAAATTGAAATAGCATATTCATGTATTGTTATCAGTGCTTTCGTACAACATGACAGGCGGTTTTATGGAATGGTACGTTATACTTGATACAGTGGCCGCTCTTGAGGGAAGTCAGATCAGTAAAAAGGGAAGAAAAAAACTTACCTAATTCTTGATAGTTAGAAGAAGAAATCGTACTTGATATTCTAGTTCTTTATAGTTACGGGAAGAAACTTACCTAGTGTCCTAATTCTTGCTAGCTAAGGGAATAAACTTACCTAATGTTCTATTCTTGCTAACTAAGGGAAGAAAACTTACCTAATGTCCTAATTCTTGCTAGCTAAAGGAAGAAAACTTACCTAATGTCCTAATTCTTGCTAGCTAAAGGAAGAAAACTTACCTAATGTCCTAATTCTTGCTAGCTAAAGGAAGAAAACTTACCTAATGTTCTAATTCTTGCTAGCTAAAGGAAGAAAACTTACCTAATGTCCTAATTCTTGCTAGCTAAGAGAAGAAAATTTACCTAATGTCCTAATTCTTGCTAGCTAAGAGAAGAAAACTTGCTTAATATGTAGATTATTTGTACAAGAATTAGAACGGTAGGTAAGTTTCCTTTCCAGCTCGTATCAATACAAATTTTAGTTCTTGCCGATGTGATTTCATTCATGACTTGATGTACCTACGTAAATTAAGTTGAAAGCCTAAGTATAAAAATCTTTTATTTTCATCCCTTTTGGACATTTCGAGGGATACATTACGTATGAATTGAACTGTTATAGTTATTTAGTCTATAATGAAAAATACATATTCTAAAGGTTAAATTCAATAGTTTGAAGCACAAAAGATGCAATCATGAGGAAGATTTCTATTGTCTGAAGCAGACGAAATATAAAAATGTGGAAAAATACTTTTTTTTTCTATGTAGTCTGATGTTTTTATTTTAACGTACATATTATGGAATTGTAATAATTTTAGACTAAAAGCAATGTCGGTCTATCTATTGCAGTAAAACTAAATTTGGAAGGGTATTCAATCCATAATCTTCGCTACCTCAATCGTGGTGACACGAAACAAGATGAAGCAGAAGACGCCGCAAGATTTCAGGCTTGGAAGGCTTGTTTAGGTAATCCTTGCTCTTCTTTTTCCTCTCTCTCTCTCTCTCTCTCTCTCTCTCTCTCTCTCTCTGTCTGTCTTTCAGGCACACACATTCGCACTCCCTTCCACATTTTCATAATTTGTTTAGTTTCTAGTGTGTGTATATACAGGGCCGGATTTAGGGGGTAGGGTGAAAAGGTGCACGTGCACCCCCTTCCCCTTCTTTGTAAATATACACGATCTAAATTGAGAAAATAGCAACACTTTCCGAAACTTTCTGCCATCGTGTTTCCGTTTCGGGCTTAAAGCAGAACTTTGCAAAAGCAACAGTTTAAGTCGATTTTCGAAAAGTTGAAGGAAAAGCATTCACCAAGCAAAACAATATAACACTTGTCAAGTAGGGAAGAAAACGAAAGCCGGGAGGAGAAAAGAAAATTTTTTTTCCTGCGTAACACTTGCGACCCTCTTTAAAATACTTTTCACAGTTCTATGCATCAATGTTGTTATGGATAAAGAATATTGTCACATGTCATTTTGAAGAGTTTCAGTGTGATTGGTTATTTTGGTAGCTATTGGTGCACACCCCTTCAGACAATCCTGGATCTGGCCCTGTATATATATATATATATATATATATATATATATATATATATATATATATATATATATATATATATATTACATTTAGTAAATCAATGAATCACTGGCGGTACGCAACGGTACGACGTATCCGGCGCCTTTTTAATGAGAATGAAATATTTCCTCTTCTAAACTGAACTGAACTGAAAGCCGGTACAAATAGTCTGTTGGAACTGCAACTTTTTCCGCAAAGGATCCTTTACTCAATTCTCGTTTTAATGTGTCCAATTAAAATAATTGTTCATATTCTTATTAGGAAGAGGATTAAGTGAAAACATTTCCTAGATTTTTTTTTCGCAAACTTTATCCATTAATTTAATAAAGGTTTGTAAAACATTTTGGTAGCATGATCAGTATTCTGAAGAACGTTTTATGAACAATGTACTGTATGTGTGTTGTTATTGAAATTCAGTATTTATGGAACTCTTGATGCCTTTTTGAAAATAAACAATAGCAGGTTACTTTCGCCCGTTTACAGAAAGAGAAAAAAGCAAGAAAGAAATCACTAAGAAATATTATCATTACGTTTATTGTATTATAAAATTAAGATGTAAGAATCGGACATTTTTGAAACATCTTTATATATATGTACATAATAGTTTTTAGTTACAGGACTGCAGTAATATGCTACTGATTATTATTATTATTATTATTATTATTATTATTAATAATAATAATAATAATAATAATAATAATAATAATAATAATAATAATAATAATAATAATAATAATAATAATAATAATAATAATAATAATAATACCCTGAAAGATATGCAACATTTTAACCATTATGAACCTGAGGTCCAGCGTACCGGCACCTTTATTTTTAGAAATAAAAGCGTGTATAAACATTACAATACAGTAAAATCTCTGAATAACAGACACCAGTAGGACATAATTATTTGCCCGTAAATGGGAGGTATCTGTTACAGAGGTTACTATATTTATAACTAATGAATTCATTGTATACTTACACACAATTACCGTATGACCTATGAGTAATCAACATTTCTGGCTAATATTAAATACTGTACTATACGTTCGAATTACTGATTGTATTTTCCAAATAAGATGACCTTGGAAATGTTACTTGTTGAAATTTTATCGTAAAATCAACAAACGCTTGCTTCAATATCTTTGGAAGCCAAGGAAAATAAAACTGAATTTATCCACGAAGGGAAAGTGTTCCCTGATACAATTCTTAGTCATAAGATAGGCCCTAACGATTGTCTTTACTCATTAAAGTAGGTTTCCAATCAGAGAAGAGAACTATTTCAAGCTGCAACTCTTCTGTGAGATGATGGTTCAGCAAAATATTCGATAAAGATATTTTGTGGATAAAGGATTTTATGTCTACTATATGGATCACAGGTTAGGGTTGATCAGAAAGTAAGGTTACAAAGCCTGCAATAAAACGTGTATATATTATTTCATACAACCAACAGATAATACATATATTACGTTAGTTTTCGATATAGTCTCCATATTGGTTGAGGCACTTGTCGCATCGTGCGATGAGTTTGAAGATTCCCTCCTCATAGAAGTCCTGTGCTTGCGTGTCCAGTCACGTTGTCACGAAGTGTTTCACCTCCTCGTCTGAAGCGAAGCGACGATCTCCTAGGTGCTGCTTCAAGTGCGGAAACAGGTGAAAGTCGCTTGGAGCGAGATCCAGGCTGTAAGGAGGGTGGTCGATGATGTCTTAGCGAAACTGCTTGTTGATGCCCTGCTAGATCGGCCACTGCACTCCTTTTCTCTACCAGCCGCGAACTTTCGACACCATTCTGCGACATGCTGACGAGACATTACAGTCTCTCGGTAAATCTCTACCAGCTGCCAATGAGTTTCAACCGCGGGTACATGTTTTGCTTACAGAAATCGAATAACTAAGCGGACTTCTTCGCGAGACCAATTTTCCAAACAAATCGCTATTTGTGTTTACGTACAACTTGCGCCATAGGTGGCGGGAGACTGAAAGTTTGCTCGGTTGCCAACTCGATGTACTAAAATTACCGCACACGCTTCCTTCCTCTGTAACAGACGAAACTCCAGAAATATCGGCCTTGTAACCTTAGTTTTTGATTCTCCTTCGTATTTAAACTGCAGTAGGTATTTTCTTAGCTAAATACGTATGAACTAACAAATAATCCCTGGCTGTTACGTATAAAGAGGTTACTATAGTACTGCCAAAATGTCTTGATCCGCGGCAAAAATGCGAACTGAACTCTCACACACGCGTTGAGCCAATAAGGGTTCAGCTGTTGCTAAGTGAGAGAGCCTTGCAGCAGTGGGAGTGGAATTCCTTCAGCCGATAGCAGCGCTTGCAACGGAAGACTAGGTGTCAAGTCAATGTGGCATATCTATAAAACGCTGCAGAGGTAAAGAAAAAAGAGACTGTTCATGTTTGTAAAAGGAAGGGTTATGTCCTATAATAAGATATAGTTTTGCCGGGACAAAAGTGTCCGTTAAGTAAAGTTTCACTGTATTTATTTATTCATTCATTCAAGTTTTCATCAGTAAATATTTCGGAATACGATGTAACGGTATTTTCAAAAAATATAAATAGTCAAATTGTGATATTTTGAAAGTATATCATAGTTTTCAAACATTTGTGGATGTTTTGAATCAACTAATATTAAAGCATTATAAATTTGGGCGATGAACATCTGGAAATTATCCAGTATTTTACTTAAACGACTTGCAAATTCAATATTATGTTGCAAAATTCTTATATTTTCTTTGCTCACTGAAATACAAGCATTATACGAGGGCTGCTTGAAATTTTCTGCAAATTACTACTTACAGCGACGATAGTGCTCCGATATTACTGAAGTATGAGTAAAGTAGTGGGAGCAGCGCTACATCTTTACACAGACGTGCGCGGTACATCAGTCTGCATCCAGTCGTGTGGTAGAGTGAAGGTTGTCTGATCTTGTTCCACTTTTGTAGCGTCTCAAAATGTGCTCCTGCAATAGAAAACCCCGCCAAATGTGAGGTCAAGCTTTTATACATTTTATTACGACAAAACCATATTCGGCAGCAGCTATACATTAGGACTTAATGCCATGTATGGACCAAATATGATGAGCGAAGGAGTTGTTCGTGAATGGAAATGGAAGAACAAACATTCATGACGAAGAGGGGGAGTGGCAGGCCATCAGTGATCATTGAGAAACTCGTTCAGAAAATTGATGGAAAAGTTTCTTAAAAATCGACGTTTCACAATCTCGGGGCTTTCCGATGAATTTCCAGAAATTTCCAAGACTGTGTTATGTGATCTCAGCGCTTTGGAAATGATGAGAAGCTGAAAGATGTGGTCACAGGCTGGCTCAAGGCACAGGCAGGAGATTTTAATGCTGATGGAATTTCTAAGTTATTGCAGATATATTATAAGAGCTTGAATGTTTATGGAAACTATGTTGAAAAATAGGGCAAAGAAGTAGGTAGTTTTCAGATGTATATAATAAATTATTCTTATTTACTTTGGTGTTTCTCTTTTAACCAATCGGAGGTTACTTTCCAAATATCGGAACGGCAATATCTAATATTTTTAAGATTTTATTGTATTCATGAGATGGATATGTTGATTAATATTGAATATCTCTTCTTCGACAGGCGTCTTGGGTATTCCTTTCCTCGACGTTGTAAGAGTGTTGGCTGCTGTTCTATTGCTAGGCAATGTGCAGTTTGTGGATGGTCAAGGCTTAGAGGTTGACGTGAAAGGAGAGACAGAAATTAAAGCAGTCGCTAGTTTGCTCGGTGTATCTGGAGGTTCCCTCTTCCGTGGCCTCACCACAAGAACACACAACGTACGGGGACAACTCGTCAAATCCATGTGTGATGCTAATATGGTAAGTGTTTATTATCATTGACTGCGATCGAATATTTATTTATTTTTTTGACCTGCCACACCTAAGACAGATTAATTACCGGGTACAGTGTGAGTACTGGTTTAGAAAAAGTAAGCAAATAGCTGGATCTGTCAAGTGTTTTGATATTTTTAGGCTATTATTACCGTTCAGATTAGTTAAACATGGCGTTTACAATGGCTACGCGACAAAATATAAAATCGAGCGCTTGGCTTGGCAGTATGTAATTAAAACGAGAGTAGCTGTCGAATGTAAAAATAAAAATAAATCTTTTGACAAGGGCAGTTCAAATAAATTGTAATGAGAGGAAAGTACAAACAAAACTAAGCAAGCTTGTTTCTTTAAACGATAATGTGTAATTAAAGTACGTACGCTTTTCTAAAATATCATTTAACTAGGATGCAAGTGTCATCTATTTCATAACGTAATTGCAGGATGACGGTTAATCGTAAACATTAATTTTGATAGTTCTTTTTAAAAATAATAATAATAATAAAAAAAAAACATTTATATCAACCTTGCTCTTCTTATTAGCTTTTGGATGTTTGTTTGTGTTCTTCCTGCATTAAATATTATTCTTAAAGGATCAAATAAATACAGAGTCCGCGGTAGCTCAGTGGTAGAGCGTTCACCTCTGGTGCATGGGGTCTTTGGTTTGATCCCAGCTCGTGCCAAGTTTTCTTGTGGACAAACACTGTGTGCGTGGGTTTTTTTTTCGGTGTTTCCCGGTTCGGTGTGTTTTGGTGTCTCCCGTTTCCTCCCACTTTCTTTATTCCACCATTTCATTCATTTCTGATCATCACCTTCACCTTTAGCCTAGCCGGGATAATCGTGGGACGTAAAACTTAAAAGATTTCATTTTCAAATAAATACAAATAAATTACTATTATATAATATTGGTAATATCTTGGAGCGTTTTCGTAAGCTAGTTGCAAAGTTATTTCGTTAATCTCGTGTCTTTTTATCTTTCGTCCTTCATGTGTCTTTTTTATTATTATTATTATTATTATTTTTTTTCGTGAGAAGGACACTCATGGCAAGAACACTTATCGTACGAATTACAACCGATCGGAATTAAACTTGGCATGTTGTAGACCTTCAGCTGCTATACAAGCTTGTGAAACGTATGATGTGCAAACTTTTGGTTCCTAAATTATACCTGAAATGGAAATCAAATCAAGAACGGTTTTTTCCGACTATAGTAAGCTTCAACTAGTAATTTTGAAAGTACGAAGACGATAAATTGAGGCAATATGGCATCATGGTACAAAGAACTGTCTCGAATTCCTCTTTAATACAAAGTTTTATTTAATGAAAGTGTTTTTTTTTTTTTAGATTCTTTTTATTCTGGATATAAACTAAAGTGTGTAGACATCCATGGCGTCACTACTTTTCTTATTTACAATTATTGCACTGTATACCATTTTTTAAATCGGGCGAATTCGGGTTATGTGCCTGCGCCATTTTGTTACGGCTCCAGTCGTAACCATATCTTTTAATGGAAACCAATTATTGTTTTACAATTTCGTTATCTTATAACGATTTCTAGTGCAGAAATCGACATGGCTAATAAGGCTGCGACATACGTTTTAAAACCACAAATGTAATTATAGGACAAGACAAGACAAGTACGAAGCTAAGCATTATTTTAAGTATTTTGCGCTACTTACAGCTCAGTTATAGTTCCATACTTTACGGTTCTCAGATAACCTCTTCATCTTGATATAGAAGGCAAATTAATTTTGGGTTCGGGCAGGGCCATGCCGTGGAAAATCAGCGCCCGGGGCGAGAGTATACGACGGCGCCTCCATACATATATTCCAAGCAATTTTTCCTATCTTTTTTATTTTTTCTCTCGAATTTTTCGCCACCCTTACTTCGGCGCCCGAGGCTGTGTCGCCCCCCCCCCCCCCACGGCACGGCCCTGGGTTCGGGCGTAATTGATTAATATTATCATCACGTACACCTTCGTCTTTTAAAAAAGAAGAACTGCCAGATGGATTGAAGTTTAATGCCCGTTTCGAGCACTGAGACTATATGAGACAAAACCAAATGATTTGATCCGAATCATGGATTTTTTTGTAATCTAAATGAAATCTTCAATTGTAGTTCCATGGTTGGGCAGTGTAGACTAAAGGAGACGCCGATAATGAGAATGAATGATATGATTCAACAAAGACAGTGGGAGGAAACGGGAGAACCTCGAGAAGACCCACGCACACGGTGTTGGTCCACCACAAAGCTCATTTGGCACAAGCTGGGATCGAACCAGGGACTCTACGCTGCACATGTGAACACTCTAGCACTTAGCCAGGGCCGTGGTGGCTCAGTGGTAAAGCATTCACCTCTGGTGCATGGAGTCCCTGGTTCAATATCCAGCCAAGTAAGTTTGTGTGGATCCTGTTTCCTCCCACTTTCTCATTCCACCAATTGTTCCATCATCATTCACTTGCTTTAATCATCGTCTCCCTTAGCCTAAAGGGTGTAATGGTGCGCCGTAAAAGATTTCAATAACACATGTTCTATCGAGGCCTTTTGTTGAAAGCTCTTGGCATTTTCCGTTATTTGCTACCACAGCTTTGTCTCTTATGTGAAAAACTTTGAATTTTACACGTGAAGGTTAATCTTTGTCTAAAGGTAGTGTAAGGAAAAGGTGGTTATTATTTTTGTTTTACTTTTCAAACTTTATAAAACTAAAATTCTATACCTTGTCTCATAATATGTACCTTGCCAGGTAAGAATGAGCAGATATACTTCTAGCTGAGAAGCTATAGGTAAAGTGACCTTTGGGTAGGCAGGCCAGATATCGATGACAAGATAATACAGGGTGGCGCAGGGAAACAGAAAATTTTTAATTGACGTAAAATGCTCTAATCAACACAGGAAAGAATACATTTAATAATAATTCAGATGCATGTAGAGAGTATGCTATTAACAATGACACTTACATGTCACTTTATTTCTTGAAGATGACATCGGAAAAATGTGCCCCAACTCTGCATACACATTATGATATGAGTATGTTTTGGAAATTCGCTGGAATGCTCAGTGTATTAGTATTGAGGAACGTTAGAGAGTCCTTCTTTAACACCGTTGTTCAACGTTGTTTGGAGCAGTGGCGGCGTAAGGCAAACTGGGGCCCGGGGCCAGTGAAGTAGATCGGGGCCCCTTTTCGAACAATCGTGATTTATATACTTCTATTTTTGACATTCATTTACATAATCATTTTTTCTGTTTACTTTCCGGATGGTGTGTGTGTTTAGATCATTTTAATCTTATATATATATATATATATATATATATATATATATATATATATATATATATATATATATATATATATATATATTAAACAAATGAGGTGACATTCAGCATCCCTGTCTATATTTTTAGTACTTAGAACCGCCTTCAGGCTGGTATCTAAAAATAAAACTGGAGGATTATCATTGCATAGTTTTCTTTTTCATTCATTTTTAAACAAAGGACACAATAGAAAAAGGATTAAGGATACAAGTCTAACGGAAACTACAACCCACGAAAGAAATAACATCATCTTAAGAACAAACAAAACTTAACAATCAAGAATCCAGAATTTATCCTACACCTATACTCTTCTAGTATCAACGCGTACTGTAATTAGATGGAATAGTGGAAGTAATGCTCCCAATAATACATTTAGAGACAAATTTACCTATAAAATGTAACAATCAACTGATATTGCAAACATTGTAAATACTAATATAACCGATGCGATTTCTAAATGTAAACTCTGTTTTCTAGAATTCTTTGTTCGGTTGTCGTCTTTTGGTGTTTCTCCTATGAAATTTCTCATATGAGTCAGTTTATTCATAGTTTCTCCCTGTCTGAATTTGCGCTGCATGGGTTTTATTTGATTAGATTTTTCTTCTACAATTAGCCCCATTCACTTTAACATTAGGTTCCTCTCCAGTGATCATACACAATACTTAAACTTTTTTTTTTTTTACTGAACTATCAGTAAATAATAGCTAGAATACATTTCTCTCCTGCGTGTCTTTTTCATTTATCTTTCACTAGGTTTCTCTCCAGTGATAATGTGCTATCTATTTAGACCCACTACTTTTGCCGTCTCCTGCTTGTCTATTTTACTATTGTTTCCAGATTTCATATTTGTTTTATGACTATTTATTTTGTATTTAATAATTCAGTCTTGTTCATATTCTGTCACTTATGATTATTTCCATTACCTCTTACTAACATAGTATTAGAATATATTATAACAAAAATCCTGAACATATTGAATAATTTGGAATATACTATAGATTAAATATGTAAGCACAGAATTCTACTACGGGTTATACCATCCTACTTTTCATTACCAGCTATTATCAGTCAATTGACAGATCTTAACGGCTTTTTATTACTCTTTTGGTACGTTTGTATTTTTATTGCCTTCACTTCAAACATGAAGCTACTTTTGACAGTAGTTCCACTACCATATTAGCCTGTGTTCCACCAACATTCAGAATGATACCTTTCTTGCTTTGGTAGCAGCGAAAGTCTCAACTATATTATCAGAATCCAAAGTAGATGCTATTTCATTTTCGATAGAAAAAATGTCCAGATTCGTGAATCTTTCTTGTGACTCATTGTGGAACGCAAGTATGATTTTACCAATTTCATTTTGCTGAAAGATCTTTCACACGATGCGACAGATACGTGCAGTGTTATCAAAATCTGAAGACCGGTTGGCAAACATTAGTAAATTTCAAGCCCCATTGAAGATACCTATTTCAGGATGCCTTTTGGGGAAGTCAAGCTGTTCTTTAGTTTTCTGAGCACACCTTAGTGAACGGATTATATCCTTACAATCCTGAAATAATTCTAAGCCATCCAGGTCATTCGGGTAGAACAAAGCCAAACCAGAGCAACATGCTTTTAGCCTTTCCTCGCTCTCATCATCTAGCTGCTGCACAAAGTTGGCCATAGAACACAGGAATCCAAATCTGTCGTTCAGGTCATGCACCTGAGTAAAATGATCATACATTTGTTGTCTCATCTCATCTAGAATTTCATTGATAGAGAGCTTCACTTTGGCCTGTCCAGTCAGGGGTTCATTCTTTGCTTCCCCAGGCATGCATTTCTTTCTCCTGTGTGCATCCACAGTTATGTTGCATGCCCTGCAACTTCCTTCAGCTGCAGAAATGATTTCCTTGCCCAGCTCAAGTCTCTATGTATCAGTGGTGTCAACCAGACTCTGTAACTGAATAAGAATCTGATTGAAACTCACATCCTGAGATTGAAGGAATTTTTGGATCCGATCAATATATGAGATATCTGCAGACCAGAAAAATAGTAAAGCGATGAAGTTAAATGACTGGATGCTTGCAAGAAGAAGACCAGCATCTCCTCTAGTATCAAGTGTTTCAGTCGAAGTGTCACGCAGAGCTTTCAACATATCAATCACTTTATCCAATTAACTAGAAAGTGCTTTCAAAGCTTCTGCTTTTGAACTCCATCTAGTGTCAGTTTTACGTTTCGGACCAATCTTTACGTGATTTTGCAGCACATTCCATCGGTGAGTAGATCTAGGGAGGAATACCAAAAACTTTCCATTGCTCCAAACAGTGTTCGCCAGAATGTTAACGTGCGCAGAATGTAAGCCACAATATTCAATGTATTATTGTTACAAGGAACGAAAATGGCCAAAAGACTTATATTCCGTGTCAAAGTTTGAACTCCAAAATATTGCCCGGTCATTGTAGGCTGATTTTATCACGAGATTGACCCCTGCAATCTTAATATCAAGGCTATCACGTTATAGTTACTTCAGTATTTCAGCAGAAATACTCTCAGCAGTCTTTCCTTTGACAGAGATAAAAATCAATAAATTCTTCCCGAACTTGAACAGAATCACGTTGTATGTCAACAAATCGAATGATTTGTGACAACTGTTCCACACGAGGACAAACAGGAATTGAATTAAATATAATGCTGAAGTATTTTGAATATTTGAACACTTGTTTTCTTATTGAACATTTTCTTCATTCTAAATTTGTGGGCTGAAATGTAAATTCATGCACCAAAGAACAAGAGCAGAAATAGGGAAACCAGCTAAGCAAAAGGGTTTCACTCGCTGAAAATTTGACTTGTAAAGGACAAAAGAAAAAAACAGAAGAAAAACAAGTGAATCTGCAACTATAGCGTCTGCACCAAAGAGCTTTCAGTTAGCAACATAATGCTATTGTGCTGCCAAAATGTCTTGAACCGTGGCAAAAATGCGAACTAAAGCTCACACCCCGACACACCCACACGTTGAGCCAATCGTGTGGGCTCAACGTGTGGGTGTGTTGCTAAGCGAGTTGCTAAGTTGCTAAGCGAGAGAGCCTTAGCGAAAGAGAGTGGAATTCCTTCAGCCGATAGCAGCGCCTGAAACGGAAGACTAGGTGTCAAGTCAACGTGGTATATTTATAGTACCCTAATAAAGCATTACGTTCATTCCTTCTTTCTATCCTTCTCTTGAACTGATATGTGAATAAATAAATAAACAGTGATGTTTTAGGAAGCAGGCTAGGAGATGGGGCCCCATTACTTCTATCAAAGGATCTTAGAATGTAAACAACACAATATACTTTGACTTTCTTTTATTATATTTTAATCTACACAGCTTTTTCCTTTAAATTTCTCTGATGTTATTGAACAAAGTTTAACTTTTATTTTATTCATATTTTAATCCACATACATTTTTTCCTTTAAATTTCTTTGGGGCCCCAAGAGAGTAAAACTTTTATTTTATTTATTTTTCAGGTACATTCAACTTTTTTTAAAAAAAATTCTTGGGGGCCCCAAGAAAGTGGAACGTCTGTTTTATTTTTTCGACTGCATTCAGCCTTTTCCTTTAAATTTCTTTGGGAGCCTCCAAGATAATGAAACTTTTATTTTATTTATTTTTAATCTACATTCAGTTTTTTTCTTTAAATTTATTTCGGGTCTCCAAGAGAGTGAGGCCCGAAGATTATAGCTTGTATAGCTTATACGGAAATCCGGTATTGATTAGCTTTATTAGACAGATATTTATGTTGTTTCATCCGTCATTTGGTGTAATATTGATTGACAATTAATTGCGTTTTCTTTCAGGAAAGGTGTGGATTATAAATCTTGACAGTCCTTGTATAGCTCATGCTAACAAAGTTCCTTATTAATTATTTTTTTTACCTACGTTGGGGGCCCCCAGAAAGTGGGGCCCGGGGCGAGGGCACCGCTCGACCCGCCCTTACGCCGCCACTGGTTTGGAGGATGTTTTGTACTATATTCTTTACTTTTGAGATGTTCCCATAGATTCGCCACAGAGAAAAATCGCATACACTGAATTCAGGGGATCTTGGAGGCCATAGAATATCACCGTTCTTGTAAAATGTTTTCACAGCGAACACGCTTTCTGCACAACTTCAATGCTTCATTATTAGTAAATGGCAAAGTCTTTTCAATGTTGTCTTATCTGTTTCAAAGAAATAACGTACCGGCCATACAGTGCTGCTGATTCCAGATTCAAAATTTCCGGTTTCACTGCGCCACTCTGTATAAAGATGAAAATAATTTGATAATCCATAATTTTGCTTTTCTGTTGTTTCAGTCAAATATGACCCGTGATGCCCTCGCCAAAGCTTTGTATTGTAGAACTGTAGCCACAATTGTTCGTCGTGCAAACAGCATGAAGAGGTTAGGTTCTACGTCAGGGACATTGAGTTCGGATTCCAATGAATCAGTCCACAATCAAATTGAAGTAAGTAATTTTCAGTTCTTCTTATTATTACCTTTTAGAATATGAAATGCAGTTCATATAACTGCAGTGTTGTCCCACACAATAAATATCATAATAGTAATAAACAAAAGTATACTCAAGGCACTAAACACAGTCACACTTTCTGAGTCTAGAGCAATTTGTTAATGGAAAATAGGAAGAAATGAAGAAAAAAGAGACAGAAGGGTTCATATATGGCTAATAATTACGAAAAGGTTTTTATATGATCTGTTATTCATTTATTTTTCAATAATCTGTACAACCCATTGAAGAGTCACTTGAGACTCGAAAGCTAATTGTGTTGAATGACTGCAGGGAGTTTTTGTTTAAAACTATCACGTAAGAACTAGAGTGGAAAAAACTCATGATTTTTTATAAAATAAAATCATTTTTGTTGATTTTTTAAAAATTTAAATCAACTCTTTCTCCTCGTATAATACAAGTCGCGAACTGAAGAAAACACATTAGGAATTAGTATTAAATGTTAATTATGCCATTTAAGTGAAAGTATTCGGGTTAAATTTTGAATTGATTCCTAATCGTTAACCTGTTTCAATCCTAGTGTTTCTTAAACATTAAGGAAAAAGTACAGCAACGTTTATCAACACGACACTTTTTTTTTCCCACAAAAGTTACTGATATTTGGCAGGGGCATATTTTAAAAATTCGGAACTAGCTTGCGTCATGAAGTGCATATAAAATACGTAAATTCCGCCTAAAGTTATAAAATCTTTAAAAAAAAAAAAGTTTCGGAGAGGGGATCGGACCTCTCTAAATACGCCCCTTTGTCTGGGAACAAACAAACAGACGCACCACACAAAATAATTTTTGTCTTTAATGTCGATGGTGATTTCCCCCGTTGGAATAGTTAACGATGTAAAAACCCTATATTACGAAGAGAAGAAAGCAGAATTCTCCCCGTTACCCGTTCAAATCGGGATTTTCCCTAATCATCCTCTGCATGACACTTGTTTTCATACTGTGCTGTACATACATTTGAGTCTCATTGTATTATGATTATTGCCTTCCATAATCGAAATAACATAACAGAAACGGGATTTTACTTATTTTCGCTTTAAGTTAATTTATTTCGGAATTTGATTTAAATCAACGATTTTTATTTAAGAAAACAAGTGATTTAAATCTATCCTGGTAAGAACCCATTTTTTGATATTCGAATGCTCACGCACTACTCACAAATAGTTTTTCCTATCCACAAATAACATTACATTAATTTTAAAATGTCATGATACTACTTTCTTTGTCTTTATTCCTAAATTTATTTATTTAATTTCAGATTGCCAGCCAGCATGCCTCGACAATAGGCACTGCAGGTTCAAAGTCCAGTAAATCAATGACAGCATTGAATAATGCAGTCCGGCATGCAACTGATGGCTTCATTGGCATTCTGGATATGTTCGGATTTGAGGATCCAAAGGTAAATGGAGTTTTTAATTACCAAACCTTCTAACAGTTGTCTTTTCTCCTTTTCTTTGGACACATATCTCATTTATGTTTCGCAATTATTTCTGAGTTAGTAGTTATGAGTGCTTTATATAAAGATGGAACATTAACCCTACGTCCACCAAGGTGGGTTAAAAGTTGTCCACACTTTTATTAGAATAAGAATTTTTATGGATGTTTCTTTACTATCATGTCATAAATCAGGTAAAAAATAATGTAAATATTATTTTCTGTCATTCAATACTTTTAATTTCTAGAAAGTAACCCAAAATTTTTAAAAAGTTTTCGTGATGGACATAAAGTACCCAACCTTGGTGTAACGTGTTACCATAATGTGCATGAGGTTATTTCCAGTTAAAGTTGAAAAAAATGACACTAGGCGTGGCTACGGGTACAGCAGACGCAAAGCGTCGTACACTTAAATGGAAACGACGTGCTGGATTCAGAATGATGATTTTAAAAGTGGAATCATACATACACCAAGATGTAACGTGTAACTCCGCACAGCAAGGGAGGGTTAAAAAAATGTCCACACAAAAATAATTATTTTCTGTCCTAGAAAATGTTATATTCTTCTCTATTTTCTGCCTTCAGTTGTCTAAGTTTATAGTTAGTGCAAAATAGAAAAGAATATTACATTTTCTGAAACAGAAAATAATAATTTATATGCAGGATATTTTTTAATCTTCCCTTGGTGTGCGGAGTTTTCGCGTAACCCCTTGATGTACGTAGGGTTAATAGACGTGTGTAAGTGAACAATTACGTAGTTCTTATATACTGGTATCCCTAATCGTAAATGTCAACCTAAAATCGTCAGTTTTGCGTAAACTACTTTTAATCACAAGGGAAGGGAAAACTGTTTACCCTACCCCTAGTGTACAGCTCAGCTTGTAACTACATATTAGGATAGAGCATCACTCTGTCAAAAGAAAGAAATTAAAGGAAAGTGCAATAACAGACGAACAGACAAATGTAAGATATTGCATGATAGTCCAACTTCTCTGTAGACTCTCTTTGTCGCTACATCGTTAGCGTTGCGAGGGAGACCCGAGTTCGATTCTTGGTGGGAGCTCATGTGGTTCAGATCCCTACATTAAGTTGTAGATCCATGTCCAGTGCCGTGCCGTGGAAAATCAACGCCCGGGGCGAGAGTATACGACGGCGCCCCATATATATATATATATATATATATATATATATATATATATATATATATATATATATATATATATATATATATATATATATATATATATATATATATTCCAAGTAAATTTTCCTTTCTTTTGCCCCTTTTTCTCCCGATTTTTTCGCCCTCCTTACTTTGGCGCCCGGGACCGCCGCCCCGCTCGCACCCCCACGGCACGGCCCTGTCCATGTCTCATATAACCTCGCTGGGGATAGGGACGTTAAGCTCCAATTCAATTTTTCTGTAACTCGGCCAGCTCTCAGTGAAACTATTGATAGCTAACATGAAGGGCATTCTCTACATGTTTATTAAAAGTATAAGCTCAAATGGAAAAGAAAACAGAAAGATTTCCACTTAAAACTTGTTTACATTGTTCGTACAGGTCCTATTGTAATATCATTTTTACTTTATTACTCCTCTGGCTTTTCATTTTTCATAGTGTTTACTATAATAGTGTATTTTTATAGGAATTTATATATAATACTTAAGAAATATTATTTGAAATACTATTGTAGAGCTATTTACTAAAGTAATGAGGTAAAACTTGTATTTATTATCTATTTACTACAGTATAATTTGTATTATGTACAAGGGTGGATTGAAAAGTTCCCAGCCTGACCTATAAAATTAGAAAATATTTGGATAAGTTATGTTTTATTTTCCCACGTAATCCCACTCGATCGAGATACATTTACGTCACCTCTCAGGTGACGCTTATATAACACTTTTAAAAAAATGATTCCCAGAACCCTGCAAAATATTCCAGTACAGAACTTTTCACTTCTGCATCCGAAGAAAGTCACTTGAGTCCCAAAAAAACTTGTTTAAGGTTTCTAAATAAGTGAAACCCCGAGGGGGCTAGATATCAGGCGAATAGGGCGGGTACGGCAACAGTTTGAACTCACAGGAATGAATTTCTGCCATGAATGCAAGGGACGTGTACTTAATGACAGCTCGATGCTCGATTTTCTCCATGTCACAAATTTCCGTCACGTCCGCCGTCTTAGCGCCTTATAAACTTCTCACCTGAAACAATAGAGAAATTAAATTTTACACAATGACTATCAACGGATATAACTACGCTGCTAATGTATACAAACATAAAATAATTGTTTTTTGTCCTAGTCAAGCCACGAATTTTCTAATCAACCCTCGTATAATATATTGTAAGAACATACTAGTATATGTGTTGTATTATAGAATATTAGTAACTTCTAGTATTCAGAACATAATATAGTCCTCATCACTGGACTAGTGGCTAGAATGTGCGCTTTTTTGTGGTCCCGTGTTCAATTCCCGCTGGGAGAACACAAAAACAAATGACTTTTACAATTATTCACTTCTTTTATCATCTGTCACCTTTGCTATAAAAGGCATAACCCGTGGAATATTAAACTAAAATTTTTGTTTCGGAACATAATACTAATCGAAGTAATCTTCATAAGCAAAACAAACACTCTACTGTCTTTCAGAACCTTTACGCATTTGCCTCTAATACAGATATGTACTTTTTTTTTTTTAACACTTTGAGTGCTGGGCTCTGAAGTGCAGACTTTCCCAAAAAAGCTGGACGTTTTAGCAACCTTTTAAAAAATTATATCTCAAAATCTAGAAAAGATAAAATAATACAATATGCACCTTTGAAAGTTTACAGCTGACTCTTTATTCTTAATATTCTGTATTTCAACCACAAAACTGTTACAAATCACAAATAACATTTACACATAGTGCAAGAAAAATTAATATGAGAATTATTATCTCAAGGTTACTTACATGATATATATGATATTTCTGTTGCTACATAGTCTGGATCAGTCTCACAATTGTTTAATAACTCTCCTTCAAACAAATCACCATGATTGTCGCTCAATTCTACTTTTAAACCAGGGTTTCTACTCGTCATGAAAGTCATGGAAAACTCAAGGAAAACGGTGCAAGTCAGGGAAAATCAGGGAAAAGACTGAAAATCAGTGAAAGTCAGGGAAATCTTATAAAATATATTTTTTCTAACATTAATTGTACACCAATTTCAGCTTAGTCAACCATTATGTGGGACGTTGCTCAGCTTTTATAGGAGGTAAATGGAATGTGCATATGAGCAATTGATTACTATTTCTCCCTCTAGAGTAAATGTTCTAATATATAAATATTCACGGTTATTTATTCCTTGTTTATATGTCAACGTCATCCGATGCCTGTCAGGGAATTCCTGTCAAAGATCAGGAAAAGTCAGGGAGAAGTCAGGAAAATAGATTTCTCCAGGACAATAGGAACCCTGTAAACTGAAATGTACTGAATCGTCCGAAGGTTCTTTCGCGCCATTTTTGACGATCAAACAATAGACACATGGTTTTTGAACCCTGGCGGTAACAAGATATTAATTAGAATCTTCACACCATCTATCGACGAAATTTCGAACTACGAAGTCAAAGGAATATTTCAAAACTGCTAACTCCGTATAATAAATTAGCAAAATGATTGAAATACATTTTGAATCATATCGCGTATAAATACGGAATCCGCAGTCTACGAAAGATAAACTACTCCGTAAAAATACGGAGTTATCACTCAAAGTGTTGAATCTCTTTGAACAGTTTATTAAAAGTATATTCAATAATATAATCTACTTAGAAGTGTGAAATCGAATAGAGAGTTTTCAAAAGAATATTTTTAAATATGACAGTAAATAATGTTACATGAAAATTTTAAAATTCAAATTTTAAAAATCTGAAAATTTTTAATCATAATCTTTATTACTGTTTTTGTTTTGTAATGTACTAAAACAAAGTATTTTAATTTTGTATGTTTTTTTTTTTTTCTTTCTTTCTTGTTGTAGCCCAGCCAACTGGAACATTTGTGTATTAACTTATGTGCCGAAACAATGCAACATTTTTATAACACGCATATTTTCAAGTCCAGTATTGAATCTTGCCGCGACGAAGGTATTCACTGTGAGGTGGAAGTGGATTATGTAGACAATGTGCCATGTATTGATCTAATTTCTTCCTTGGTAAGAATCAGTATCTACTAAGTGTTTCAATGGGATTTCCTAATTTTAAAATAGTTATTACTGAGTGTCCACAATTGACAAGGAGTTTGGATTTTGGTACATATTGATTCTGCGTTCTTATACAGATTGATCTTTGGTCTTTGTTGTCACGTAGCTATCAAAATGGAGAACACAATTCAGCAACATGTGTTCATATTTTTCTTGTTATTAAGAATTTGGCTTACCAATTCTGTTACGAGGGGAGTCCAATAAGTTATCTACCTAGACAGGAAGAGAGTGACTGAGCTTAATGACGTCTGACACGCACGCCAAGGCCACTGTGGAGAACTCTGCTGTGCAATTTGAGGTCAATCGGAGCAACACAGTGGACATGAGCAGAGAGTTTGTGTTATGCCGCGTAGCCAATGTGTGTGCGACGCCGCGAACATTGGATTTGCAGAAGTTGGAGCACCGCTCGGTCATGAAGTTTCTCACTAGTGACTATTGCCTCTTCCGAGGCCTGAAGAAACACCTGCAGGGACAACGAGGTCCAACAGGCTGTTTTCCATTGATTTGCAGGCCATGACAAAGACAATTTTTTCTTCGGGATATCTTCGCTGCCCACAAAATGGCGACGGTGCATAGACCTCCATGGGGACTACGTCGAAAAACAGTGAGACCAGGTGACCCTAACTGCTTTCGTTCCTGTCTAGGTAAATAACTTATTGGACATTCCTCGCACCTCCACGCAAAGAGCTTACTAGTGTAAGAATAAAGTTCATGACGGTTCTGATGTAAAACACAATTCTAAGGTTAGTGAGAACATAATAAGGTATGTATTTGATAACCGAAAACGTGTAAGATTGTATCTCCCTGAAAAAGAGGGATACTTCTATTTTGCAACTGTAAATTATTTCCTCGGATATAACCTCTCATTTACATTTAGTTATGTTAATATCTTGTTATTCGTTGCGAAAATATACCTATTTGAAAATTGAGAGACTCACTTAAACATATATTAATTCGTAGCGTAGTGACTGAAATTACATATTTCAGTTCTGGTACACTAAAATAGATTTTTTGGTGGACAAATACGACGGCCAGATTGCGCAGTTCAACTGAGTAGCGCATCGACTCTTAGCGCCAACAATTTCTGACTTTCCATCCTGGAGTCTTCTACCTCTTAATTCAAGTAGCTCCTCAATTGCTTCATGATCCTGGACCAACTACAAAACTTATGTGCCTCCAGTGGAAAGCGAATGAAGCAGATGTGCCTAAGTCCGAAAATTAAAAACCTATTTCACATTGGTTATTTTTGTTTGTCGCGTAAAATTAGAAAAAGTTTGAATGAAGTTACTGTAGTATTATAAACTCAGTAAACTTTCTGAATGTTGCCATATCGTATTTACAGAAGAAGCAAAACGACTATGTAATTTCTACTAAAGGATCTCTCTACTATTCCACGCTTTATAATATTCATTTAGAACAAAAAATTAAATAGCAAAGAGTATAAAAGCTTAGAACTGAAATATCAATATCTCAATGTTGCGAGCATAAATGGACTTAGGAACATGAGATTTTATTGGAAATCTTTGATTGATATTCTAGTTTTTATATAGGATAAACTTAAAAGATGTGCACGAACTCCGGGAGGTGATTCGTGACATCAAAAAGGACAAAAAGTCCTCTTGCATATTGTCGAATTCCGTGTCATGTAAGAGTGACAGAGGAGCCAACTTGGAATCAAAAGTCGAATCGTGACAATTGGAACGGAACAGAAAGATATGCACATACTTCGGGGGGTGATTCGTGACATCAAAAGAAGACAACAAGTTCTCTTGCATGTTATCGAATTCCGCGCCGTGTACGCTGCGCACATCTTTCTATTCCAATTGTCAGAATTCGAGTTTGGATTGTAAGTTGTCACTCCTGTTCAACGTACACGATGCGGAATTCGACAGCATGCAACAGGACTTTTGTCTACTTTTTGATGTTACGAATCAACTCCCGAATAATGTGCACATCTTTCTGTTCCGTTCCAATTGTCACGATTCGATTTTCGATTTCAAGTTGTCACCTCCTGTCACTCTTTCACGACGCGAAATTCGACAACATGCGAGAGGACTTTTTGTCTACTTTTGATCTCACGAATCACCTCCCGGAGTTTGTACACATCTTTCAGGTTCACCCTGTATACATCAAACTAAAGCAGTATCAAAGATTCCGTTGAAGGAAGTGTATGTAGACCTTTTAGAAATTTTCGTAATTTTAATTTTAATTCAGTATGTTTTTGTTCTTAAAATCATTTGCGTGTGAAGATTTAGCTGGTATTTCAAGTTTTTGTCTTTCGACATTTTTGAACAGTAAGTAGTTTGAGGAAAGCAGTATCTCTACTACACATTATTATTATTACTATTACTATTACTATTATTATTATTATTATTATTATTATTATTATTATTATTATTATTATTATTATTATTATTATTAATTAATTAATTTATTTATTTATTTATTTATTTATTTATTTATTGTATTTTATTTTTTGTAGAGATAGAGAAAGTTTGGAAAGTATTACTTAAAATCGTTTTTTGAAGTCATAAATGACATTCATATAGCTATTAAAACACTTGACTCACATACATAACTTTGATAGTTTTGAGATTGATTTTATAATGACGCTGTTTATTGTAGATATCATATATACTCTTAGAATTCTTTGCATGTTTTATCGAGCCACGATAACAATTTAAAACGGTATAAAAATGTCGAGTCTATTATCTACATTCACTTATGTGTAACATTGTTTTTTCTAAACTCCATTACAGAGAACAGGATTACTCAGTATGTTGGACGTAGAATGTTCTGTGAGGGGAACGGCGGAGTCCTACATCCAGAAGGTAAAAGTTCAGCATAAACAGAATCCGAGACTTTTCGAACCAAAGCCCCTCGAACCACGGACATTTGGTATTCAGCATTTTACTGGACGTGTAGTGTACGATGCATCAGACTTCATGGGTAAGTCGATGACTTTTACTATGTATATAGTATTATGTATATCAGTTGTTTCGGGGAAATTTTTCATGTAAAGTAATTGCGCTATAAATTTGATCTGAGCTTCTAACTGAAAAAAAAGCTTGGATTAAATTACCACATGGTAATTTGCAATTTTATCAATATTTGGGTACCTATACTTATGAGGCGTAGCCAGAAGTTTTTCCAAGTATTGTCGCTGCACTGATGTGCACACTACGTGCCGAGTCAGTGCCGGCCCTACGCAATTTGCCGCCCCTTCCCATTTCTTCAGAAAGAACAAATCTTAAAAGCCACCATTTTAAGTATGTTACCCCATCATGAACAACGAAGAGGAGGGAAAGTGCACTCGCGCTCAGAAAGGCCTAAATGCTACAAGTACAATCTCGTTGTGTGTTTTTTTTTCCTTTAAATAATAGTCTATTATGTTAGTGAAAGATAAAACAAGCACCTGCAAAGGAAAAATGGTAATCCTTTTTATAGAATTCAATATCGAGCTTCAATCTCAATATATCAGTGCGCGATTCCAGTGCAGCTCTTTTATCTTTATTTCTTGATTTTCCTTCTACATCTGTTTAATTAAAAATAATAAAAAATAAAAAAGAAACTTGTTTCCACCTTCAATGATAAGGAACTTGTTTCTGATGAAGGCAAGTTTAATTTTTCATATCAAAATTGTGATAGCTAACTAAATAGAATAGGTGTACGCTACTGTTGCAGAATTGAGTTCTTGTATTTGACAGCAATGAAGCAGTTCATGCTGAGATTTGTTTGACCATTTGCTTTAGCATTGTCCATGTGACCTTCAACTAATGCGACTTAAACATGATTTATGAATGTGGTATTCAAATAGAAGACCAGCTTAGTAAATTTAACTACCATCAACGTGTAATCTGTTTCCAACAAGAAATATTAATTTTAAATAATACAGTTATGACAGACTTTACTACTCCGTGCAAATGCACGTGTTCCACATATGTACCCTAGTATGTGCTGTATCCAAATACCATATCCAAGTTTCAGAATCCTGTGGTACTTCTGCAACAATTTTTATACAGGTAGTTGGTGAGTACTTGTATGCGCGTAGCCAAACTACCTCTATAAAAATTGTTGCGTGAGTACCTTAGGATCACGAAACATGTATTTTTGGATAGCATACATATTACTTTCTAAGTGAAGTCTTGACCCGAATACGGTAGATCTCATAGTCTTTGAGCTATGGACATTTAGAATTTATTTTTTCATGTTTTCGGCAGCCTATAACTCCGAAAGGAAGCATTTGTGCACCCAGGTTGGTCTATACTTTTTGTCTTGATCTAAGGAATCACCTTCCAAACATTGTCGGTGTTGTTTTGAAACATTCTGTATAAATTGTAAAATAAATTACGTGAGGAACAGTAATGGTTGATAATGCATTGGTTTAGCTGGAAGTTCAAATAAAAGTTCCTTCGAAATTGGATTTGCGAGAATTCTTTTAGCGAGATAATGAAGAACAGTTCGATCGATAGAAGATGCTGAAGTATAGAAAATAATGTAGCCATATTGAGCGGTGTCTGCATCATATTTGTTCTTATTTTTTATTAACTCTTTTGGTATTTTTAAGGCAACTTTAGACTTTCAGTGAAGCAGCTACTACATCATAACTATTTATCCTAGGATTGTGGTTCGTACAGCATTCTCTTTAGAAAACAACCTTCCAAATGGTGCCATTCGAATGTCTGTATCATGTTCCTGAAAAGGGGAAATAAAGGGAAAAAATCCCTTTTCAAAAAGTGCCTTTCAACTCAAACAATGATAAGGAAATTGTAGAGGGGAAGGAAGAGAAGGAGGAGAAAAAGAATCCATAACAAGTATACTCTTGTCTGATGGTCATGTCGACGACTTTTATACATATATATATATATATGTGTGTGTGTGTTTTGGATCTCAAAACCTTTTAGATAGCATATGCGAGAGAACAAAATAAGCCTTTTGCGTTGCACTCTTGACGGCTAAAGAAATGACATCATGACCCCCACCAGCTTGACGAGCTCCTTCTCAAAACACATCTGACCTGTTTCGCAATGCGTGTACGACTGATTAAAAAATCCAGCAGCAATAGATATTAAATAAGTGTTTTAAAACTGTACACACTCAATGTATATATATATATATATATATATATATATATATATATCATAAATCTGGAAAGGGTTAAGAGTGACTATCAATCTCGTCCTCCCCTTTTTTTAACGGTTTTTTCAAAGTATTGTGGAAATGAAAGCGTACTACTAGTAGTATTAAGGAAAGGGTAAACTTCCTTTCCTTAATTGTTTACTGCTTACGAAACGTTACTTAGTAAAGTAGTTTATGTTATCGATGTGTTCCTCATTATCACCCAAATAACACACGGGACGTTCAAGACTGATCCGCAATGGACAACGGGACATCCTGGGATCATCCGAATTTGTTCCTGGGACATCCATAGGACCTCAGCGGGGTATCCAGATGTCCACTAATATCCCGGTAAACGGAATATTAAACGGGACCTCAAAGGGATGTCCACACTGGTAAATCGTGGGATAACGTAGCCCTAGGTATGTCCGGCGTGGGATATCCCTGGGACCTCCTGTCCCATTCGGGAGTCCCGTGGACATTCTACATGAAAATCCTTTAGTACGTTCCATGCAGGACGCCCATGGGATATCTACTCATTGTCCTGATAATTCTAGGAGCTATATGGAATAATTGGGATCAAAATGGGACGTCCTAGGAACGTCGTGTGCTATGTGGACAAAGAATACGTTTTTAAATCACTTATGACGTCATAGCTGTAGATAAGATCCGAGACAGGATGAAGAGTATTTTAAAATCTTTGACCAGTTTCTTGTCAATAACTACTAGGTATAAAACTAATTTTTTCATTTTCATTGGCAATACAATGTTTTGTTTAAATATTTCTTTCAGAATCATGTAAATACGTAGAAATACGTAAATAAATTCTATGTTAGATATGATTGGAGTAATCAATGTTTATATATTGATTTTCAGATACAAACAAAGACGTAGTTCCAGATGACTTGGTGTCAGTGTTCCATAAACACAATTGCAATTTCGGATTCGCCACTCACTTGTTTGGAAGCGAATTAAAGGCTCTCTACTCACAAGACACGGTGCCTCGAGGCATCAGCTTCCGCATATCTCCTACGTCTCATACTGACTTGTAAGTAATTATACTCATTATAATAATCATAAGCAATACTTGTTTAGATATCGGCCATCTTTTTCAAATTACTTAGAATACATATAACCTCGCTCGTAACATTTCCACTTTTATTTCGAAGGAGTGCCGCCTTTGTATATTTGCTCAAAACGGTTTTTTTTTTTTTTTCAAAGGAATGGTGCCTTTCTATAGTAGCCTTGCTCAAAACGTTTCAACTCCCTTTCAAAGAAATCCTACCTTTCCTCAAAATGTTCCCACTTCGTTTCAAAGAAATGCTGTTTTTGTATAGAATACTCGCTGAAAACGTTTCCTTTTCTTTCAAAAGAACGCTGCCTTGTATGTTAACCTTGCACTAGCCTCGCTCAAAACGTTTCCCTCTCAAAAATATCCTGCCTTGTACAGTAGCTTTGCTCAAAACGTTTCTTTTTTCTTTCAAAAGAATACTGCCTTGTATATTAATCTTCTCAAAACATTTCCACTTTCTTTCAAAAGAATGCTGGTTTTGTATAGACCCTCGCTCAAAATGTTTCCACTCCCTTTCAAAGAAATCCTAAATTGTATAGTAGCTTTGTTCAAGAGTTTCTTTCAAAGAAATTCTGTTTTTGTATATTTTAGCACTTGCCTTACTGAAAACGTTTCCACTTTCTTTCAAAACAATGCTGCCTTGTTTAGTAACCTTGCTCAAGACATTTCCATTTTCTTTCAAGAAGTACTGGTCTATAAAGTTGTTTCAAACTTCACCTGCATTGCATTGTTTTCCTCAGCGCGCAACAAGTGCGGCCACTATACAAAATGGCCATACAAACTAGAATCAATGAACAGCGCCATCTACAAAAAGGAAACTACTAAGATTAATGGAGCTTTTGGATGGGTATCTTAACTTCTCAGACATCATTCATAGATTGAAATTTGTATTTATGAAATATGACAGATGTGGTGTGTAAAGCTGGAACAGTGTAATTACAGATTGAAATAGAATAATCAATTAATGCAATCAAGAGTTGAATACCAATGTGAAATTTATCATATTTAGAAGTGTATTTTGTTTGCTATCAGTGCGATAATGAGTATTGACGTATAAGCAAAGTATTGTGAAGTGCATTGTTGATATTATTGACATACGTCTATTGTAATAACTTGTAAATTGGCTTTAGGCTGTATTTGGAATTTTGTAATAGAATGAAATTCATATATCATTTCAGATACATATGATTGATGAATTCAAAACAAACTCTAATTTAAATACATAAAATCAAAGTTTTGTTTTATAATTATCATGCTTTATAGAATCGTGTCCCTTACATTGGAAATTTTTATATTGTATAAACACACTTTTGACTTTTCCTTTGCTTTCTTGCAGGCAAAATGGCGATGAGCCCGTGTCAACGTTAACCCAAGACTTCCATACACGACTTGACAATTTGCTGCGAACTCTGGTCCACGCGAAGCCTCACTTCATTCGCTGTATAAGAAGTAACGAGACAGAGACGCCAGGGAAATTCGACAGACAGACTGTCATGAGGCAAATTCGTTCATTGCAAGTTTTGGAGACAGTCAATTTGATGGCTGGAGGTAAGCAATGTATAAAGATAGATTTTTCGTTTGTTTGTAATCATTGTACAGCCTGTTACGTTAAGCTGTGGCTTGAGATGCGCCATTGATGTGCGTGATACAAGGTAACCCAAAAGTTGTTGTCGTTCTAGAGTAGTCATACACAAAGAACAGTACAGTGGACGATACGTACCTTTAGGTTTTGAAGTAATCTCCATCAGCATCCAATACCTTTCGCCAACATTTTGAAGTAATCTCCATCAGCATCCAATACCTTTCGCCAACATTTTGAAGTAATCTCCATCAGCATCCAATACCTTTCGCCAACATTTTGAAGTAATCTCCATCAGCATCCAATACCTTTCGCCAACATTTTGAAGTAATCTCCATCAGCATCCAATACCTTTCGCCAACATTTTGAAGTAATCTCCATCAGCATCCAATACCTTTCGCCAACATTTTGAAGTAATCTCCATCAGCATCCAATACCTTTCGCCAACATTTTGAAGTAATCTCCATCAGCATCCAATACCTTTCGCCAACATTTTGAAGTAATCTCCATCAGCATCCAATACCTTTCGCCAACATTTTGAAGTAATCTCCATCAGCATCCAATACCTTTCGCCAACATTTTGAAGTAATCTCCATCAGCATCCAATACCTTTCGCCAACATTTTGAAGTAATCTCCATCAGCATCCAATACCTTTCGCCAACATTTTGAAGTAATCTCCATCAGCATCCAATACCTTTCGCCAACATTCCTGCAGCTACACAATACCCTAGTGATAAGACTCGGCGGTTAAGGATGCAAAGAAGTCTGTGAGTGCGTTCCGCAGGTCTCCCTAATTTGCGAAGGATCTCCCATGGAGGTGGTTGTCAAGGGAATGGAACAGATGGTAATCTGTTAGCTCAAGTCATGTGAATATGGTGCATAGTAATGTCTCTCCCAGCCAAGTTGCTGAAGGGTCTCCCGGGTTCTCTTTGCGACATGAGGCTTGGCATTATCGTGCTGGACCAGCACATCCTTGCGATTTACCAATCCCGGCACCTTCTGTCGCAATGTACGATGCACTCTTTGCAACTACTGATTGTAGAGGTCACCCATGATGGTCTGACCAAGTTGAGGGATGTCATAATGCTCCACTTGTAGACAAATCCACCATACAGAGAGCATAACTTTTCGTGGGTGCAGAGGTGGTCTTGAAATGTGAAGAACGGGGTCACGTGGCAACAAGTGATGTCTGGCATGCTTGGGAGTGTCATAGAGAATCCACTTTTCGTCACCAGTAAGCAAGCGATCAAAGATGGATGTCTTCAGGTTCCGAGTGAGTAACGAAGATGACGGATTGTGATCAAGCCTCGATGGAATAAAAGTAGCATCGTGATTCATTGGATCATACAATGCTGTGCCACTGGTATGAACGCATGGGGATTCAAGTCGTTGTCGATGATGCTGTGCCGTTAACATTGGTACACATGTGGGACGTCCGCTGAGGAGGCACATACCTAATAGTGTACGGTGAACTGTGCGCTCACACACACTCGTGCGTTGTCCACTGTACAAGTCTGCTGTTAATTGTGTCACAGTGTGCGCCCTACCCTGTTGTACCAACCTCGACAGTGGATGACGCCCGACATCTTTAATGAGATGTATCTATCTCCTGTCATGTGGTTTGGTGATGGTTTCATTGTTCTTTTCTCACTTTGAAAGACACTAACCACAACAACTTGGCAATAGCCGACAAGTAGTGGTGTTTAAAGATGTTCGTTTGAAGCAATGTGACCATCATAATATGGCCCCTATCAAACTCTGACGTATCGTTGGCTTTTCCCATTCTACACACAAGCATCACACATCCTTATCATTATCTGGTGAGCGGTTTTGGTGTGCACCGTGCCTCTTACGTCAGCCTAACGACTTCGTTGAAAAGGTAGTGGGTGGTCATAATCTTTTAGCTGGTCAGTGTATAAGAAAATAGTATTACTTTTCAGTGTGTATTGTTTTATTCCTTTCCTGGATCAATTTCGATTTCACTTATTTCTAAAATCTTGATCAGCGGCTCGTGGTTTTAGAAGAAATCGAATTATATTCTAATCTCACATATACACCTTAATTCTCTTCTTAACTTCGAGTTTTTATGTTGAATATATAGCTATACCTGAAGAATTCTACGTTGTCTTGAATTTAGTTAAATTGATTTTAAGTTTAACGTCCCTTTCAGCAGCGACGCTATATGAGACGTGGACGTACTGATTAACATGGAAACCGAACCACATGAGCTCCCGTCGGGACTCGAACCCGGATCTTCCACGCCCAAGGCGCGTACGATAACCGCTTAGCCACGAATTAGCTCTTGTCTTGAATTTGTCGCATTTAAAAATTAATAACCTGATTAGAATTTTTAACATGGAGCTCGCAGATATTATCAGACACCAACAAAATCTGCCAGTGTTAATGTTCAAAAAAGGTCATGTTGTTATCTTTTTCTCATGACAGCATAAACAACATGAGAATTCTTCAGTATTTTTATATATTCAACATAGAGTCGTGAAGAGAATCAAGCATGTGAAGTGGAATATAACTGGCCCCCGGTAGGCAAGCATAAAAGTTAATCTGTGAAAGACTATTAATGGGTTTACCATAAACCACTGGTTGAGGTGAAGATTTAGTGTAAGTGGAATGAGAAATACCTTTGGAAAACATGCAATTTATTGTAATAAATTTTAAACATATGTAAAGAAGCAACAAGTAACAAAAATTCTAATAGGTATATTTTTAACAAGTTAAAATTTTCTAAATTGTTTCCGAAAAGTGAATTTAATTTTAAGTTTGTATCGCACTAAATATCAGTTTTGGTAGTGAAAAATAATTATGAAAGTAGTTATGGAACAACAGTACAATATTTCCATTACACTTAAGATATTAATTTCAAATAAAGTTTCCCAGAAACAAGATTAAACATGCCAGAAGGGGGGGGGGGAAGTATTGTTCCTCGTGTGCAAATGCACACCAGCATCCAGCAGGCTCAGTTAAAATGGCTATTAAGTCTAAGGAAAAGAAAAAAAAAATCAGGTTCAAATTCAGAAAAAAATATCTTAACTAAACGTGAATACTATGTGTGTATTCGTACATAATTTACAGTGTACATACAAACCCGTTCATGACACGCTTGTAACTCATTTTAATTTTTACTTTCCACAAACGTAGACTGACTATAAAATCCGTGCTAAGTGCCAAAATGAAAATGAGTAAAAAACGAAGGTTTTACTTCAGAATGGTGGCACATAGACCCACGCGCATTCTTCTGGCGATTATTTGAAATACTTTCACAGTGAATACTAGGTAGCCCGATTTTAACTGAACAGTGTTAGGCACATTACAGGCCGGTAGCCAGCCCCAAAATTTAGGGGGGGGGGCCCGATCCAACCATATTATAGTTCATCACCATATTATAGTTCATTTGCAAGCCTACGGTAAAATTTTTAGAGGGGGCCAGAAAAATTTAGGGGGTCCGCCACCCAGACCCCCCTGGATACGGGTCTGGGCACATAGGCCCATTTTTACATTAAACCGAACTTTCCCATTTTTGGTACTTAGCACGGATTTCATTTTCAGTCTACAAGTATAAGAACACAAACTTACCTCCATTATATGAAGTACAAAAGAAAGCTTCCTTATACGACACATTACCTTCATGAAATAGCCAGCTGTCAACGCGAAAACAGCGCACATAATTTCTAGCTAGATGGCAGCTCATATCAGAGTACAATAAAATTTTTACAGTTTTGTCATCTCATTTTCCAGAGTAACGGTTTTCTTCTTCTTCTTCTTCTTCTTCTTCTTCTCTCTCTCTCTCTCTCTCTCTCTCTCTCTCTAAGACATGTTACAAAGGTTAAAACTAATTATTTTTTTCTCCTAAATCATGAGCAGCTGATGAAAAATTCAGAAATTAGTGAAATCGAAATTGATCCGGAAAAAGGAAAACATAAAGGCATTAACAGGTGGTTCTATTAATTTTATTATATAATTGGATCCATTATTCTTTGAACTACCCAATAATAATATTTGAATATATCGTAAAGAATTCACGTGTCAAATATTATAATACGACTTTTCTCTTTGTTTGTTGTAGGTTATCCTCATCGGATGAGGTTTAAAGCCTTCAATGCTCGCTACAAAATGCTGGCTCCTTTCAAGAAACTCAAACAAGTTGAGGAGAAAGCAATGGAAGACTGTCACTTGATTCTCCAGTGTTTCCAACATGCCATTGAAGATCTGCCCAAAATTCAACAAGTTAGCACAAGTTGGACAATGGGAAAGAGACATATATTCCTTAGGTAAGTACTGTTGCTATACTTACACACTTCAAGTAGCTTACTTGTATTAAGTTGTGTGAATTTTCAGTATAATAAGAAATGATACGATAGAATATATTGTAAAATTTCTTGTGTAGAACAAATATAGTACTCGGGATTTGGACTTTTCCCATCACCTTTTTATTATAAAAAGTTCCTCTAATACAGAAGTATGTACAATTATAGTTTCCTTTAAATACTTTAGGTTAGAGTGTGGTAGGAACTCGATGACCAAGCGTCGTGGGTTCTGAGGTGAGGTAACTCTCTTTGACGAGGCGTCGTGAGAGGGGTTAAGTTTTTGTGTGATTAGGTGTCTCCCTCGGGCATCGTGAGAGAGAGAAGGAACCCAATGACCGTCCGTCTTAGGGCTTTAGGATTAGGTGTCTCTCAATTGACCAAGCGTCGTGAGAGGGTGGGGTAACCTAATGGCCGGGCGCCTTAGGGCTAGGTGGTTTGATCAACCTGTGGAGATTGATGTTGTCGAGGCGTGCAGCTCCCTTTTATCCTGTAGTGTCGGCTTCCTTCGGTGATTCTCGTCCTTCCGACTGTTGGCGATGATGGGCGACTCCTCTTCGGGACCGTTGTCTGTTTGTTTTTATTTCCTACTAACACATGTAGTTTACACGTGGTTATTGCATGACGTGTAGACATGTGGAACCTTACAATATTTATTTCATAAATTCAACCAAATATTATCAACAATTAACTTCAGAATTGTGTATCATGCAATTTTTTATTCGCTGTTAACATACGGAATTTTATTTTGAGAGAATCGTTCTCTAGGACAGTGATTCTCAACCTAATTTCTATCATGATCCCATTTTATCACATTTTCTTCCCAGCGACAGCCTTATAATTTCTGGTTTGTAATAAGCTTGTGTGAGATTTTTAATATACCTATTGCGGAGATCTCACGATAGCCACCTATTTCTATACTAGTACAATCCATTTCTTGGTTAATAGTGGCTACAGTAACTCTAATATGTTCCCTAGAATGAAAGTGCTGGTCCAAGATAGTTTGAAAGCCCTTCATTGAAGAGGTCATCATGGTAGCTGATCTAAGCCCACAACTTCTTGACCAACTAATAGAATTATCGTGCTACAAGTCCTTGTAACTGGTTTTCTCTAACGAAGACTTGGACACGTTTTGGCTGAAGAGGAGAGAGGAATATCCTGGTCTGGTATCTGTTGCTTTAAAATAAATAATTCCATTTGCTACATCGTACCTGAACGAAAGTGGTTTGTGTTCCATTTTAAGTATTGAAACAAAGACAAGAAATCGCTTATCAGTTGAAAATGATAATAGGTCTATGCGTCACGAAAATTGAACCGAACATTACAGCACTGGTGAAATCACACCATGCTCAGGTATCTCATTACCTTTCAATTTTAATTGTATTTCAATATGCAGGTTTCGTTGCATTTGTATTTTTCTGGTATTTCAATATGCAGTTCTCATTAGTTTCATATCGTACCTCTTTCATTTAAATTGATTTTTAAACAAGTCAGCACCCGTTGAAAGTGTTTAGTGGACCTAATTTTTTTGTTGTTCTTAACAGTATGCATAAAAATAGAAATATGTCTATTAGAACAAAATTCAAAATAATATTTAAAAATATTTTCCGGTATTAGATTCTAATTATATTTATCTCTTCCGCTTATCTTCGCGACCCCCGTGTTGAGAAACCCTGCTCTAGCGACAGGTATTTTCATCCTTCAGAAAAGAAGGTGTTAAAAGGTGTGACTTATATATATTCTTCTTCTGCAAAATCACTATCGGTTAAATAGATATTTTGTAAGCTTTATGATTGTGACAAACCTTATTGCTGAACAGAGTTACCAAAGATTCATACATGCATTCTTGAAAGTAATTTATCAAATAACTAAAGAAAGATTTCAACAGCTAATACGAAATCCATAAAATTTCGGTGAAAAATTCCTTGTTTTTAATGCTACTGATCTCGTTGATTTGTATTTTGCAGTGAAGGGGCCCGACAGCAATTGGAGACCCTACGCTCAGAGAAAAGACACCGCTCAGCTGTCCTGATTCAGGCCACGTGGAGAGGCTGGCACTTCCGACGAAGATGGCCAACGCTGAGGCGCAACCTGGAGATGCAGTTGGCTACCTCCCAGGCTCGGAACTCTGCTCGTCCTCGGCCTCAACCTATTGCTGGAACCCCTCCACCTGACACAGTGGAGAAGTGTGACCACAAAATGATTCAGCAAACATGCAACTTCTTTGGGCTGGATTTGGTAAGGAAAACGTCAACATTAATTTGGAGTTATGTACAATTAGATAATACACTTGTGTTTAATAACATTTGTGGGAAGCCCTTAAGGGGGCAGACTACTAAAAGTGATAAAAAAAGCTAACAATTTTTCTTTTGCCCGTTTTTCCTAAGTGAAAGGAGATAATAAAATATAACTTACCACAATAATAGATAATGTTATTCTACACCCGAAAATACGAATCGAAAGAATTTTCAGTGTTACTATTTATAGAAATTACAGTGTGGCCAGAATATGAATTATCCAAAAATCTAGGTCAAGGCAAAATTTATTAAAATTACACTTTCTGTTTATTACAAAATGAATACAAACATTATTTAAAAAGTAGTTAACAAGAAAACGAAGACAACACGATAAGTCACCAATTACCGTTAAGTTCATTTTTCTAGTCGCTGCCTTAACCTAGATTTTTGGGTAATTTAAATTTTGGCCACACTATAATTTCTATGGATGGCAACACTAAAAATTCTTTTGATTCATATTTTCGGGTGTAAAATAACAGTATCTATTATAGTGGTCAGTTACATTTCATTATCTCTTTTTACGTACGAAAAATGGTCAAAAGGAAAAAGGGTTAGCTTTTGTATCATTTCTAACAGTCTTCCCCCTTAACACAAAGATAAATTTCCTTATATTGTTTAAATCTGAAGGTGTTTTGTGAGTGAAAAATGTGTACGATATGTCTGATCAACCAATAAGAGTTGTATCTTTCTAATGTACGGGTTCATTTTTTTTAAAAGGATAGCGATACCCCTCGCGACTTTTGTTTCAAAGCCTGACCCCTCCTTTATGTACAGAGTGGCCCAAAAGTAGATGTACAGTCCCATATTGATCGGCCTATGACATTTTATGTAATTTACTTATTGTTATCCATACAGGTTTGAATTAGTTTAGTTTATTATTTGTTTTTAATTTTTTCTCAATCATACATTAAACTCGGAATAGACTGAAGCAAATAAATTCATTATGTTAGTAAATTAAAATGTCACACGTGATCAATACACGGCTGTATACCTACTTTTGGGCCACTCTGTATATTTTGGAAAGTTCCATACACATTCACAAAAAGTTTTGGAAGTAATGTGGCTTTTCACTTGCTAAACAGCTATACTCATCAACATTTCAACTAACAAAATCTAAACACACAATTTTATTTGAGGTAATAGAACTATGTAACAAACAACCATACCAGTATAACTTTATATAGGAAATTCAAATAAGTTCAAAAATGGTTGTTTATTGAAATTGTTTTCCAGGTAGAAATTTAGTCTAAGAGAAAGAAAGCATATAACATAACATGTACTGCATTTTTTAAAAAAATAAATTGATCATTCAGAAAAAAAATGTATTAAATGATCAAATATTAATTCATGTTTCTTTTACAGGAGCGACCTCCTCCAGTTCCCCCAAGCCGACCGTACACAGTGACTGGAAATACGAAGCTTGGGTATCCGCAAACACGTGTGATGAAGATGCCATATCCAGGTAAGTCAGTTTTAAACTTGGCTTTATATTTGTAAGATTTGCTGTTGAAAGGCAGTATAGATTCAAAATGGTCTCCATTATTCGTAATTCCAAATCGCAGTCAGGCATGGAATCACTTCACATTTTGGACAAGAAATTGTTTAAGAGATTGCATATTGGGTTGACGTTTAGCACAGGCTGTCCTCTTCAACTTATGCCACAAGCTATGATCTAACTGGTAAAAGTTTGGACTTCCAGCTGGCCAATCAACACAGCTGGTGAGCTCGAAAAAATTTTTCATGTGCTACTTTTTAGTTGTTTTGGCCTTGTGCGTGGGAGTAAAGATCTATTGAAAAACTCAATGTCTGTTTTTGAAAAGGGTATCGTTAAGATGTTTTACTTCACCGCACAACACGTGTTGTTTATTCACATTTGCCAAGGTTTTTGATCACTTGTTTACAAAAATGGAGCCTTGTAACTCCTTTATAACTTACTCTTTACTACATCATCGCTGATCCCTCAGGATGGTCTCTTCGAATCTTCCAAGAAACTTCAGAAGATTCTTTACAGTTTTATGCATAATTTTATCTATTTGTGGTTGTAAGATTCCTGTAACGAAAATATCTTCTCGTCTGTAAATAGAACTTGTAATGGCGGTTAGCTGCGTACCATACCAGCAAAGGCCATTGATTTCTCTTGCTTTCGAGCTTCGAAGCTGGAGTTAAGTAGGCACGCATTTCAAGATCACGAATAAGATAGTGCATTGTTGTGGTAGGTATTTTCACCTCTTTGGTCATAATATTTTTTTTTTTTTTTTGTTGCGAACAGGATCTCCCGAGATTATGGCCATGACGGTTTTTATGGCCTATGGAATTGGCACAATGCGTGATCTGCCAGACCTTGGCCTACCTACCGTCCTTTGTGTTGGCCTCAATGAATTTGCAATGGTCATGAGTCATTTTTTTTGGTAAGTCTAAGCTTTTTCAGGAGTCTGAATATCGTTCATGCCTCATAACCAGTTTTGTTCGACCTGGCAATTGTTGTTGTTCAGTTTTCGTTCGGACTCCACCCCATTTTATTTATAGATGCTATTAAATCTTTTTCATTTGGAAAGTGAAGTTGAATCAGTACCCATAAAAATAATAATATTCACTGCAACATATAGAATTATTTGGAATAACTATGTAGTGGGATGAATTTCAAAGATCTTAATTTACAGCCTTAAAGGATATATTTCATTCATCGACAATCTTATTGGATGTCACTTAGTCTTAAGAAATGTATCTAATTTTTCTGCAGGCGTAGGAGATGTATGCTGTTCATGTTTAGATTTAGAAGGTCTAACTAGCTTTCTATAGCCTTAAGGAATTATCTAATTTAAGGGTGAAATTAGATGTATCTAGTTGATCAGCAGCCTTTGGAAATATATGTATTTGTTTTGTAGCCTTATTGTATAGCCTTAAGAGGCGTAATCACTGCGAAATTAAAATACTGCTAACTTTACAGTAATTATGCGATATCTTTAAATAGATAAAAGATAATCGAAATATGGAACTAGAACACGCTAGACAATATTATTTAGCACGAGGTACCGTTATCACGAGTCACCTAGTAGCTTTCCGTTTGCAGCCATTTAGAAACGCGAAAATAAATGCCAATTTTCTAAATGGCTGGAAATCGAAAGCAGATAAGTGAGTCGTGATAATGGTATCTCACGTAAAATAATGTTGTTCAGAGAGCTCTTGTTTCATTTTTCTATTATCTTTTATCTATTTGAAGATATCACATAATTATTGTAAAATTAGCGTATTTTAATTTTGCCGTGATGGGACCTCTTAAAGGTTGTATCTAGTTTTTCTAATGTTAGGCTTAAAATAATGCACTATAGAATAGTGTCAGTATGTAACTAAAGACCTATAATCCCATTTTTTTCCTTTACAGAGGATGGGACTGGAGACATTGTTCTGCTCAAGGGAGAAACCGTGGTCGTGATTGGGGCGTCACCCCGAAGAGGACACCTCGTAGTGGAACATAAGAACTGTACACTACACGTACCTTTCCAGTACCTGGAACTGAAACCTGGACCCCAGCCTGGAGTCAATATATAATTGCAGAGAAAATTTTGGTGAATACTTATCACTAAAATTTTATCACGATAGAGTTGAATTTCGACTCATATTCCTACAATAAAGTACAATCCTAAAGCAAGTGCTCAGTGATTAAATTTTCCTGCGAATTTGACTACTATCTTTCACTACGTGTTTGTTTTATATATATATATATTACAGACAATATATAGAGAGTTTATATATATATAAATGTTGAAAAGTGTAAATATTTTTTAAGTTGTGTTGAATCAACAAGTGCCAATGAATTTGTCCATATTGACTTTCTTGTATAAAAGAAAGACGAAACTGTCTTCCGCTTTATAAATATATATAAAGAGATGTATTTTTATGTTTGAAAAGTGTATGCAGGACAGTTTACTTAAATACCTATGAAACAGCCAAATAGTAGAAAAAGTACTAAACCAAAAATTAAAACTTAGAATATACAGCACTTTTTTTTTTTGTTCGAAATTAAATTTTCTTTTCCTGTTTTCTAGTATTAAGACGTGTTACTGTTTTGACCTAACTTGTGCGTAAATATTATATATATATATATATATATATATATATATATATATATATATATATATATATATATATATATATATATATACATGAATGTGTCACAATATTTTGGGAACAGATTCGTCATATCAAAATAAGAAAAAATGTTCATATGGACCTGTGCTCAAAAGTGGATAGTTTCGGAATTATAGGATGCCGAATACGTGAAACAAGTAAACTTTAAAAGTTCACAGCTCCACTACTCTGGGATCTATTGTAGTCGGGTCAGGATATCACTGAGGAACTGGTATGTGTAAACTATCCAAATATCCATGTTTAAGAATGCTCCAGTAGTTGCACACCAATTTTTAGAGAGGTAGGTGGAGAGTGATCAAGTACTCTCAAACGGGCGTTCTAAAAGTGATTGTACAAGTACAGGAGGTTCTGAAAGATGGACATTTGGATAGTTCATATACTATAAATATGCCACATTGACTTGACACCCAGTCTTCCGTTTCAGGCGCTGCTATCGGCTGAAGGAATTCCACTCTCTTTCGCTAAGGCTCTCTCGCTTAGCAGCTGCTGAACCCTTATTGGCTCAACGCGTGGGTGTGTCGGGGTGTGAGCTCGCATTTTTGCCACGGCTCAAGTCATTTTGGCAGCACAATAGCTCTTCAGTGATGTCTTGACCTGACTACGATCAGTCCTATAGTAGTGCAACTATGGACCTTTAAAGGTCATTTTTTCATATTTTCGGCACCTTATAACTACGAAACTATACACTTCCGATCATAGGTCCATATGAACTTTTTTTTTTTTTCTTATTTTGATGTGAGAAATCTATTCTCAAAATATTGTGTCAATTTTTTTTGTAACACCCTGTATATATTCTCCAAAAGTAAAATTTGTGAGTACATGTTCAGAATTATAATCAGTTATCTGCAACCTCGTAAAATTTGAATGGCTTCAGGTATTTTTCCACCTTTTATCACTTTAATGTTGCCGTGGCTTTAGTTTTTTTTTTTTTTTTCTCCTTCCCTGGCAATATACAACGATACACAGTACCTTTATGCTCCTGAGATTTATCTATAAAATATTTTTGAAATCATTATTTCTTGTTTCAAATAAGGAAACAAATAAATTGATTAGTGATATTTATGAAATATGCATCACTTTTTATTTGTAAAAGATTTCCTTTAACTGATGCCTTTACCTTTAACTTTTAATCTGTTAATCTGGTATTTTCTTCAAGTTTTGGCAAGGTCATGCTGGAAAGTCTCATGTCTACTAAATTTATAGTGAAAATTATTATTTTGTATTTAATATTTGCATTCAGGATTAAGTGCATATGCGTAACTTAAACTACATTTAACAAACGGAATGTTTCTTATTGAAAACAAAGTTTTCTTTCCGAAAAGTGAAATTATCGAATCATATATTATATTTGGAATATTTTCTATATTTTAAAACATTTGAGAGAAAACAAACTGATATTTAATTATAAGCAATAAAATAATTCCTCAGTTATCCAGTATACAGTATAGTAGCCTCTGTCAAAATGGTTACATTTTTAAAAGAATGCTTTCACAAAAAAGTTTTTTTTTTTTTTTAATATATAAATGAATGCTGCCTTGGTATAGTATCTCCACTCAAAAAGTTTCCACTTTCTTTAAAAGGAACGACATCTTGGTATAGTAGCTTGGCTCAAAACGTTTCCACTTTGTTTAAAAGGAATGTTGCTTTGGTATAGTAACTTTCAAAAGAATGCTGCAATTGTATATTAGCCTTGCTCAAAACATTTCCACTTGCTTTCAAAAGAATGCTGCCTCTGTATAGTAGCCTCGCTCGAACGTTTCCACTTTCTTCAAGAGCAGCAGCCCTAATCAGAGGCTTCTTTGAAATTTCACCCGCACTTTTCTTTATCATACCCAAACTTGGCCTTTTTCTCCTTCAGAATTATCAAGCAATAAATTCAAGATTAGCTGTTTAGTGACACGCGTAACAGCGACTGTAGCCTTCAGTATTTTTTGAAACTTTTATCAAACCTCTCAGATTGGAAACGTTATAAGCGCATTTGTAAAGTATTCTATGGTGTTAGAACTTTTTTTGTGTGTGCTTGAGTATATACTGTGGCTCAAAAGAGTTGATAATATCTGACCTACAGGCAGTTAACTGGTTATATGAATGAGCTTTGCCCATAGTTCAATAAATAACGGTAATGCGTCAAATAAACATATAAACAAGACTTAAAAATTACGAAGCAGCTTTTATTATTTTAATTATAGTTTTTAATATATCTCTTTTCATTGTAATTAGTTATGAAATACGCCTTAAACATGCCTTATCCGTCCTAAATGACAATTATTACCTGAGTATTAATAGAATTACAATCTAATACTATTAGAAAGAAGCTGTAATATTTTCCTAAAAATATTACTGACTCCCATAGAAACGCAAAGCAAACTAGCCACACGTAAAAACCCTCACTCCCATCCAACCATTGTAAACTTATTAAAAAAGTGTTCTTTGTGTATAGTTATTGATGAACTGTTAAAAATGCTCAATCTTATATTAATCTGTAAATATTACGGTTTTACAACATATTAGTTATTTGCTATATGGGATCTAGGTAAAATAAGATTGCCATATATATAGGAACTGTATATGTATATACAATAAAAAAAGTTGTAAAGAAAAAAACGAAGTTTTGAAATGAAAGGTAAAAGATACGGATAAATTTGAACATTGTCTTGGTATATTTTTGACCCGATTTTTTCTAATGTAATCATGTGCAAAATTACCGAGTGACTTATGAATTATAAAGTTAATAGTGTTTATAAGTAATACATAGTATAAGTGAAATACAGGTTTCTGTGACTGAATACAATAACGTTCCTATTTTTTTTTCTTTTGGGATTATCTGCGGAATTCAAATGTAAGCATGGGATTTCAGAAATACAGCAAAATGAAACGTTACATTTCTTGCTTTTTTCATGACGAAAAATAGATTAATCAGTAATTATTACAGGAACTTTCGTCTTCAAAGAGCAAAATATGAATCATTGTGTATATATATATATAATACATAATATGATTTATCAGTAGAAACTCTCGTGACTGTGGAAAATAATTAAATTTTATCTTCAAAAACATTTCACTGCAAATTCACGTATATTTTACTTACACATTGCCCCCCTAGCGATTTATTAATTTTGTAAGGCAAAGTACAATATATGAGGCACGTTCAGAAAATAAGTGTACAGTCCGCAGCAAAAAAAAAAAAAAAAAAAAAAAAAAAAAAAAAAAAAAAAAAAAAAACTGCAACATGAGCATGTAAGTTTATTGTGAAACTACGCCTAACAGCGTAGGGAATCAACAACGTCTAAGTGGCACGAATCATACCAGGAGAAACCTTGGCGTCCTTTCATGCACACTTATTTTGGAACAAAACAATTCGTCGTTTCACAATTAACTTACATGGTCATGTTGCAGTTCTTTTGCTGCGGACTGTACCAGATTTTTGGAGGCTTCAAAGAATTTATTTAAAACAAAACTTTTACATGGTTACATGATACATATGTGAACTCTTTTCTTCATGTAGTTGCCATTCCTCTCGATGCACATAGTAAGACTAGGGGTCAATGTTTTTTATGCCTTGGTCAAAGAAGTCTGCCGCCACCTCTTTTGCCCAATTCTTCATCTCCATCTTCGCTTCCTCGTTAGTTGAACATTTTTTCCCACCCTTGTACATCTTCAAGGAGGTGTAAACAGACCATAGTGTGAAGGCGCCAAGTCAGGGGGATTGCGCAGGGTGGTTCAAAACATTCCATCCCAATGACTCCAAAAGTTGCTTTGTTGCATTGGCGTATGCGGTCTGGCATTTTTGTGCAGAAAGCAGACTCCCTTCGTCAGCAGTCCCGTCTTCTTAATCAGAATTGCCCTTCTCAATTTTTTCGATCTCGTTAAAAAACTTCAGACGAAGATTTTTCCTTCACAACGAGATAACGGATAACAAAACACTACGAGCCTCGCACTTGGTAGCAGATTTTATTGGCATTTTTTACGGGAGATGTTACTGTGGCCACAGTTTTGGTCGTACTGACGCGTGATTCGGCTCGTTGGAAAAGGCTGGAGCTAAGCTACACGGCAGTGTGACTAACATAGCAGTAACAAATTCCCTCTGCCCGCGAGCCTCAGCTTTGTTTCAACCGGTCCTCAGTTTGATATCAGGTCATGCGAGTGTGTGGTGGACATCTTATCCGTGGGTATTCTCGGGGTTCTCTCGTTTCTTCCCACATTCTTAATTTTCATTAATCATCCGCCGAATTTAGGCTGAAGGAGAGGGAGGGGAACGGTGCCTCAGTGGTAGAGCGTTTACCTCTTGTGCGTGGGATCCCTGGTTCGATCCCCGTCCAAGTTAGTTTGTGGTGGACAACCTCGTGTCCGTGGGTTTTCTCGGGGTACTCCCGTTTCCTTCCACTTTTTCATTTCACTAATTCTTCCATCGTTATTCACTTGCTTTAATCATCGTCTCCCTTAGCCTAAAGGGCATAATTGTGGGACTTTAATCTCAAAGATTTCATACTTTTTTTTTATTATTATTTAATTTCAATTAGCCTAAAGAAAGAAAAAAAAAACACGCGACTAGAAATTTACTTTAATTTTTTTCAACGGGTAACGGAAGTGATGTTACTGAAGATAGAATATTCCTTGAAAAATACTCACACCAGTAGAGAGAGAAGAAATGCTTTAAGTCTCAATCTTTATATTTACGGACGAGGAATACTTTTATTTGTTAAGTAATACATGCTCAACTTATTTTGTACTCTGCCCATACATTATTCATATAATTGAAAACAATGAATAATAATCTAAATTTGATTCCATATCTTCTAACATAACTTGTGATATTAACAACATGCCTCGCATAATGATTTCAGTACGTTCCAGGAAAGATTGTGTCATCTTTCTGTAATGTAATTGAAATTGTCTCATGCTTTATGAAATAGATTTATACAGGGTGTATCAAAAAACGGCGTTATAACTTTGAAAATTCACATTAATTTATTTATTTAGCTTGCAGACATGGTTGTGGTGTCATTTTGTAGCAAAATACATTTTTTTTATATACCTTACAACTAAAGAGGTTCAATGTGGCTTCCATTGGTGATCAGGGTGTCTACTAAAATTTCAAAATGAAATTTCGTGACCTTTTCTTTATCAAATCATAAAATTTCGAAAAGTTCAAAAACTAATAACAGTACCGTATCTATATTCTTTAGCACTTATCCAGGCTGTTTCCTGGAGCGATAAAAACTTGATGTCTTCTTACAGTTGAATAAACTGGTTAGATGCGTAGGTGATTTCGGCGATGCGATGCGATGCAATTTGCGTCGCCACTGCTCAATGATGCCAGCTGAAGGACAATCTCAAGAGCGAATGTAGGTGCGAATTTTCATGCATGCGATAGAACCGTGCTTTGCTTGTAATTTGGTAATGTCTAAATTCGACCATAGATAATTTTGGCGGTGAATTATGACGTTTTGTATAACAAAATTTAAAATTCTCTACTTATATCGTACAGATAAAAAAAAAAAAAAAAAAAATCGTGACCCAAAAGCTAAATTTCGTGACTTTTTCTTGACTTTCGTGACCGTTTTCTGATTTCGTGACTCATAGACACTCTGGTGATACGGTACACATTCCATCTGAAGTCTCACTTGCTCTACAACGTCTTTAGATGTACGGAGACGACCTGAAGATTTGTTGTGTCTTACCGAACATCCAGTTTCAATAAAGCACTTATGCCTCTGATAAATAGTAGGTCTACTGAGAGCATCTGTACCATACTTTGTACGAAAATTACGTTGCACAGTTGTCGCAGACTTGGATTCTTCAAACCAAAACATATAGCTAGCACGCTTGGGACCAGTACAGGCAGCCATCTTTGCTGTAACTGCCGGTGGCGCTTGCAGTGGCTTGTTTCTGAACTACTGTACTACATGAGTTAAAAAAAAAAATATGTATTTTTCTACAAAATGACACCAAAACCGTGCCTGTAGGATAAATGCATAAACCAATATGAGCTTTCAAAGATATAAAATTCTTTTTGATACACCCTGTACTGAAGTTGTAAGGGGATTTAAAGCAGAAAGAAAATTCAAATTACCAGGAGTCTACGAGTTATGATTGTTTCCATTTTTTTCTCCGAAAGTAAACTATATTATTAGTGTTTTTATCTGCATCTCACACCGTTCACTTTTATCTAAATTTGTATCAATTCATATTTTAAGTAGACATTACGATATCTTTCGCCATTTTGAGGTATTAAATATATTGTAAAATAAACATAAAAAATGTATATGAAGAGTTGGTAAATGTAATTGGATTTGATGAGTGTAAATATTACATGTATATATGTGAAAGAGTGTAACTAAAAAGTTGTAATAATGTAACATGTGTATGCAGCAACTGTTCGATTAATAATGGGGTACAGAAAAAAAAAGTTTCCTCCACAATGTGATAGAAACGAACAGTAAAATTTTTGTACTGAAATGTGATTTACTTATGCCAGTTGCAAATTATGTCTTACTATTTATAATTATCTGTAACGCAAATTTCACATTTCAGTTGTACAGGGTAATAGAACTGCCATCGATAACGTATAAGAAATGACCTCAAACAGATCCCTTTTAGTTTGTAATCAACAGTTGCATTACTTTTGTTTCATATAGCTGATTCATATATTACTTCACCAGTATCTATTTTTCTCAGGGCTATACAGAATGCATTTAGTGTAAGAGAGTAGTCATAAGGAATGTGTGTGGATGACTCCGGCTGGTCACTCAAGATCAGTTTGTGTCTCTCGCTGTACAGAATATCTTTAAGAAAATAAAGTCTTTACAAATTACTATAATACACGTGTTTTTCTGTAACATTGGTCTTCCTGTTGTTTGGGCACAATGTCCTTTACTCAAATATAGGGTCCGCGGTGGCTCAGCGGTAGAATGTTCATCTCTGGTGCATGGGGTCCCTAGTTAGATCCCAGCTCGCGCCAAGTGAACTTTGTGGTGGACAAAGACCGTGTGCGTGGGTTCCCTTGGGGTTCTCCCGTTTCCTCTCACTTCCTTCATCCCACCATTTCATTGAAACATCAGCAGAGTTGCCAATTCAGAGTGTTACTTTATAAAAACTGTGAATTTCCTAGTTCCGTCTTACAGAGGCCTCATCCGATTAGTTATCGGTGGAATTGAAAAATTCTTTTTTCTGATCCATAATTTCCAAACTACTCCAACTAAACAAACTGAAAATTAACGACAGAATATCCATACATATGAGTTATGATTCAATTTACAGGTTTTGCCCCCCCCCCCCAAAAAAAAAAAAACTTCGGTTACATCTGGCAACACTGTGTGATTCCTAGTGTACTTCAATCGTTGCTTCCTAGTTAAAAAATATATGTATGAACAAGGCTTCATTTTGGTATAACCATTATTTGTGTATCACTTCAAGTTCAAAAGTTCTACTATTCCAAACTCCGGGTTGCATCGTATATTGGACATCCTGTATAATTAAATGTAGTAGTTCACATGTATATGTGATCAGACGCTCTTTTGATTCGAAGTCTTGCCTTAGTATCAAATCTTTTAGAATTGAGGGGCGTAGATTATCCATTGCACCAGCCGATCCAGACGGAAAGGATTTCAGTGCTTTCTGCAGATGATACTCTGGGTACAGAAGTAGAGGCTTCAGGAAGTTCTGGACTAGCGAATGAGTGGGAGTGAGCAAGATGCTTTTCTCTAAGAGCTTTCAACACTGACGTATCTGGTGTGGTCATTATGTTTTCAGAAATCAATAATCTCACTGCACCACTAATATCTCCGTCTGATAATTTCTGTTCGATGATCTTGGAGTTGAAGGGCTTTGCTTTTGCTACTTTGCGAGGTTTATAGTAGACTTTTAAATGCTGGTCTAATAGTGCTTACCGATGATTTTGAGACCAGTTTCTGACTCTTTGTTTCACCCAAGTGGTGAGATTTGAGACTTTAAGGTCGATCCAAGATTCAAAATCGTTATTATTTGTGATATTTTTAATTATTTCACGTAAAGAATCTGCCACAGATGAACGGGCGCCTCGTGGAACTCGACGAAGGATCGGGAATATTGGCCTTTAAGTGACAAAGAAGATCACCTAGTTTCGCTGATGATTCTTACGAATTGATATCCAGAACTTCGTGAGATAAATAATTGACAAGGTAGTTTGATTTTGCGATGGTTCGTTTATTTTTGAATATATCGCGATGGCACTTGCCAATATGAACGGACAAACCCCTTTGATTGAGAAAGTATTTATTGCAATGTTGGCATTGCACTTCGTTTGATGTGCCAGAAACTTCCCGTGCAGAGCTAGACTTATTTATTGAACAAATTTCCAGATATAGCATAATTGTGCCATTTTAAACATATCTGAATCACAGACACAGATGTTATTGGAGTCTACAGGTTCAGTCTTATTGCCATCTTCCTGATTAACGGTGGTTTCACCTGAAGAGTTATCAATTATAGAAGTTTCGACTATGTTCATAATAAATTGATTCTGCAGATATTATGTTAAAAATTTAAAACGAACTGATTTAATTTAAATAATAACAAACAATACTGTCCTTTTCATTGTTGAGATCAACTGAAATAACGAAATATTTTAGTCCGCAATTGTTAGAATTCTAAAAACTAATTTGATTAAGAATATGTCGTCACTGAACTACTCAACCACTGAACCGATTTAAATACGGTTTTCACCCCACTTATCTATCGATCATGATGAACACTGTCACTGCACTTCAACACATCCAAATTTTATTTATTTATTTCTGTTTCTATCATCGACGGAAACAGATAGCGGTTGTTTGTCTCTGAGAATTTGAGCTAATGTCACTTCAAGTGACATGTGTATGTGATTTCTTAGTAACTGAGATTGCAGATGTATGTAACGAAAATTCTTTCTTTACGTAAATCTGGATGTGGACATTTTTAATTTCCGTGATACTAACATCTCTGTTCTCATCGTTCCAGGTCAGAATTTTGTTAGATGGTTGTTAAGACACGCCAGACACGTTAGCATTGGTATAAAACTCTACGCTAAAACAAAGAGGGCATGCAGGCAGAGCGTTAGCCAGAGATAATCAGTCAGAAAATCAGTGAGGTATAGAAAAGGAACAAGTAGAGAATTCCTCTAACATCAGTTCTTAAACTGGAGGACGGTCAGTCGATTCCCGACTTAGTCCTCGTCAACAGTCCATGATTAGCCTTACGCTAATCCTATTAGTGGAATTGAAATCTTTAAGTTTAACGTCCCACAGTTATGCCGGTTAGGCTAAAGGAGACGGTGATAATGAGAAATAAGTGAAATGGTGGAAATGAAGAAAGTGGGAGGAAACGGGAGAACCCCGAGAAAACCCACGCACACAGTGTTTGTCCACCACAAAGTCCACACGGTGCGAGCTGGGATAGAACCAGGGACCCCAAGCACCCTATTAGTGGAATTGTAGCCAGCCATAAGGCCATTTTATAGCAAGCAGTCTGCAAGTAGAATAATCTACGAACTGCCTACGATAGGATTCGAGCCCTCTTCTAATTTCAACCTTGGACATTAGTTGCTTTGATCGGTGTTATCGTTGTGGACATGAAACACTGGATAAACTAACAAATCACACAAATTCAACATGATAATTTTGGTTATATTAGACACATCTTAAATTGAAGTTTGTATTCTTTTAAGAGCCTGACATTCTAAAAATAATACAAAATTTATTTTTCCTTTACTTGTTTTTCATAAGTGAAAGGAGATAATAAAATGCAACTTAGCAATCATAGATAATGTTATTCTACAACAGAAAATATGAACCTGAAGAATTTTCAGTGTTGCCATCCTTATAAATTACAATGTTGCCAGAATAACAATTCCCCAAAAATCTAAGTTAAGGCAGCGACTAGAGAAACGAACTCAACTGCATTTGATTACGTAACATGTTGTTTTGGTATCCTGTGAACTACTTTTTAAATAACATTATTATTTAATTTTAATAATTGTATGTTAAAACTATTTTATTTATTACAAACTAAATACAAGTATTATTTGAAAAGTAGTTTACAGGATTCCAAGGCAACATGATACATAATCAGATGCAGTTAAGTTCGTTCCTCTAGTTTCTGCCTTATCTTAGATTTTTGGGGGAATTATTATTCTGGCAACACTGAAAATTCTTCAGGTTCATATTTTGTTGTAGAATTATAATTATCTATGATTGTGGTAAGTTACATTTCATTATCTGCTTTCACTTATGAAAAACAAGCAAAAGGAAAATGATAATTTTTATTATTTTTAGTATGTCAAGGTCTTAACTATCATATTTAATGTACGTTACTGACATTCGTCTAGGTGACTAGACATTCTTCTCAGTGGTTCAAACGTCTATACTAGAACTACAGAAAGGGATGGCAATATTTACCTTAAGTTTCTCATGTTAAATTTTAACTTGCGTTCTGAGTGTATTGCCATGATTAAAATGAATCAACAAGTAAATGATTAAAATACATTGAATGGCGAGTATCTTCTACTGAAAAATGTCGATGTATCTTCTTGACTGTTATCAATTTGAGCCTTAACTTAATGTTTTGGAGAGTTGAATGCGTGGTCGGTAAGTCGTCTACCTATCAACCAGACGACACCAGTTTGATTCCCGATGGGGTTTATTTCCTTGTTCTATCCTTGTCCAAATGTAGCCCAAGTATTGTTGGCAAATTAAACTGAAAGCAGCTCGGAGGCCAGTGGCATTCATGTGACTAAAGACACAAATTTCAAATTGAAGAGTTTTGCATGATTTCTCTGGCGTTGCTACTGTTACTTCTAATATTTTTACAAGTACTATTAAATTTAAGCCCAAGAATGCGTCTGAATATGTACTCAAAGCCGAAATTTTCAATGGGAACGACCCACCTACGTCAGCGGCTTATTCAGGGTACACACTAAATTCTGGTATTGATTTCTCTGAATTTCCATGCCTAAGTAGATATTTCCCTGACCCGGAACGCTGTCATTCATTTTTTTTTCTTTCATTCTCCATAACCATCCCTCTCCTGTTTTATATCTTTGAAATACAATATTAGCTTACTTTCTGACTGTAAATACTTATTATGAGTCGAACTTCCTGTATTTGGAATATAATAAAACATTAATACCAAATTATTTCTAAAAGGCAATTTTCCTTCTTGAGTCATTTTCTTATCGTCTTTTTGAGTTGAGTTGAGTTGATGTTAGTTTAGCGTCCCTTTTGAGCAGCGAGGCCATATGAGACATAGACCTACTGATTAACGTGGAATCCGAACCACATGAGCTCCCGCCGGGAATCGAGCCCGGGTTATCGTCTTTTTGAATCTGTCTTGCTTCTTTAAGGTTCTCTTCATATCTTCTGTGGGCAGCTAAGGAAAATCCTGGACTCTAACTAACTCTATGGCCTATGGAACCTGGAGGTTCAATGCCGCGTTCACAAAAGCTCTCCACTGACTTCCTATCCTTAGCTAATTGGATCCAGTTTCTACTTTGTATTCCTATCTCTGCGAGATCCATCTTAATATTGTCCTCCCATCTGCGCTTAGGTCTTCCTAATGGTCGTTTTCCGATTGGTATTCCAGTCAAGGCTTTGAAAGCGTTTCTACTTTCTTCCATTCTAGCTACATGACCTGCCCACCTAAGCCTCCTAGACTTGACGACCCTAACAATGTTAGGTAAACCGTATAAATTATGTAGTTTCTCGTTATGAAATCCTGGACTCTTCTGTAAAATAAAGCAGATTTCCCTTACTCACGGTATACTTTGAAACATTTCCCTGATTTACTTTAATTTCCCTGAGTTTCAAGATCAGTGTGAATCCTTAGATCAGTCATAAACACACATTGTTATATCTCGTCGCTTCTATTATGTAATGAAACATCATTTCAACTATGGCTAAGCTTACCTCCAATATTGTGAAAAGAAAATACATAAGCTACATCATGATGGATATACAGGGTGTTCATAACCTTTTGGGTCAAATTTATACAGGTGATAGGGGGGTCCAATATAAGTATTTTGAGATAGGAAACCGAAGATCGAAAACGGCTAGTTCAAGCAGTTCTTGAAGTTGCAGCAATCTATGGGAACAAGTTCGACGTATCAATAAAAATCTGTTTCTCAAGTCAATGTAACTTGCTTTATTGTGCATAACACCACATCTAAGTATATAAGGTTTAGTACAAACAAACTACTGCTGCACTGTACCTACCAAACACTCACAGTAACTGCTCAAAGTAACGACCACCAACCTCGATGCACGTAGCACAAGGCCTATCGAAATTTTGCCTCACTCGTTCAAATATTCCCGGTGTCTCTTGCACAATCAAGCAGACAGTTAGGACTCTTGCAAGCAAGTCTTCCTGTCCTCAAAAGAAAAAGGCGAAAAGACTGAGATCCGGCGAACGCGCTGATCAGCGGATTACCACTCTTTCGCCTTTTCCTTTCGATGATACATCCATCTGAGGAAGTATAAATTTGATTCAAAAGGTTGTGGACTCTCTCTCTCTCTCTCTCTCTCTCTCTCTCTCTCTCTCTATATATATATATATATATATATATATATATATATATAGGGTTTGTCTGGGAAGTGGTAGGACTGATTTTTTTCCCGCCAAAACATGGAGGGAGATGTTACTGAGCTGGTTGGGTGGTGGTGGGGGCTAAGCTACCAGCGCACCAGTCGTCTCCGAACCTTCACGGAGTGTAGATCGAGTTTAAGGTGAACCCCTTTCAAAGTGCCTCTCTTCTCCACAATAAAAAGAGTTTACACCGCTTGGTCAGACTGTGAATGCTGCATTCTACGTGGAAGTACTTGAAAGACTCCGAAAACGAGTCGCCCGCGTCCGTTCAGCAATCACCAGATCATGAAAGCTTCATCACGATAATGCGCCGAGCCACACAGCTTCCCCGGCCATCCTACAGTGCAGATGTCGCTCCTGCAGACTTCTTCCTCTTCCCCGACTGAAAAGGGTCATCAAAGAATGGCACCATGGCTCGGTCCAGGCCGTTCAAGAGGCCGCGGTGAGGGAGCTCATCCAGGGGCCTTCGGTGATTGGCAGAGTCGCTGGAAACGCTGTGTTGATGCAGAAGAGGCATATTTTGAAAATTATTAAGTAGACGTGACAAAATTGTGGATAATTTAAAAAGAAATCATTCAGTCCTACAACTTTTCGGACAAACACTATATTATCAAATATAGTAGCTTCAAATACACTAATGTTTCTGTTCGGATTACTTATTGGAGCTTGAATTGTGTTGTGAAAAAATTCAACTTACTGCTGTAGTTATGCCTACCCTAACATGCTATATATATATATACTAAGAAAGTCATACATGTTGTTTTGAAGTATCACAAACTGGTACACCAGTTGTGTATTTATAGCTTCTGTACCTCTTATAAACTATTCACCAGCTAGTCTGTCTTTAACATTTAGGTTGTCGATATTATATATATATAATTTCAACAACCTAAATGGTGAAGACAGACGGGGCCGCGGTGGCTCAGTGGTAGAGCGTTCACCTCTGGTGCTTGGGGTCCCGGGTTCGATCCCAGCTCCCGCCAAGTGAACTTTGTGGTGGACAAACACCGTGTACGTGGGTTTTCTCGGGGTTCTCCCGTTTCCTCCCACTTTCTTCATTCCACCATTTCATTCATTACTCATCATCACCGTCTCCTTTAGCCTAACTGGCATAACCGTGGGACGTAAAACTCAAAGATTTCATTTCATTTTTGGTGAAGACAGACTAGCTCGTAAATAGTTTATAATAGGTACAGAAGCTATAAATACACAACTGATGTACCAGTTTCAGTGATACTTCAAAACAACATATATGACTTTCTTCAAACTTTTCCGTCTACGACGATCCCTTCACGCATGGTCCTCTTGATGTATCCGAAGTTTGAGCTAATAGCCATACGTCATTTTAGTTTCTTCAATAGTTGCAATCACTAAAACTAAGGGTCGGATTCCTATGACACGTCATATTTTTATCTTGATATCTTTTTGCACGTTTAATTCAACACAATTAAATTTCTGACTTGTGAATACAAAAATGTTTGTTTTTATTGGTCAAATCAATACATATTTGAAGTACTTTTAGCTCTAGGACATAGAGGCACGAGTTTTTCGCACTAAGAATTTGAAAATTTCGCATTTCGTTTTTCATATTTCGCGTTTTGTCGCATTTTCCAAATAAAGTTACGCATTTTGTAGCTCTTGTGGAAAAGATATTTCCTGGCATTTTTTTACAATTGTTCATTTTATTCAAAGGTCACTACAGAAATAAACCATTAATTACTTGAAAACAAAATACACTGGATATTTTACTTGACATTGTAAATTTCACTTATAGAAAATTATATTTTTTAAATCAAACTAAAAGAAAATCACTAACTAACTTACTCTGAGTGGGAAAGTTTTGCTGTCTTCTGAAAACACAAAGGCACATGTTACATTTAAATATTGAACATAAACATGTTACATGTTTCCACATTTTCCTCCTTTATTGTTTTACGTTTGTCACTTATCAGTAGTCCATGCCATTGCCTAATTAAAACGGCTCCTCTCCATCCAACTGCGATGGTGATAGCTAACGCGCAATATGTTCTCTATAGCTGTGTCCGAATTAACCAAGATTCACCGTTCATGCCATGTTCTATCGTTCCGTCAGCGGGAAAGTGGAGTTTTTAAATTAAGGAAAGCGTATTTTTTTAAAAAAAAAAAAAAAATTTGCGTATTGTTAGAAATTTCGCGTAAAAATGGCAATTTCGCGTTTTATCGCGCAACGGAAACCAATGAAAATGCACACAGAATATCACAAAACGTCAAGAAACTGAAAATTACTTAATTCTGATGCATTTCGTTTTACCGCACATTGCGAAAAACTCGTGCCTCTAGTCATTTTTTAGACGAGTTTTATTTATTACTCTGGAAAACATTTGTCAGTGTTAGCAATGAGGAGAGCTTTTCTCTTTGGGGCTAAGCAATACGCTTTGATCTACGCTTAAGAAAAGATATATGATCCTGATAAAATAACTTCGGCAACTTCTTTAAAAAATTACTATTCTTAGAAATTTATTTCTTAAAAATCTAAATTTAAATAAATTTTTAGATAATTTACTTACCTTTCTTTACTTTTTGGGGGGAGGGGTCATTCTATATTTTGCCATATTTTAGGTTTTCAAAGTTGTTAGACCGTAGAAATCCGAGCCCAAACTGTAACTTAAGTACTACTCTACCATTACTATTAATGAAACGCATACTGAAACAAAATACCAAATAATGAAAATAAGTCTCTGGTTATAGACGCCTTACCTTTTTATTCGTGTATCTTTTGGAAATCGCTGTTGCTGAAGAAGAGTTCTATTTTCCAGAACCGTTTAGTAGAAATGTTGACAGGTCATTTTCAAATTCATCTGAACACACATTTCGGCTGTCACAAAATTCTGCTGACATTCGGATTTAATCATCTGACCATAAAACTTTCATTACACTAAACACTCGTTCGACATATGCACTACTGACTAGTATAGCAATAATATACAGCATTATTTTGAGCATGTTTGCTGCATCCACTTTTCTCGAAAAGCGTGCAATCCATAATTTATAATTTGTCAATTCCTATAACATGTTGATATTTCTGATTTCAAACCAGAAAACTGATTGTACAGTCCATTTTCATAAATACTAATTCAGGGTGTCTACTAAAATTCCCAAATGAAATTTCGTGACTTTTTTTTTTTTTTTTTTTAAATCAAACCATAAAATTTTGGAGCACCCTAAAGAGCGAAGTTGGATGCGAATTAGGCCGAATTTTCATGCATGCGATTTGGTAGCGATTTTGTAGCGTCTAAAGCCGACCATAGACATCTTTAGTGGTTAATTTTGATGTTTTATAGAACAAATGTTTTCAGTCTCTACTTATATGGTGTACAGATAAAAATAATAATAATAATAAATAAATGGTTCGACTATCGAAATATGTTTCATGTTGACTTAATTATTTTTTCTTAATTGTTTCATAAATTTATTTAATAAATGTGCCATTTTTATTGTTTGTCGTTTGCGCAACATGTAGGCTACATTTCCTGATAATGTTTTCATATACAGTTTGTTATAATTTCATTTGTATTTCTTTATGTCATATAGATCCATAAGTTTCTCATGTATTCTGGTTTGAAATTTACTATTAATTAAATAAATAAATAAAAATAAAAATAAAATAAAAATCGTGACCCGAAAGCTAAATTTTGTGACTTTTTCCTTGACTTTCATGACCGTTTTCTCATTTCGTGACCGGTAGACACTCTGTAATTTTAAGTTTCATTCTTACCTCTGTTAGATTATTAAAATGCTGGTGCCACGCGATAATACTAAACAATGCAGCAATGGAAAGAATATAAACCTAGCCTTTTGTCACAATAAAAATAATATGCTTTTAGTTCTACTGGAATGAACATACAAATTTATATTGTTTCACTTGCATTAGTTAGAAACAAGTTTCTAACGTTGACGAATTGTACGCAACTGAAAACTTAGGAGTATGCACTGATTCTCCTTTTGGTTTTAAGTAACAGATCAGTTATAAAAGCTCACCATAAGTCAGCGGCGGATCCAAGGAGGGGGGAGGGAAAATCGCCTCCTCCCCCAGAAGAGGAAACTTTCTCATTTCATACATAAATAAGTCTCATCCCAGAGTTTGGAGTTCTTAAAAGTAGCTCTAAGTAGCAGTATTACAGCTCACCGCCCCCCTCCCGAGAAGTCCGTCCTGGATCCACCCCTGCCATAAGTGTATGAAATTCCAAAACACATACTAAACATGGACGCTCTCGTGTTTCCTAAGATTTGAGCTACATACTTCCTATCCAATATTTCCTTTAGATTTCCTTATGTCTCTGACCAATCTATCCCAAAGTACCTTCATTAATACATTATTTTATACATAGAGTGTTTCAAACTGAATATCGGGGCTTTAAGGCGTTGTAGTATTTAATACAATTAACTTACAATTATAAATAACACACCAAATAAAAGAGCAACTTAGTTTTGTACGCACGCATGCGCATGCAGTTTTCTCTATCTGCCGTTAGAAAGCGCTAGTAGCAAAGATGGCGATTAGTGAGCAGAAAGCTTTTTGTTTTACATTTTGCAAAGAATGAACTGTAGTTACAGTGCAACGTGCTTTCCGTATTAACTTCAATTGCAATCCGCTAAATGATAATAACATCCGTAGATGGTATCATCAGTTTGAAAACACCGGCTGTCTGTGCAACGGGAAGAGTACGGGACGACCAAGAGTGACTGAAAAACGTGTTGAATACGTGAGAGAGTCTTTCACGGGTAACTTCAAGAAATCAATTCGGAAGTCTACTCGTCAATTAGCAATTTCAGTGACGTTTGTGTGGAGAATTGTAAGGAGATTGAGGAATTTAAAAAAAGCACTTGTTGCAACGATTACTCCAAATACACTGATCAACGTTTTGGAAGAACTCACTAATCGACTCGATGTGTGCCATGTGACAAATAGTGCTCATATTGAACACTTGTAGCAAAAACTGTTTGGAGTTATTCTTTCATTTGATGTTATTATTTATAATTGTACGTTAAATGTAATAAATACTATACAAAGCCTTAAAACCTCGATATTCATTTTGAAACACCCTGTATTTGAGGGTCGTTAGCTCTTTGAATCATAATTTTTCGTTTGATACAACACTACCCATGATATTCAAGCACTTTTATGTAGAATTTGGTTGCAAACAATTGTAAATATTTGCTTATTTATTCTGAGATTTAAAAAAATATAATTGCCATATTCCATCTACATCATCTTAATCAATTTTTGAAAACATTTGAGTTTGACAGCAAATAAAGATTTAGGATTTAGATTTCCGGGCTTTCGGCATCTACGGCCATGTTAGCCCGTCACATATGAGGGATGATATCTATCGGCGAGCACGCTATCAAGGGAAAGGGAAGGAAGGAAGCGGCCTGGGACCTATGTTAGGTACCATCCCAGCATTTGCCTGTGCGAATGGGGAAAACCCAGGAAAACCTCATTCAGGATGGCTGTCCTGAAAAAGCTTTTAACACTTTTTCGACCGAGTGCCCCCACCGGGAATCTCGACGGCAAATAAGATAAAAAGAAATTTGTGTGTTTAGATATCGTAATTATTTTGAACGTTTCTGATATGTATTTCTAGTATAGTATAGAAAAGAAAATAGTATAGAAAAGAAAATAGTCTAGTATAGAAAATTTCAGCCTTGACTAATATTAGCTTGGCTCCATTTAAGTCATTGTTGCCATTTCTGGAAGTTTTTTTCTTCAACATAGTGTATTGTAAATGTGAACTTAAATCTCGCTTATAGGAAGATACCACTGGAATTTGACCTATCTTTCAGTTTAAAGAGGTTTAGTGGGCTTATCCTATTTGTAGGTAAACTTACAGGTTACTTTCGTTTATCCTGTGGAAGAAATAAACGTAGCTTACATTTATTGTTTTATTGGAATTTAAATTTCCCTTCAGCACCGAGGGATGTTGGCATTTAGACGTTAACATGAGATTTGATTTTCACCGAGGATCGAACCACAGACGAAACATTTAGTCACAAAGACAAATTTCTGTTCGACTGAACATCTAAGTTTTGTAGAAACAAATTGTCAAAATGCATGATGTTCACATTCAACTCTCCCTGACTTAATGTACAAATCGATGGAACTATGAATAGTTCCAGTTGACGGCCACCTCAAAAGGTAACTCTTATAGAAGTATAACTTAGATGTCATACAATATGCAGCAATGATTTATGGATCAGAATGATCTACGCATAATTTGTTGGATGCGTTTAATCTGGAATAATGCGGCACAAAAGTATCAGAATCTAATGAAAGTATAGGGTGTAGATTCTACCTGGGAATGAAAACAAATGTATTTTCGTTTGAAGAACTCCAGACCGGGAACAAAACAAAGACTGCATAAAACGAACATCAATGGCAGATAAAGATATTTTAAAGTCACATATAGAGGCAAATCCACGTATCACCCTCATGCAACAGTCCAACGTCTCCATTTCAGTAATTGCTACAGATATTCTACAGCGAACACAGAAAGTTTAAAAAACAAAAGCTGATACCGCACAAATGTGTCGTTCTTACTTGACAGAATCGACGAAAGGCAGCTGTGTTCGGTCCTTAGGGAGATTGGTCTTGGCGACCAACACTCGAACACACGTGGTAAAAATTAGAAAACAAGCTGAGTCGCCTAATGTAAAGTGAAATCGCTCAGACCGTCCCCAGGAAGCGGAACATCATTGAAGAAAACCACATGTTTCTTTGTTACATGGGAGGGATAATTCAACAAGTCCTTCCAGTTGACCCGCTGAAAAAGAAAGCGATGTTGCAATTTTCACCCTCTTGCTTACTGATTCTTCAGTAGTCTTTGCAGAGGCAGATTTATCTAGTTTTTTTCGTCTTTTGTTTTCGTTGCATCCTCCTCCTTCCGTCTCCTTTAGCTTGAAGGGCATAATTGTGGGACGTTAAACTGAAATATTTCATTTGATTTTAATTCAAGTTACATATGTTGTAATGAAGAGAAAAAAGAAATCAATCATTAGTTCCATGATATGTGCTTACTTTACTTTTAAATATAGCATATTGTTAATATTGTGTAACTTCCATAACGATAACGCTTGTACGAACCAAACATGTTAAGTGGTTCGCCCCTTTCCTCCCCCCTCACGTAAGGCATCAGTGCCGCAAAAGCCCGATGAAATAAAAATATTTCTTTGCCACCCCCGGAAATCCGTCCTTCACCGCCACTGTCCATATTATTATATTGAATTCTTTTAATTATTATTATTATTACATAATGTATCCATCGATAATATAAGTTTAGCGATGGCAACAACGTATCAGCTGGACACCAAACACGTGCCGTTTATGGCTTGTTTGGAGTGTTATTTATGAGGGTGGTTAGGGTAAATTTTCTGCTTGAGTACAAAGGAAGCCGGTTGGGGACCAATAGAACGTCTCGACTATACACACCACTACCGCATCCTCTATACAGGGTCAGTCCTTAAAGTAGTAGGACTGATATTTTTTCTTTTCTTTTTACAGACTGACGGCGGTTATTCCACCTGTTGTTGGTTGAGATGGGTCTAAGGAAAGACAGGAAGCAGCGCCAGTCGGCTGCCAGCCATAGCACGGTAAAGATCGCTCGTCATCGTAACCTCTGCGAGTGACCCTCGTCACGCTGCGTCATGGACAATCTTTTGGAACAGCGTTACGCCATCAAATTTTGCGTGCAGCTCGGTAAAACTGGGAAAGAGACTCATGAAATGATCAAGACAGCGTACGGTGATAACGCCATTGGAAGATCGAGTGTGTTTGAGTGGCACAAGCTGTCCAGGGAGGGGAGAGAAGTTGAAGACGCTGCACGGCCAAGACGACCTTCGAGCTCCAAAACGGAGGAAAATGTTGCAAAAATGAAGAATTTGCTGAACAGTGACCGAAGATTAACTGTTCGCATGATTGCCGATGAACTTGGCATTGCTAAACCCAAGTTCACGAAATTGTGCACGAACAATTGCAAATGAGGAAAATTTGTGCAAAGTTGGTGCCGCGAGTGCTGACAGGCGAGCAAAAGGACGTTCGCAAACGGATCTGCCAGGACCTTCTCGAAGAAGTGAGTTAAATCCAAACTTGCTAGACAATGTGGTGACTGGGGACGAGACGTGGACGTTTCAGTATGACCCTGCGACCAAACGTCAAAGCGCGGAATGGCACACCCGAAATTCCCCACGCTCTAAAAAGGCGCGCATGACGAAATCAAAAGTGAAAAGCATGCTCATTTGCTTTTTCGATTCACAAGGAGTGATCCACAGGAAATTTGTTCCACACGGACAGACTGTCAATGCAGTTTTTTTATCTCCAGGTCCTGGAACGGCTGAGGAAACACATCGTCCGCGTCCACCCAGCCATCGCCAACTCCTGGCGACTGCATCATGACAATGCGCCGAGCCACACAGCCTTCCGAGTGGTGGCGTATCTGGCCCAACATAACATTGCAACCTTGCCTCAGCCACCCTACAGTCCCGACCTTGCCCCACCACTTTTTCCTCTTTCCCCGCCTCAAAACCACCCTGAAAGGGCATCATCACGGCTCGGTGGAAGCATTACAACAGGCCGTGACGAGGCAGCTGAACAGCATTCCAATTTCCGCCTTCCAGGAAGCGTATGAAAACTGGAAATCCCGCTGGCAGCGGTGTGTGGATGTAGGAGGATCATATTTCGAAGAATATTAAGCGTAAGTGTTATTTCGGTCAATATCTTATTTTTAATTGACTCAGTCCTACTACTTTAAGGACTGACCCTGTAATCCTCTGTTTTAGGAACATCAGAATACCGTATGTTTATGCATGTACATCACTTCATCAGTAAATACTGGTTGGTGTAATAAATGGCTACGAAGACTGACGGGATCGGGACCCATGTGAAACGTAAGCAATGATATATAGCAGTAAACGGAGACTTATCTTGGACGAAATTGCTCTTGTTCAACTATGAAATTTACTCTAATTCTAGGTTTATTTTATTTTTTATTTATTTATTTATTTATTTATTTTTTTTTTGTGGGGGGTGTAGCAAGAAGCATATCAATAAAATCTCATAAATCAAACTTAAATGATCTTTAATAAAATTTAATTTAAAATGTATGAATTTGCTAGTGAATTGTCTTATGCACTGATTAAAGCCTAGCACAAACAGATTTCTCCGTTTCCAAATTATAGGTTTTCATCACTCAACCCCGATCCTGATTGATAGCTGTTAATTATTACGGAGACCAAATAATGGTGGGTTAGTACTCACTTACCAGTCCTTTGTGAAACAATGTTGATCATTCAGTATATCAGCAACGATGTACTTAAAATGGATACTATTTCGCTTATGCACAATATCAGTCTATGAATGCCAAAATTAAAACCAAGTCTATTAAACGCGAAATACTGATCTTACGTTCATGACGACAGACATGGATCTTTGCGTTGTCCATATTCTTAGTAGCACTAGAACCATCTTTAAAATTACTTAATACTTTACATCAGGATCCCTTCTTAGGTAGATATTCTAAATGGTTGTGGAAGTGATATAAAGCCACGTGCAGTAAGCAAACTTTTTTGAGTACGAGTTCCAGGAATTTCAGAACAAAGTACGGAATTTAGAAAATAAGAAATATACCTGTGCTAGCTTTCCCTAATGAATTAACTCATTATTTAAGAGAAGCTGCTCTCAACACATAAGACGAATTCATAGACGTGATTGTGTAACAAAGTGTTTACAACATGATCCAATTCTTTACATACAGTTATTTACAAATGAATTTAATTTCGTACTTTTGATCTTTTGCAATACTATACTGTTAAAGTGAAAAAGAAATTCATCTTCAAATAAAATCTAAGACTGACCTACCTCACTATATTTATTGTTCGGTAAGATGCAGCTCTATTACACTGACCAGCCAGATGATTATGACCATCTACTTCCTATCTAGCATGTCCACCGCTTGCAGGACAGTGACAATTCAGTTGGGCGTGGAAGCAATGAGGTCTTGGTAGATGGCTGGAAGAATGGTGCATCACATCTGCACACAAAAGTCACTTAATTCTTGTAAATTCCGTTGAGAGGAGCGATGAGCTCGGATCTGACGTTCAATGACATCCCAAAGATGTTAAATTGGATTAAGATTGGTCAAATGTTGAAGCCATTACAGAAACTCAAATTCGCCCCTATGTACCTCGAATCACTAAAGCACAACGTTCGCATTTTGACACGGAGCATTGTTGTGCTATGCCCGACATGATTGTGTGTATATGATCAGCAATGACCTATCGATAGCTAGGATCAATCATAGTGCCGTCCACACGCACTACTAGGCCCATAGATGATCAGGTGAAGATTCCCCAAATCATAATGGAGCCACTACCGACCTGTTGTTACCCTACTGTTCAAGTCTTGAGCAACTGTTCCCCTGGATGATGAAGGATTCTGCCCAGGTCATCGATGTGATGAAGAGAGTATTGTGATTCATCGGACCATGCAACGTTGTGCTATTGCTCTGAGGTTCCATGACGATGGGCATGTATACGTTACAGTTCTTATTAATGATGCTGTGCAGTTAACATTGGTGCACGTGTGGGACGTCGGCTCCGGATGCCCATATCTAACAGTGTACAGTGAACTGTGTCCTCAGACATATTTAAGTTTTGTCAACTGTTAAAGTCTTAAGTGCTGATTTTGCCACAGTTTGCGCCCTAACCTATTATACCAACCTCGACAGTCTACAACGTCCGACATATTTATTAGTGTACGCCCAATATCATATAGCTTAGTGCTGGTTTCTTCCAAACTTTCATCGCTCTTTTCCCATCTTTGAAAGATAGTTCGTGAACATCCGACAAGTCCCACTGATTCCGAGATGTCCATTCCCAGCTGTTTGGCAATCACAATCTGGCCCTTATCAAACTCTGATATGTCGTCGGTCTTTCCATTCTACGCACAAGTATCACACAGACAGATTGAGTGAGATCACTGTCACTGTTTGGCAAGCGATTTTGCTGTGCCCTGTGACTCTTACATTAGCGCAATGACTTTGTTCTAAAAAGTAGGGGGCGGTCATAATGTTTTGGCTGGTCAGCGTGCACAACAGTTCGTATACCTCTTTATCTCCTTAGAAGCGGAATTTTTGAAAACGCTGGTTGTTCAATCCATTTACTTTTAATATGGCATTTGTACACCGAGTTTCATTTTAATAACTGAAGGGAGTTCCTGAAATATTATTTCTGGTATAAAATTTTAACCAGCCTCTTCTTCTTACAGACACATTTAACCAATGATAAAAAGCCAATTCGAGATAGGTACTTAACTATGTTCTAATATTAATCTCAAACCATTCAACGCTTTACAAAATTAATTTTATATACTTAGGTATAAGATTACAAAACTCAGCAGTAGTGTGCGGTAAGAAACCACACATTTATTTGCTAACACCTTGATAATTATTTCATAAATATGGAACATCCTTATACTTGCAGAATTTTTGAATGCAATACTCATCAATAACTTCCAAAGTTCTCATAGTGAGTTTTGAAGTCGATTTTCACTTCAAAAGAGCACTTCTAGGCATAATAAAAATCTAGTAAAAACCAAGACGCACTTCGTATAAACTACAAGAAATTTTATATACACACATGGGTTTGAAACAAAACTACAGTGACAATTCTAAATATTTTATAAAACGCTTCGTTTTGAGTGATTACGAAATTATGAGACTTTTGTGTTGTTGTTGTTTTTAATCCTTTGTTGTCCTTCGTCTATTGTTTCTTTTTAACCCTTTGTGGTCCTTTGTCGAAAGGGACTCGGCATTTAGTTTTTCATTTCAGTCCGATGTCGAGTCACGATCGACATTATGGTAAGAGTGTAAGTTGGAACCTGTTTAGATATAATATATATATATATATATATATATATATATATATATATATATATATATATATATATATATATATATATAACTGCATTATCAGAGGTAACCTAAACATCACTGGTGATTAACTACTAATAACTGAAGTACGTAAAAATAAATAAAAAATAAAAAAAAATATTCCAAGCCCCACTCTGTTATTTGGCCTGACCAACATCTACATTAATTACACGAACATATAATAAACATTTCACTATTCTGTGTTCAATAGCAACAAACATTTTTATCATATATAAATCATTAAATACATTTGTAATTTTAAAAAAAGCATTAAATACCTTTATAATTCTAAAATTCTTTTCAGCATTCAGCTCGTATCTAATCAACCAATATTCATGACAAATACAAGATCTACAAACTGTAATAAGAATAGTGTAAAAAAGGTTTGAAACTAGAAAATGTCTTATCTTCTGCCTTCTTCCGGATTCAACTGTCTCAAGGCTCTCTCAAGCTTTTCCATTATCGTGCTCAGTTGATAAACGAAGTCATTCAAACTAGCTATGTCCTGAATCGTCTGACGGCTATTTTCGTCCTAGAAAATAAATAAATAAATGTTGATATGATATCAACGTAAAAAGAAATCGATTCATAACATTTAATTATTTCCATACATTCAACCTGCGACAGACATCGAATCAACTGACTTTCGATTTAACAGACAATTTGAGAGAACATCGCACACGTAGATATATCTAAAAATCTGAAGATCTTGGCTTATAATTAACATTTCAGGCAGTTGAAATCTTTATTATTAAGAAAGAAAAGTCAATGGGAAAGCGGCTGAACTCTGACGCTTTTCTCAACCTTCCAATGCACAACTTTAAGGAATTTTTTCTTACTAATTTGGTTTGTACATTAAATATTTCACATTATACAGCACAATAATTTGAAGTATAATATTTTATTGTTTTGAATTTAACGCCCCTTGATTATTTTCAGGGCTAAGGGAGACTGTGATTATGATGATAATAAACGAAACTGGAATGAAGAAAAGTGGGGAAAAAACGGAGAAGCACAACAAAATCCACGCACATGGTGTTTGTTCACCAAAAAGCTCACTTGGTGAGAGTTAGGAAAGAATTAGGGACTCCATGCAGCAGACATGTGTTCCACCACTGAGCGATCGCAACCTTCTCGTAATATCCTAATGTAAATACATGTATTGTTTATAACACAATTCACGATTTAACGGACACTTCTTCGCCTCAATTAGACAGTTAAATCTAGGATTTCTGTACTAGGATACTTCTTATTTCCGTATGGAGGATACGATGAAATATATATATATATATATATATATATGGAAACATATAGAGTTGGAAACACGTACAAGGTGCTACCTACCCTAAATATCCGAGAATGTCATTGTAAAAATCAGAAAACTATACTTACGTCCTAATGTCCTCCGTCATCTGCCCTCTGGCATGTATGCAACGATCTCAGCGTTGTTCCTACTTTTGGAAGCACTCCTGAAAGTCCGCAGGGTGAAGGGTGTTCAGGACCCGTTGCGATTTCACTTGAATGTCTTCAATGGAGTCAAAGCATCGCCCATTCAACCCGAGTTTCTTCTTCGGGAACAGGTATAAGTCGCACGGAACTAGGTCAGTGGAGTAGGGAGGGTGAGGGACCGTTGCCATGTTGTTTTGGGCCAGGAATTCCCTAACAACGAACGAGGTGTGCGCGGGCGCGTTGTCATGGTGCAGCAACCAGTCTTTCGTCTGCCAAAACTCTGGCTGTTTGCGCCCAACATCTTCTTTCAGTCTCTTCAAAACCTCACAGTAAAACTTCCCGTTGACATTCTGACCAGGTGAAAAACTCCTTATGCACAATACCTCGAATGTACAAAAAACAGTTGCTGCGAACTTGTCGAGCTTTTTTTGGCCTTAGAGGGATGGTGTCTTTCATTGTGATGATTGCTGCTTCGTTTCCGGGTCATAACCATAAGCCCAAGAATCATAACCTGTAATGACTCTGGATAAGAAGTTTGGACAAACTCGAACTCTGTTGTAGCTCAGTGCACGTCTGATTATTAAAAAATGATGCTGGGAAGACGAGGAGCAAACTTTACTGCAATTCGTCTCATATTCAGTTCATTGGATAGAATTCGCAGACATGTACCGTACGACAGTTGAAGTCTGTTACAAACATCGTCATTTATCTGCCTTCTGTCTTTGCGAATCACACCATGCACTTTCATGATCATTTCTGGTGTTGCGCATGTTGACGGTCGACAAAAATGTTTTTTTCATCTTCCATAGATTCGCGGCCTTCTTTGAAACGCTTGAACCACTCAAATGTTCTTGCTTGACTCAGTGCTCTCTCACCAAATGCCTCTTTCACCATGCAGATTTCTTCAACTTGACATAGATCTTGATGCAAATCCATTGCTCTTTAACGTCAGCCATCTGACAAATTGCAGAAGCACTGGAACACATCCTAACACGCACACTGGCGTCTCTGGCATGTAAAATTTGGGGGGAACATCAAAGAAAGTTATTTAAATGGTACTACCTAGCCCAACCTGTTTATTAACTTCGATTCCATTTGTTACCTTTCTGCTTACCTTCACGGACCCTCTAAGGTATATCAAGAACTCGATTATAATCGTTTCACAGCCTGAATATTATATTCCAAATAAATATAGTTATTATTATTTATATGATATTCTGTGATTAGTAAATAAATTCAATTAGAATAAAATGTTGAATATTTTGTACTTCAAAATATTGGGGGGGACGCATCCCCCTCGTCTCCCCCGCCAGAGACGCCCGTGAACACGCACAACTACAGCTTACAACTGAATACGCCAAAGATGACACAACTTTGTGGTGTAGTAGCTAATACACGTACTCCGAGACACATAGAGTCGGGATGTCTCTCTGCTATTGGTTGGCCCAGTAAAAAAAAAAAAAAAAAAATCTCGGATATTTTGGGTAGCACCTCGTACGATGTCCGGGTTGACAACGGTCAGGCAGCGACCGCAGCGCTGGGCTGTTGGTAGTAGTGAGTTAGGGTAAGTTTCGTACTACATGAGGAGCAACAGAATGGCCGTACGCAATGAACTAAGCAGACGGCGATAGTATAAAATTGACGACCTCTCTGATTACCAAATAGGGAAAATTCTCGGCATTCGCTTATGTGGTACGAGCGTATCGCGAGCGAGCATTAAAGCAGATTGTCACTAAGAAACTGTCCTGTGATTAAGCTGCAAGTGACGGAGAGAGTTAGATGACATGAACATGCGCAAAAATCTTTTTTATATTTAACATATTATAATATCCCGCACATGATGCTGTTTACAAACAATTAACACTGCATGTGTATATAAACAACACCAACGTGCGTTCCTACTACGAGTTACTAAGGGGCAGACTACAGGAACATCAACGTCACCACTCATTATGTGATGGAGGAGGAACACCATCATCACCGATATACAGAAGAAGTTATAAAACCAAGAGGATCACAGCAACTTGTATCAGTCAGTCCTTCACTAGTCAAATACCCTCCCTTAAAAAGCAGTGGAAATCTGGCAGAACCTTAACCCATTTGTGCCCATTGTCGACATGACGTTTTCGAACTTCTGGAGCTGAAATAATAAACGGTACAACTTTTTTCTCGTGTCGGTTGGTATCACTGTCGGTATAAGGTCAGCGACATCCCGCTCTGTGTCACGTGGTGCATATTTGTAAGAGATATCAACAATAGAAGCAAATATTACGAAAAAAATACTTTGGGCAGAAATGGGTTAACCTAAACCAAGCCTTCTAGCTTGCAGCGGAGCTTTGAGAGATCCTTACCACAAAAACACCTTAGCCTGCAGTGGGGCTTCGTTGTTCTTTTTCCTGTTTAGTCTGCAGTGGAAGTTTGCGGCACTTTAACCCCTCTCTTTGCTTGCAGCGGAACATTGAGAATCCTACCCCACTCACATAACTTGCAGTAAACATTACAGATCTTCTATACTTATTTTCGTGAAACTGTATCATACTTTGTTATACCTGAAAGTTTTCTAATAAAATTGGTAGTGAGAGAAAACGACTCCCGTGTGCAATTGCTCTACCTTCTACCTGCATTAGCAGAACTTTATAGTATCTTTATTATCATTATTACTGTTGTAAATATTTGCCTATTGCTGGTAATTCACTAGTTTCAAAACGAGGAGCTGCCACACCCTATAGTCCTAAGTTAACTTCTTTGACTTGAATTTCAAGTTATCTACTACTATATCATTCACTGATTGCAATCGACTTCTCCCTTACCACCGGTTATCTTTTACTGTGACTTCTACAAGGTCCCTCACAGTATTTTTTTTTTTTTTTTAATTGAACATTATCCTAACCATGAAATTCAAAGATTTAAGAAAACAAAAAAAAAAACACAGCCAAGGATAGTCTTCGGCTTGCTAAGTCAATGCGAAACCTAATCCGTTCATAAACCATGCATATGTTTTAACTCTTGATATGGACACCTTGCTATTTAGATCACGTGGACTGTATTACATATACTCCTCCTATGGTTGAACCATTCAGTGCCTACATTAAAGAATAATTATGATGGCTAAACTGGATACTATGCGGAAAATGGTACATAGTAACCGATTTTTTTTTCCCACCATACAGTAATAATAATAAAAACAGCAGAAAACAGCAGAAGACAACATCAAACTTTCAAATACATTCCAACATTCATTTTGGAAAATTATAAATTTTTATACAATCTGAGTAAAATAAATAAGTTCTCTAAATAACTAGTACTCACCCCTTGACTGGTTACATGAGACCAATTGACTGCTCTATTTTGTTCAACTACTTGAGCGTTTTCCAAGATACTACTGGAAAATTCCACCATAGTTTTCAAACATGAAATTAATCGCCTGAAATGAAAAGTGTATATTTGTTTCATTTGGTGTAAGGATACAAATCAAAGAGAACATACACAATTCACTATTTTAAAATCAAAATTTCCGTTATCTATTTATATCCCGTTTCCAACATATTTGGAAAATACTATAAACCATGTAAAATACTTTATCTTACTTGCGTTATATTAGCATTTTAAATTTTTTCTAGTTTTTGGCTCACTACTTGCGTAATTTAAAATCCTGCGGCACGTCTAAGGATTTTTCTTTCTTTCTTTCTTTACTTTTTTTTGTTCGAAAAAGAACTGATGCCAAAACGGTAACAATAATTATATTTTTGATTATGAAGAAACGTTACCTACAAAATTGCAGCTGCGTATCAAATACAGAAAATATAATTATTGTTACCGTTTTAAAATATATAAATAATAAACCATTCTATAAAGCGTGTATAAGACAAATTTCAGGGAGCCCGTGAAAAAAAAAGTTTCTATTGTAGAATTAATATTTCCGATAATCGAAAAACTATGATCTGAGAAAGTTTGGGGAACCCTCACAGAAAATGTCGGAATCATGAAACCTATGAATACTCCTCTATTACGAGAGTGGAATTTATTTTATTTAGTGACTAGGAACAATAATCTGAATGAGTGATTCAATTTTTACAACAAATGCGAGTCTATCTGGACCCTGGTAATCATTAACCACTGTTTATTTACTCATACTTTTAACCAAATTCACACGGATGCTTTTTCTTGGCCGAATGACTGACGTGCGCAAATCCTGGGCTTGATTCACTTAGAGTGTACCTGCCTCGGATACAAGCCAAGCAGTGGTTGGGATTCCACTTTGATCCCTTTAAAATCAGTGACGCTCCATATGCATCACTGCCAGGCAGGGTTGGTAAAAACCATGGTTTTTATTGAAAAAACAAAAAAAAAAAAGTTTTTTTTTGTTTAAACCAGGTTTTTTAGGTTTAAATAATTTGCTCTATGTATTTATATCACATATGGACAGAAATAAGTCTGTTTCACCTTGGTGTTACTATGCAACAACCAGGTTATGCTGGAAGGGGTCACATAAGCTTAAAGCGGAGTCCAAACCGTTTCTCGAATTACATCCGAGAGAAATTGTCCTCCATTTGAACTCGAAACCGGGACTAATTGGCCATAAATGCGATACGTCTGCCGACTCACTCACGAAGGACTCCTGATACGTTGTATTGATCTTTACATACTTCTAATATAATTGTCTAATTGTCAAGAGTCATTTGAGGAGAACAAAAACATAAAGTTGCACAAATGAAACCATTATACAAAATTACATACGGACAATTTCAAAATACTGCATAGTACAGAAGAACTAATTAAGTTAGTTCACTACGACTTTTATTATTCCAAGTTAAAGAAATACAACGACTTAATTTGCATATCGGTAACAAAAGTGAATGAAGATACGAATTATTTGAGTCCACTTTGGCTCTGACCCATTTATACATAAATAGATACCAAAGATACTTCTGATTTCAGTATATGCCTCTCGTGGGGTTTGTATGATCCCCCCCCCAAAAAAAAAATTTCGATGTATTTTTACCAATAGTAAATTATTAAAATGAAACAATATTTAGAATTTTTCTTTGATTGCAATTGCAAAACAATAACAACAAACTATAAAAAAAATCACAGAAGAAACATTTATAAACTTATAAAAAAAGTTGCCTTTTTAGTATAATCTCTTTGAGTAACGAATTGGGAATTTGGGTCTGAATATAATACGAATAACATGTGGGAGTGACACGTGGTAACCCACAAATTTATGCTCATCAGGATTTTACCAACATTTACATTTTTAAGAACATTTTTTGTTTTGTGGTTTAAACCATTTTTTTTAAACAGCTGGTTTAAACCAGCCAACCCTGCTGCCAGGTGTTGACATTTCACTGGTATGTAGATTTTATAAAACTCTTGTCCCATATAAGTTGTAGGTACAGTAAGGTAATAATATGAGTGTCCAGAATCGACTCCCACTACCGGCTTTTATTATAAAATTCATAGAAATACTACAAAGTTATTCTCTTCTAAATCTGTTCGGTTAGAAAGGTGTAGTCCTTGACTGTGAGGTCGCGAACAGGATCTCCACAGAGCCCCGTGGCAGGCTAAGCATAATGACGAAAGGAATTCCCACAGCTCCGTGGCAAGCAGTGAGGAGGTTAGTAGTCACAAAGCCCCGTAGCAGACTAGATGCTTGCGGTTAGGTTACTCCTAATGTTCCATAACAAACAGTAAGAGGACACCAGAGAACTGGTACTGGTCCGCTGGATGCTGCCGAATTTATAGGCCTCCAGGAGGCAGTGGCGCTGCTGCTCCAATGTCATCGTATGCTTCGTAGGAGGCGTAAAACCATGTGGTGGTGTTTGTAAACACAAGCGTAAAGTATTGATTGTATACAGTACCACGTGGGATATTACAATATACTAAATTACATTATGAGGCTTATGCAACTTTTCTTACAAATAAAGTTGCGGGACACCGTTTATATATGAAGACCCCCCTTTCTTTCCCTCTAGGGGGAGCTCACTGATACAGCGTTTACCTCTGATGGTTCGATGCTCGACCAATTAAGTTTGTGGTGAACAGCACCGTACTCCGGTTTCCTTCTACTTTCTCATTCCACCAATTCTTCCATCATCATTCACTTGCTTTAATCATCCGTCTCCCTTAGCCTAAAGGGCATAATACTGGGAAGTTACACTGAAAAATTTTATTTCATTTCTCCATCTCTCTATCACCTCTCATTTCTCTTTCAGAAATCATATCTATTACAAAAGTTGTCCTTGGTTCAAAAACCTTTCACTGCAAACGGAACAACAAACAGCATTACGAGATGAATGAACGAATTTACTGAAGGTAATTTTAAGTACGGCATCAATTGGTCATGGAAAATTTATGAGAAAGAAACACAATGCAACGTTATCTAACACTACACACTGTTAGGCAAGAAATGTTACGAAAAGAAGTAACGTGCTCGGGACAAGAAAAAGATACACAGCTTTCACGTGTGCCTAAAATCTATGTACGTTGTTATATCATTTTACAAGTCAAATCGAAATAAATATAATTTCTGGATGTAAATATCTTTACTGTATATTCTGGCTTGGCACTGAATCGGTAGTAAGTTGATTTAAAAAAAAAAAAAAAAAAAAAAAAAAAAAAAAAAAAAAAAAAAAAATCGAGAGACCGTCAGCTATTAACTGCATGTAAATATATCATACAACTTTCGATCTATTTTTCATGCAGATATCTGACCCTGGGGCTCGAATAGGAGTATTCAAATTAAACAATACTGTTATAAGAAAAATGTCGAGAATTTTTTCCAAATTTTGGAACCGTTACATATGTATGTAATTTTATTCAAAAGCATGCATCATTCAGAAGATAATCAATCACAAACCATGAATCTACGAGCCATCAATGAACGAGCAATTCGAAAAAGTTCTCCTTTATTCATACCTATTAACCATAAGCCAATGGAACTTCGCGAAACTACAGTCTAAGACCTGTAATATTTTTGGAGTTCGGTTGGGCCCAGATACCTGAGTTTAAGAAGCCCACCAACATTACTAAACTGCATATTTTTCCGCATTTATGGACCGTGAAGCGTGTGTGTGGTATCACTGGAAAGCAAGATTCATTCTGTAGGCAATAATGTACGAACAATAAACTTATGATAATTAAAGTACACACAAGAGCTTCCTACATTTTTAATTGTTAAAATTTTTCATCCATTTTGCACTACACCTTTGGTTGGAAAATATTTAGCATGTTCATAGCCTACATATTACCCGTATTCCAATAATTCGATAAACATCTAGAGATAAGGATGTGTGTTATTTCTTGAAGTACATGTATCCTGGCTCATACTGGGAGCGCCAAAATCATTGTCAAAAAAATTATTTTCTTAAAAATTCCCGAAAAATCCCCGACTTTTGTATCCGTGCAAGTGTAGTATCATTTAAAAACCCAATCCATTCTGAAAACAGTGAAGTACAGGGTTTGTGCAGTAAGTATTGGTACTAAAGTCTAACAAGAAATGTATTGAAGATATATATATATATATTTAAGAAAATAATTTTTTTGACAATGATTTTGGCGCTCCCAGTATGAGCCAGGATACATGTATATATACAGAATGTGCTAATACACTACAAATTATGACCCTCCTGCATTAAGGATGGTTTAAAGGGACAGGTTTTGTCAATAGATGGTACTACAGTCTTCGTATCTCTCCCATGTATTTTTTACCTTTCACGAAAATTTACAATTTCTCTTACAAATTTCAACCTAGAGACTTCAAATTTTTTGAAAAGGAACTTCATAACCTATTAAAGAGAACAATCCGTGCCGATTTTTTATTTAGAATTTTCTTCATTGTTGAAATGGCTTGATTGTTGAAATGGATACCCAAACCTTTAACAATGGAACTGTTTCAACAGTGAAGAAAATTCTAAATAAAAAATCGGCACGGATTGTTCCCTTTAATAGGTTTTGAAGTTCCTTCTCTAAAAATTTGAAGTCTCTAGGTTGAAATTTGTAAGAGAAATTGTAAATTTTCGTGAAAGGTAAAAAAATACATGGAAGAGATAAGAAGACTGTAGCGACATCTATCGGCAAAACTTGTCCCTTTATACTAACCTTAATACACCGCTGCTAGTGGTTTTTCCCGGCCTAATACGCACCCTGGAAGTTGACAACAACAGGGCTCTACAGACATCTCGCCGAAGACGCTTGAACTGCATTAATTGTCCCGTAAAGATGTCCTTGCAGGACGTGCACAGTGAATTTCGTTAACTTTTTTCTTCATCCAATAGAACAAAAAGAAGTCAGTGGGAGCCAGACCTGGACTGTAGAGTAGTTGGGTAGCGCTGCGATGTTGTGTTTGGACAGTACTTCCCTCATAATTAACGACATGTGACTGGGCGCATCGTCGTGATGGACAATTCACATATTAGAGACCTTTCGGACGCGGCGGACCGTACTACTCAACCAATCCAGAACTTCTGTATAAAATTTATTGTCTCAGAAGCTTAAAATCCTTGTGGACTATAGCTTTCGCATTAAAAAAGACAACCGTCATCGATTTCATTCTGTATTTGCTAATGCGGGCCTTTTTTTAATTGAGGAGAGGCGTTTGTGTGCCACTTAGAACTTTGCTTTTGGTCTTCGGATCGTACACTCTGTTCAAAAGATTTGGATCGGTCTCCACAGATTCCAACAGTTCACGATACTTCACGCGATGTTGCTTCTACTTGTTTCACAAACTTCGTGCACACGTTTCACATTTGCAAATCATTGGTTACCATTGATTACATAGTGAATTTCGTTAACTGTAACTCCTTTGCTAAGAGATCAACACATAATCGGCGACCAGAGTTCAAAAGATCTCGAATTTTGTCTGATGTCTAGCGCATTGTTTGTCTTCCACATTTCCCGCTGATATCTTTGCATTTTTTGTGCCACTCAAAAGCACGTGTTATGGACATAACTTCGTCTTTGTAAGCCTTACGGATCATATAAAAAGTCTCTTTTAGCTCATTTGGTGAATTTAACGTAATATTTGATGGCATAACGTTGCATTTTCACTCTCGACGCAAACACTAAACATATTTTCACTTTATCTAAAATCTACACACTCCAACAGCCTGGGGGCAACTGACATAATTCTCCTCACTTACATCAAATATCCCGCCACCCATCGAGACAGCCCCTCACTCCTTCTCGACATTTATTGGGCAAACCCTGTACAAACAGTGAAAGTAATTCGGATAGCAGTAGCAGCTTCCTAAGTAAGAGCCTACAACTTCCTTTAAAATTGTTATTGCTTGTTGAAATTTACCGTTCCTATTCAGCATCAAGGTTATACGAGACGTGAACCTACAGATAATTAGGGTGGAATCCGAACCACCGTAATGAATTCGAATTTCAGAGCTCTCCTGAGAATCGAACCCGAGACCTCATGTACCAAAGGCACACGCGGTAGCCACTAGACCAGTAGAAGGGACCCAGTACATCCTGTTTCATACACGTATAATCTTGGTGCTGAAAAGAGACGCTGCACTTCAATTATCGTAGTAAAAACTGAATACTCGATCTTACCTCTGCATGTGGAAACGAACGGGAAGACTGTCCTTTAACATTGGCTGCTGAAGAGATTGTTCAATAACATTCATGTTATTTAACAAAAATGTGATATTACTGGCACATTTCTCTAACTTTTTATCCAGATCATCTGTAAAAGGAAAAGAAAAGCATCATTTATTTTACACTCATCCTGTTCCCTATATTTTTGGTAGAATAAAACTCATACGATATTTCATTTAATGTTAAATAGGTATCCGATCCTGGACGCTTACTCTGAGAGAAAACATAGACTGAAAGTATTTGAGAACAAGATTCTGAGACGAATATTCGTACCCAAGAGGAACGGTAATGGGGAATGGCGGAAACTTCATAACGAGGAACTACCTAATTTATACGGTTTACTAAACATTGTTAGGGTCGTCAAGTCTAGGAGGCTTAGGTGGGCAGGTCATGTGGCTAGAATGGAAGAAAGTAGAAACGCTTTCAAAGTCTTGACTGGAAGACCAATCGGAAAACGACCATTAGGAAGACCTAGGCGCAGATGGGAGGACAATATTAAGATGGATCTCACAGAAATAGGAATCCAAAGTAGAAACTGGAGCCAGTTGGCTAAGGATAGAAGTCAGTGAAGAGCTTTTGTGAACGCGGCATAGAACCTCCGGGTTCCATAAGCCATAGAGTTAGTTAGTTAGGTATCCGATCCGAGAAGGTAATGCATGAAGAAACGTTCACTGTGTGGTAACTATATGATGGACAATATAATTGAGTAGTAGAGGAATCTTATGTTCATGGGTTTTCATAGACTGCGTGTTCCATTTGGTATACACCTTCTACTCTGGCCTGCTAGGTCTTCGGATCCAAGCTCTAACGATTACATGTTGAGCAGTGCGCGACCGCTAGCCGTGCTCTGGCAATGACTATCCCTTGCTACCCCAAGATTTACAATGAGCATGGGATACACAACTACAGTTAGCTCCTTCTCTGGCCGTTCGGACTGGTTATACCTGATATTAAGGTGAGTACTACATATTTTTTAACATCTCTGTACATGTGTGGGATCACTACTATCATAGCAGTAATCCCAGGGGCCATGTTGGGATCACTACTATTCATGGTAGTAATCCCAGGGGTCATATTGGGATGATTATTACCTACCACCACCTCGTCGTTCCATATTAACTTTGCGCCAGATTTGTAAATTCCTACTGGAAGCTCATAAATAAGTTCCACCAGAACATAAATGTATATTTATGAATGTACAAAGTTCATTACATATCATAAAAGTATTCACGTGAATAATAATAATAAATTAGAGTTGAACTTCACAGAATATGGTTAGCATATGTGCATACGGTGCGGATCCCACGTTAAGCTGTAGGTCTCAATATTCACTCCTTGCTGGACGAGATACTTAACTCAACTCAAAAAAATATCCAGTGTATTCAATTATCCTAAAAGCTCCACTTAATGAAAAACTGCTCTCCCTCAGTTTCAGACATAATTGAAGAGAACACTCCTAAGTGTTGAAAGCTATCGAGGAATTAAAGAAAGAAAAAAGAAAACACAGCAGAGAGAAAAGCAAAGAATTGTTAAAAAAAAAAAAAAAAAGCGAATAAAATTACTTCTAATTTCCCCAGTTGAAATATCAATGAGTAGACAATATTACAACGGTTTCAAACTTGTTTTTGGAGACAAATTAATGTCTAAATAGGTGACATCCAAATTAGTAAGAAGGATACCATGAGACTTAAACGATTCATTGGCATGTTTTAAGAATTAAAAAAAAAGTAAATACCGTGTTTACTCGTGTAAGAATCGTACCTTAAGTTTAAAAGTAAAAGCATTTGCCAAAAAAATTTCCCCACATAAAAGTCGCAGTCTACGGGATTTTTGTCTTTGTGAACGAGACTTTCTTCGAAATTGCTTATCTTGCACGAGTTTTAGCAAAAGAACTTTTCGTTTTTACTGACACGTAACATTGTTTTCCATCTGTCAACAGAGATCACGCAACCTACTTCCACCCTCGAACGAATCGCAACTCCTTCCTAAGTTACGAGTTTAATTTTTACAAGTTTTAATATTTTACCGCTTGTAAGCTACATTTTATTTTTTATGTTGACACAATGCTGTATGTATCAAAATTCGAAATTGTTTTGATCATAGCGATAATTGAATGGCAGCTTTTCTCGCGTAATAGTCGCACTTGGATTTTCGCATTAAAAAACTGGTACAATAAGTGCGACTATTACGCGAGTAAACACGGTACCTCTTAATACTTCTTAAGCAAATTTATGAGGATTTCTTGATTGATTACTTATTCAGTTATTATATAGCCCTATAAGTGTCGCATATATATATTTCTCCATAAATAAAAATACTATAATTTAAATGAAATGTTCTGGAAAATAAAACAATTTTCTTACTTTTGTGAGCTTGAAAATTTTAGGTTATAATTTTATTAGCTATTACTAAAATGCTTGCAGAAAGTTTTTGAGTTATTCGTAAGCCGTCGTAGAAAGCTGAAAATCTTTCTACTTTGAGGACCAAAATCCCAAAGTTGTTAAGACCATCTAATGTGACTATCCCCTCATGTTATTCATCGTATATTAAAACAATTTAGATTATACAAATATTTAAAATGAACTCAACAACATAAATTGACATATTACAAATTAATAAATAAATAAATCTGAAGGTATCAGGTCCTGTTTCCAGATTCTGTATAAAGTATACAAACAATCACATAAGAAAAGTAAAGAATTGTGTCTTTGATATATATTCTACTATGTCCTTTATGTTTTTCCTCCTGCTAAATGATAGCCCTTCGATAAACACTTCCAACTTAAATTAGAGAAATTTACTTTCCAACCGAAAGTTATACAAATTAAATTCAATAGAACTTACTGTGCAATTCCTGAACAAACACAAGCGATGACTTGCACTCAACGATGTGCTTCTGTTCTTCATATCGAAGTATTTTTTCTTCCACATCGTAAATTTTCTTCAAAAGACTTAACAAACTCATTTCGCTAGAATCACCTTTATTGGTACTAACCCTGCTAGCATCCTGAAAAATTAAGACATAGTTTACGTAAAGAATAACAGTAAGAAAATGTATAATTACAAGATTATACACAACATCAATTTAGGGGGGGGGGGGGTAGCCTATTGTTTGGATTATTCTTTACATAGAAAAGAGAATTCTTCACATACTAAAAAGGTTGTAAGGCCGATATTTCTGGTTTCGTCTGTTATAGAGAAATGAGGAATGTGCGGTGATATTAATACATCGAGCTGGCAACTGTGCACAGTTTCAGCCACCCGGCACTTACGGTGCTAGTTGTAGGTAAACACAAATGGCGACTTTGTTTGGAAAACTGGTCTCGCGAAGAATCCGCTCAGTTATTCGCTTTCTGTAGGTGAAACATCTAACCGTGGCTGAAATTCATCGGCAGTTAGTAGAGGTTTCCGGAGAGACTGTAATGTCTCGTCAGCATGTCGCAGAATGGTGTTGCAAGTTTGCGGCTGGTGGAGAAAAATGTCAGCATACAGCCCAGACAACAACCACGCTGATGAAGAAATTTCGCTGAGACATCATCGAACCCCCCTTCCCTCTGCCCGGACCTCTCACCAAGCAACTTTCATCTGTTCCCGCACTTGAAGGAGCACTTCGGAGGCCGTTGCTTCGCTTCAGACGAGAAGCTGAAACACTTCGCAATAACTTGACTGAACACACAAGGACAGGATTTTTACCAGAAGGGAATATTCAAGCTCATCCCACGATGCGATGAGTGAGTCAACTGATATGGAGACGATGTTGACACATAACCTAATGTATGTACTTTCTGTTGATTGTATTGATTGTATGAAATAATGTATATACGTTTCACTGCAGGCTTTGTAACCTTACTTTCCGAACACTCCTCGTATTTTGTATATAAATTTGAAATGTACATTGATACTAAAGCAATATACACGTAAAAATCTTAATATACAACATGCAAGTGTTTAAGGAAATTCAAATTATGACAGTGCCTTCTTTATTTATTTATCGATGTCTCATGTATATAAAAGAAAATTTAGATAATTTTAATCACCGAAGTGATGTTCATTCCTACAATACTAGGCATAAAGGCGACCTTAATATGTCACAAGTTAGGTTAACCACTACTCAAAAGAGTTATAAGTATACAGGTATGAAATTATTTAATGTATTACCACAAAATGTACGCACAATGCCTCACGACAACTTCAAAAACTTTTGTAAATCCTTCCTTATAAGCAATTCTGTATATAGTATCTCTGAATTTGAAAAAATCTGTTATCAAGAGTTGAAAGCAAGAACTAGATAAAACTTGCCTGATAGTGTGATAAAACTTGTAAATATATATATATATATGTTATATTTGACAATGTCTATTACAACAAATGTTGTTTAATGACAATAAAGCATATCTTATCTTATCTTATCTTATCATTAAGCCTTATTTATTCTCGTAAAAGGTTACTCGTGTATATAAGCGAAATATTGGAAACTGTATTTTGTATTAAGGAATACAAACAGGTCAGATGAGACACTTGCTTATGAATGTACGAATATGCGGCCTATAGCTTCTATAAATATTTTAATTATAGTTAGGCATGTATTCCATACGTTCTATTAGTCAATTATATGCTATACATCATACACATTGCAATACTTCAAAAAGCATATTACGGTACCTATAAATACAATATATCAACAAGATCGAGCTGACGCTTATAATGGAGAGCTAGTACAAGTTGGTGGCGTTTTTCGTATGAATAGTCCTTTATGCGAATAATCACCATTGCTTCGCTCCTGTTCCCTAGGGACAGATCTACACGCAGGCACACCACCTTCATATTGCCCTAACACAAGTCTTTAAATGAGCACTTACTTTGTATCTCGAGAGAATATTTCTTCTTAATATAATTTCTACCCTCTGTGGGGTCTTTCTAAAAGTTCTCTTTTGCTGCTATTCCTTTTCTTACATTTTCATATAACTGAGTAGAAGGGTCGAACTGACACATGGAGAATAAATATTCTATCGCGATACAAGGTTAGTAGAAATGAAATATCTAGTTTAACGTCCTACGCTAGGGTTGCCAACTGGCCGTTTTTGACCGGCCTGGTCGGAAATAATTGCTGTTATTTTAATTAAAGCCAGTGACCGGTACACATTTCTTACCAGTCCCTTTATGGCCGGTTTTTTTCAAATTTGTATTTAGTTAGAAGTATAGATTTAAGAAGTACGTAACTTTCATTATGTACATCCAAACTATTATCTATCACCATCATCTGTTTAGGTAATTTTAAAGAGAGAACAGGCCTGTATCAGAGAAAATTTGAAATTAACTTGTAAGGTATTTTACACATTTATTGAGTGAAAAAGGACTTGTTAAGGCAATTTCCCGTAGTTGAAGTACAAGTTTAAAGAACAAATTCCATTGTCCAAACCCAAAATTGTTACGTAAGGATCAATATACTTTTCTTCATCTGTTTCGATAACTTTAAAGAAGTGGCAGTTACTGGTAAATGCAATAAAATGATCAATGCCGATTTCAGTTTCTCACTTATAGAACAATGTATCATTAAGCTTATTAGTGAATGTACTAAGGTTATGCAGAATACAGGTGCTAATGCAATTTTGTTCACAATAGTACATTTTCTTTCCATGGATGCATTCAGAGATATTTCACACTTAGACCAATATCATAGCAGATTTTGAGGGGGTGCCTGTTTTTTTATTTTTCAGTTGGCAACCCTACCCACAATTATGCATCGAGACTAAGGGAAACGGATGTATGCTATAGAAAATGAAAACTTTAAGTTTTACGTCCCACGAATATGCCAGCTAGGCTAAAGGAGACGGTGATTATGAGAGATGAGTGAAATGAAGAAAGTGGAAGGAAACAGGAGAAACCCGAGAAAACCCACGAGCACAGTGTTTGTCCACTACAAAGTCCACACGATGCGAGCTGGGATCGAACCAGGGACCCCAAGCACCGGAGGTGAACGCTCTACCACTGAGCCACCGCGCCCTCACGTATGCTATAGAGTCCATTAGGATAGGAAAGATACAATTCTTACTTGTAGTGTCCACCTTGCAGAGGTTAGTCCATGTTTTTCGCAGAAGTTTGCACGCATATTATCAATATGAACGCAATTATTTGAACATGTGCCATGAAAACATGAATGCAGAAGGAATCATGTAAAGAAAGAAAAGTGAAGGATTTTCTTTTCTATTTAATTTGACGAATATAGTAAATCTGCACGCAATTCTTTATGCAGATTAGAGGCTCATGAAAATAATAACTATACACATCAGAGTTGCGAGACTCATTGATTTCGTTGGGAAAAACTAGGCTTTATTAAATTTTGTATAAATATTTAAGGCCATATTCCCATCATTTAAACATTTATGTTCTATTGTACACATGAAAGTGTGGAATTTCCTTGTGGGATCGCGGTGGCTCACCTCTGGTGCGGGTTCTTGGTTCGATCTCAGCTTCCCCCCAAGTGAGTTTTGTGGTGGACAAACGCCGTGTACATAAGTTCTCTCGAGTTTCACCCATTTCCTTCCACTTTCGTGATGCTATCATTATCATTCATCTCATCATCACCATTCATAAGGCTCCAACTGGGTTTCGTGGGACACCCTTTGCACCATTGTCACTCGTTTGTATTTCCATTTCTAGAGAGAACGAAGTAGACAATTTTGAAAAGTATGAAAGAGTAGGTAATTCTGTATTATATATTCTACTATGCATTCTGTATTATATAGAATTACCCACTCTTTCTTACTCTACAAACTACCTACTTCCTTCTCTCTAGAAACACAAATACAAACAAGTATCAATGGTGCAAATGGTGTCCCACGAAACCCAGTTGGAGCCTTATGGTACGTGATGATGATGAATGATAATGATAGCACCACGAAAGTGAAAGGAAATGGGTGAAACTCATGAGAACTCATGTAAACGGTGTTTGTACAGCAGAAACTCACTTCGAGGCAGCTGGGCTTAACCAGGAATCCACGCCAGACATGAGCTACCGCGGCTTAATAAAATCCCCTATCACACTCAGGATTCAAACCCTGGAACAGCCGCCCATAAAAGATCCCTTTAGATTCCCAGAAGACACGTCAAGAAAATATTGGGATTGGGATAGAAGCCAGAGAAAAAACGGCTTTATTAAAATTAGATTTTTTTTTGGGGGGGGGGGGGTTTACTCGAAAAAAATGAAATGAAATCTTTGATCTTTAGATCCGACGTTCATGCCGGTTAGGCTAAATGAGACGGTGATGATGAGTAATGAATGAAATGGTGGATTGAAGAAGGTGGGAGAACCCCGAGAAACCTACGCACACGGTGTTCGTCCTCCACAAAGTTTACTTCGCTCGAGTAGACGGTTCTACCAAGTAGAAAGTTTATAGATAAAATACGATGTGACACACTTTTCGTGAAGGAATGAGAGTGTGAATACGTAATTACTGTTAGTGCACAGCATATTGAAATGAACTTTGAGTGATAGTGACAGTAGTGTAAGTGTGCCCTTCTTCCATCCTCGTTTATCCGTATACCCCCTTTCGCTGACGCGCTTACTTCCTACGGACGCACCCCGTTGCTACCGTTCTGGCCCCCTGCTGTACTTTTGCCCTGACTCGGTTAGATAACATTCGTGCTTTTAAGTGGGCACCTAGAAAAGTTGGTTCACGTTTTATGTTCTGTAGTTTTTATGCCATACGTTAACATTGTATTTATACTTAGCCCCCCTGAAGTCAATCTGCAAGTAGTAATGGAGCTCCTCATTTAGTGCATGCTCTGCTAAAATACAAAACTCTGACGTAACCTGTAAATATGTCAAAATTTGGTAGAACCGTCTGCTCGACTAATGTCAAGAGCACAGAAAGCATGAAAATAAGAAATACTTATGATTAACCGTTATGTGTGAACCGAAAGAAATGGAAGAAGAGCAATTGTAGGTGGAATCATTTGAAGCGAGGAAACAACCTGCACTACTATTTCCTATCTTGTTTATATTCTAATATACCTTGTGATCAACGTTAAGGACGTAACTATCTTATTCTATCTTGTGATCAACGTTCCGAACGGAACTACCTTATTCTAATATACCTTGTGATCAACGTTCCGGACGGAACTATCTTCGCTGAATTCACCAAAAGGTTTAATTCCACTGTCACATTCAGAATTTGATTGTAACTTCTGGACCTTCTTAGAGAATCCATGTTTCTTAGCTATCTCATGAAGAGACGTGTGGCAAGAACCATTACTCGTCATCATTTAGTATTAGTTTATCTGTAGCTCAATATGCACTGCTTTACTGATGTTGCTGAACTTGTCACTTTATTACAAAATATTTATTTTACGAGCACACAAAACTCCCGCGTGCTGCTAGCCCTGCCGTTGTGTTTCGATATTTTCGATTTGATGTTGACAGACAACTTCAGCTTTGCCAGGTAACACTAACATGTCGCTCTATCACATCGATCAAGAATTTCTTGGTATTTATTAAAACTAAAGAAACAAACACATTAAATACAAACAGTTATAATAATAATACTTATATGCTAATTTCTGGTACAGGAATGTAAATTAATTAAATTGTTTGTGCTCATGCTAAATTGTTAAATTATATTATAACATCGAAAAATGATCATTATGGTTATTGGTTACAACAACCATTTTGATGGTTCTCTGCAGAGAAGAAAGCAGGGTTACAAAATGTGCAATTTAGCATAAATAATCTTGTAGGTGTGGGTGGTTGCTTTCGTAGTGTGTATTATCGTAGGGCCTAGACAGAAAAATATCTGTTGGCAGGTTATTGTCTGTATATAAAATGTTGGAATATGAAGATGATTACTTTTTGGAGGAGGATAAAATGTAAGGAGAAAATTCAGTTACGAACAGTATGACGTGATTGTAAATTAAGTGCTCATGAAACATCCAAGTAATAACCTGAGAACGTTTCGCTATATAGTTATTATTTTTGATTTCAATATTGATATTATAGTTTAATCAATTGGTGCAGATTTAAAATAACGGCATTACTCGGTCAGACAGTTCTATCAAATTTAGACATATTTCTTACATTTTCAGGTTAGAGTTTTCTATTTCTTAGCAGAGCATGCACTAAATGAGGAGCTCTGTTACTACTTGCAGATTTACTTAAGAAGGGCTCAGTATAAATACAGTGTGAACGTATGGCTTCAAAACTACAGTGCATAAAACAGGAACCAATTTGTGCTAGGTGACCTCTAGCACGAATCGTATCTAACGGAGTCATGGCAGGAGCGCAGATAGCTTGGGGGTGCTTCCAGGGAGCAGGCGCGTCACTGATGGAGGTATACGCATAAACGAGGATAGTGGAAGAGCACACTTACAAATACAATACTTTCACTATCACTCAAAATTCAAGTTTCAATATGGTGTGTATTGACAGTAATCACTTATATTTACACTCGCATTCCTTCACAAAATGTGTTTCACATCGTATTTTACCCATAAATATTCTATGTTGTAGAACCGTCTGTTCGAGTGAACACAAACTATACATGAGATTAGATGCAGATTTACAATTTGGAACTATACATAGTTAATTATATGTGTACTTTACAAAATCGACCTTGGCAAATTTTTACTTTGACTCCAACTGTGACTTCAACCGATTCATGTGATCCGGTTCCCGGAGCAGTTTAGGAATCATTCCTAAACTGCTCCCGGAACCGGATCACATGAATCGATTACAATTACCAACACAGTGAAAGTAATGTACGATGTTAAGAATTATACTATAAGTACAAGGGCCACAATGTTACTATACGATGTTAAGAATTATACTATAAGTACAAGGGCCACAATGTTACTATACGAAGTTAAGAATTATACTATAAGTACAAGGGCCACAATATTACTAAACATCAATTCAGGTGAAGCGGTGACTATGAATTTTGAGATCTAAATGGGGGGCTACCGCCCCCCAACCCCCCGCTCAAGTACCATAAAAACATCCAAAATAATAATAAATAATCACACCACTACTATAAAGCTAAGATAAGAAGGGAAAAATTAAAAAATAAAAAAACTCGTCTCTAATCATAAATCAGTGCATGACAAAGAAAAAAAAATTACATCTCAACAAGACAATAGGACAAGCAGCAGCAAACCAAATACTTTGCCTAATACTCAAATGCAAAACAAATCAAGAATAAAAATAATATGAATTAAAAAAAGAAAACACTCACCATTTCGCCATAGGAGAACACTTATGAATAATGAACTCATAACTGCTGATTCCACACACGAAAAAATAAGATACCAAGAACACATGCACAATACTCAACATTACTGAAAAATGTTCCTTTCCGCACACACGTCGTTTTATTAAACCGAGCACACTTGCTATTATTACAAACAAGAAACCAATAAACGTCCACTTTTAGAATACGTCGAAAATATCTTCAGTTTAGACCACAACTATGATAGGTTTTCTCTAACTCAATTCAACCAATTCAATTACGCGCTCCCGCATGCCACAAACAGCATTTTACAAAAAAAAAAAAAGTCATATAAAAGTAAATAAAAATGTAAAATAAAAATGTAAAAAAAATAAAAATGTAAATAAATAAAATAAAATAATGATGATGATACTGATATTGTGTTTCTGTATGACGTTCACTTTCCTTAAGACTATGATTGCGTGAATGTGTCACTGATTGCTGAACGCGAACCCACCGGGCCCAGACGGGCAAGCTGTCAACACTCACTGACCCATCCACTACACCAATCATCTCCGGAAAGTAGAACTCAAATCGTCCCAAAATGTGAAGATTTCTAAGCCTCCCTCATTCTCACTCGCAGTCCAGCATCCCGATCCGCAGGTCATAGCCTGCATCCCATCAAGAGATAAGATTACAAACCACAACCCGACAGAACAAGACACTGACCCAAGAGTGAAACTGACGGTGAATGCTTCGAAAATCTAAATGTTTGTGTTTACTAACCCAGATAAAAAAAAAATTCTCGAATCAAATCTAAATCGCGCAACGGGATGGAATTTCGAAAACGAAAACTAAGTGCCAAAATGAATTTTGTTGATATTATTAACGAAGTGAAGTTTCCTGGCAGGTCTGTGATTCCAACCCCGGTCACACTAAGTGAAATCAATTCTGTACACTTTCAAGACACTATGATTTACTTTCGTTACACTGTTCACGTACTGCTTTAAACACTTTACTTTCTGAGTACTAACAATACTATTGAAGTTACTCCACTACATCGTTTTAAAATAATTAGCTTTGCACTGGATAATGAAAGATTTTGTTTCGACTCGCATACTTTATTACACTAACTTCTTATATGATAAGAAATGACAGGAGAATACATATTTTTAAAAAAAAAAATCGCAAAGGTTGGAAATTGAGGAAAATTCCTGACATAGCAGAATGAATAAGCTTGATTGGATACAAATTAATTAGAATGACATTTTCTCTCCACATCTCGTGGGTAACCTTCATGTGTTTTAATTTCCATTGGCTATAAACAAATCATATGTCATCACATTTTGTTACGAAATGGAAAAAAAAAACCTTATTACAAAACACTATACGACACACGTACTACTTTCCATGGCTGTGTGCATACTAATTTTCTTTCTTTTGTATTTTCTCTTGGTCAAGGTTGTGTAAAGTGGGACTGGCACAGAGGATTTATACCAGTAGGGTGACCTCTTGTATAAGCTCAGACCTATTCACATTTTCTTCCACAACAATAAATCATTTTCTTGACATTAAAGAAAATACCTATTAGAAAATTCAAATCAAAATTTACACTTAACCTAATCCCTAGCCTAACTATCTAAAACTAACTTAACCTAACACATAGAAAATTCACTTTGTCAGACATATTCATAGAATAGTATGCACAGCCGGTTCCAAGGACGTACAGAACATTTTTCAGTCAGCTTTCCAATTCTTTAAATAAAATAAAAAAAAAATCTGCATAAGGTTTCAAAACTGAACTTTTGTTTTGCTAATTAAGGGAATTTCCAAAACACAAAACGGATATTTCACTGTTTAAGAGCATCTCCCATTATCAATAGCTATGCCAGCACCCTTGTTATCAATGTGAGCCGAAACTTTGTATACATTTTGTCTCATCGTATTCAAACTACAGTGAAGGTAAGCACAAACCAGAGAATGGATTAATTTAGTAATATAGCAGTACGGAAAAATAATAAATAAAAAAAAATATATACGAGATTACATATTCAAGATATAATTTTGGGGTGAAATGTATGTACTCGAAAGTATACACATTTCATGGACTGTTGGTAACAAACGTCCACACTGAAACTCCAAAAGAACAATCCTCCCCCCCTCCATTGAACGAGTGATTTATGTTACATCGTTGAGTTTGTATAATGTACAACTTAGGGAAAACTACGCAGCGTTTAGAACATTTTATAAGGCATCACAACACCAATAACATAACACATTTTTCAATCCGAAAGAGGTTCGAAATTTAGCAGGTTAGTGTGGCCGAAAACAACAATAATTTTGATGCTATCGTCTATAACTTACTTGATATGTTCCATGGAAAAACTAATAAATACTTCCCTCCTACGTCTGATGGTTGTTGTTATTCTTGAAGCAATATTCTACACCACCGCCTCTTACCGAGCGATTACATGGTGTTTTCCAAAAAATATTGAAGTTCTCCTTCGAAACCGGGCAATTGAACTGTACCAACACAATGGCTTACGTCAGCCACTCACACCCTGACGTATGAATTTTGCTCTCACAACTGTAGCTTCATCGTCCATTGAGCACAGCAAAACACTCTCTGTATACACAGACTGCCCAAAGACATCAAAGGTATCAATTATTTAGTGTCGTAACCTTTAAATACTTCTCTTTTCACGTTTTTTTTATGGACTGAGATTATCGTACGTCCATCACTAAACACCGCTTCTGGAAAAGACAAAGACAATGGGAAGAAGATCCCTAATTGGAGGTTCATTGTGACGTAACTATACGATGATAGGCATTTCTCTCAAGATCAAAGGAGCCGAAAAATCTCAACCACAACTGTGATTGCGGAAGATCCAATCACAGATAATTTAGATTAAACAAAGGGATGCTTCAAGAAGCTACTATGGCTGACTTTACAAATGAAAATTTTCAATAAGATTTTTGAAATAAAAAATTGTGAATTCTTTTGAAGATCCCCTAAGCCAAAATATGAATGAAAATTGATTGGAAAGAATTAAAAACGACCAGAAATTACCTTATTTCCTAAAATAATATTATATTTTAGCTAAATATACAAATAATTATTCAATGTAAATATATTACCATATATTTCCCTCTAAATATACTAAAATCAGTAGTTCAAGGAACTTAACGCAAATTTCGCGACCTGCTTCAAATCGAGTCATTGATTTAATTATATGTATTAAAATAAAATTTTAATAAATATAGAATTCATATATACACTGGTTGCCCAAAACTTCCGGGCCATGTTACATTATACGATGTATAAGGTAACATCCTCCGGGAGCTTCGGAAAAAAAAATCTAACTTAGAAGTTCTAAGTTAAGCTCCTTTTTTTTTTCTAACCTAACATTTTAATTATAAAATACACTAATGCAATGCAATCAATATAAGAAATGTTTTGAAGATTTTCCAGAGACCTTAAACCTAACAAAGAATTTATAACTACACTAAGTGAAAGAAAAGAAAATTGGACACAAAAATAGACACAAAAACAAACAAAATTTACCTTTATCTAAATTTAACCTACGATTCTCTTTCTTTTTTCTTTACGACTATGTTTTGTTTCTGTTCAACCTCCCAACAGCTCTCTCCTCTTTTCTTCAGAGCATCGAAATAATTTTAGGTTGTCGAAACTCTGAGTGCCAATATTCTCTCCTTTTAGACTTTGTAGTCTAGCTGAGTTTCTAGTTAAAGCGGAAACAATGTATGGTCCTACATAGGTGTCCATAAACTTGGCAAATACTTTCTTTGGTATGGATGATACGTGATGTGTTTTAACCATTACCAATGAGCCTTCAGTAATGGTGTCCTGATGTTTATGCTGTTTTCGTTCCTTCTTGGGCACAGTTGCTGGACTAGATATGACGAGCTTCTTGTCTTCACTGACAGGAAGTGATTCTTTTGGCCAAATGAAATTCTCTTTGAAGCTCTTGGACGCAGAGTAGCATAGGAAACGCTCTGCCGGTGTGCATCCAAGTGCATCACACCAGGAATGGTTACACAAATCTTGGGCGGCTTTTAGAAAGGTACTCCATTTGGATTGATTCTCGCTACAATAGAGGCGGAGAATGCGGTGGAGGTCACGATGTCTGCGTTCGATAATGCCATGGGAGGAAGGATGGTATGGCGTGGTAAGTATGTGCTTGATTCGATGTTTTTGACAAAATTCTCGCCAGACGCGCGACAAGAATTGCGGACCTTGGTCACTCACCAAATACTTAGGATAAGGTAGTTGATAGTAATATCTTTTCTCGAGGACAGCCACAATCTCCCTCGTGTGAGCCGTCCTAAGGGGGAAGAAACACACGAAGCGACTGTAGACGTCCAAGATAGACAAGATATACTTATAACCCTGACTCCTAGGAAGGGGCCCGACCAGGTCGAGGCATTGTTTCTCGAAGGAAGCAGAGGCCTCAACATGGCAGGGTTCCTTTCTGATCACCCTGTACGAGTACTTAGTTCGTGCACAAGGAAGGCATTCTTGAATATACTTAGTAAAAGTCGCACGCATACTTTTCCAGTGAAACATGGCCTTAGCGAACGACAGACATCGCTTCACACCAAAATGGCCTTTGTTGTGAATTGCCGAAACCATATTTTCCACCAAGCTGGCAGGAATGACCAGCAGCCAAACAGAATTTTGAGAATTTCTAATATAAACTAAATGATTCTCCACACGTATCCTGTCATTGTCTCGAGAACCCTTCCAAATGGCGTGTAGCTTTCTACAATACGGATCTTTCCGCTGTTCTCGCCTCAGTTCCGCGACATCCAAGAGGTCAGCGTCCTCCGCGGTCAAAAAATTTATAAAATGATCCTCTTCTGCCTCAGGAATTTCTGGAGGATAACGGCTCAATAGGTCAGCGATTTCATTATCAGAGCCCTTGATGTGAACAAATTGTAAATCGAAACGTTGCAGTTTGAGCAAAAGACGAGTAGTTCGAGCATCGAGATTTCTCAAACTGAAAGCATACGTGACTGCAGCATTGTCACAATGGACCGTAGTCCGTCGACCCAAAATGAAGTAGGAGAACTTCTCGCAAAGGAAAAGAACAGCTGCCAACTCCAACTGGAAAACTGACAAGGAGGCCTCATGCGGTTTTATTCGCCGACTCGCGTACGCAATAACCTCCGGGTCATCCTGTCCCGGGGGAAATTGTGCCACGTAGCCAGCCAATGACTCCGCAGAGGCATCACTGAACAGATGAAAATCCAAATTGAAATCAGGTTGAGCAAGAGCAGGAGGACTACTTAGAAGTTCTTTTAGATGATCGAACTTTTCTAATAACTCCGAAGAGTATTCTATCTTCCGGTCCTTCTTAAGAAGATCGTAAAACGGAGCAGTTAAACCTGCGAAGTTTGGAAAATGTCGCTTTCGCCATCCCACGAGACCAAGAAATCTCCGTAGAGCCTTCTTAGTTCGCGGAAGGGAAAAGTGACGGATGGCCTCATTACTTTTAGGATTTATTTTTACAGAAGATCCTGAAACAAGATGACCAAGAAAAGGAATTTCGAATTTGAAGAAATTGCATTTCCGAAAATTGAGAGAAAGATTAGCCGAACGAAGAGTGTTGAAGACCTTTTCTAAATGCTGGAAATGTTCGTCTATGGAAGATGAAAAACAAAGTACGTCGTCCAGGTAAACTATAAGAAAATTTTTGAAGGTTTCTAATCCAAAGAAGGTGTGCATGACAGACTGGAAAACCGCTGGTGATGATTTCAAACCCATTGTTAAACGAGTCATTTGATACTGACGTCCTTTGTAAACAAAACTAACATATTTGTAAGAGTCTGGATGGATCGGGACACTATGATATGATTGCGTACAGTCCAACGAGGTGAAAATGGTTGCACCACTGACTCGCGCGATTAGATCGGAGATCGGCTCGACCTGAATCTTTGGTGCAATCACACGCTCATTGATACCACGCAGATCAATCACGGGCCTTAGCTCTCCAGACGCCTTACGCACAATATGTACAGGGCATCTGTAAGGTGAAGGACCTTCAACGATAATCCCAAGTTTTACCCACTTATCTAAGACTTCCTCAAACTCTTTTTGAAGATGAATGGGTACAGGATACAACTTTCCTACCACCGGGACGTCGTCGGAAAGCTGTATTCTATACGGCTCGACCTTTATGATACGGGGATTCTCTGTGAAGAGACACCTGAATCGAACTAATAAAGAAAATAACCTCTCCTGAGAATCCGAATCGAGATCGGTTCTCTGAGAAACAAAGTTCCGAAGTTCCTCCTTCGTGACCGATGGCTGAAACAAAGAGTCGTCCTCTTTATCTGAAGTTAATTCGGCGACAGTAACCTGGCAACAATGCTGCTGTTCCATGTCAATAGAGATGATCTGTCCCGAGTCTGTTTCAAGCAAAATTTCTTTGGATTTACAATTTAGAGAAAGGTTATACCGAACGAAAAATGGGAATCCTAAAATACAGTGTGCTTTTAATTTCTGGACAACATAGACTGGGACTTCAAACACACAACCTTGGATAGTGAAGTTTAAGATCTGGAAACCTTTAACTTGGAATGATTCGTCTCCTGCAAAACCTTTTAAAGAGATATTAGTTTTCGGTCGAAGTTTGGCAGAAGGATAGATCTCTTTTATTCGCCTCCAAGCATCTCCCGAGAGCAAATTCGTATCCGCTCCAGAATCTAGGATACAGACCAAAGATAACTCTCCTACCGAACAAGTTAGAGTGGGTGAGGGATAGGATAAAAGAACACCTTTTTCCGCACTGGAGTCACACTCCCTCTCGTCTATCACGAAACGAACCGAGAACAGAGGCGTGCTCGATTTGTTTCCCCGAATTCCGGAAGTTACCAAAACATCTAATTTGGAATTTTGAGGTTCGAAATTAACTTCTGGACAGGTTGATGCCAAACAAAAATTTTGATGTTCCGTTACCGAACCTTCTTCCTTTTGGGGAGTCGAGGAATTCATATCGCAGTCCACAGTCTCCCCTAATGAGGGCTGCGACATGCATTTCCCGAACTATTCCCATTCGCTTCAGATGACTGCGCCATCGGCGGCATGAACGTCGTATACGGTGAAGGCCAACCAGTGGACATAGCCATGTTCACCGCTGGGGAAGGAGTGGATGTGGGAGTTGCCACTCCTCCTCCAGGAGGCAAATTCGGCATGTATCCCGGATAGGCTTGCGCTCCCGGTATGTGGTTCGAACTCGGCGCGCACTGTTGGGATGCACCTCGATGACATCCAAAGTTCATTGCTCCCGATTGGTAGTTAGGGTTGGAAACATATGGAGCATTCTGATTTCCGTTCCCCCAGTTTTGCCTTCGGTTGTTGAACCAGGGTCTTCTGGCCTGAAAATTTCTTCTGCGACCTCGGTTCCCCAAGAATCGATTGCCATTTCCATTTCCCTTGGCATCACCATTCTTCTTTACTTCGTCCTCCTCCGTCTGCGACGAAGTGTCTTTAGTCTGTTGCGCCTTTCCGTTCTTTTCGGTCTTTTTTCCTATCTTCGCCTGCCGAATGTGCAGACGCTTGAATTTCTTATCTGTCACAGGTTCCACAGGTTCCGGATGACCTTCTATTTCGGCTATCTTAACAATCAGATGCTGAATATTCTTGGGCTCCACGGCTCGCAACAATTTTGCATCTCCAGCTGGCAGACAATCTAGGACTATTTCAATGAGTTCTGTCTCATCTGGATGTTGTGCCACAGCATAGTATTCAGCTATGACCTTCCAGGCAAAGTCAGTTAGCCGGTTATACTTGGACCGGTCAAATTTCATTCCTTGGATGAATTTCTTCTGCAGGCGTTCCATCCTGGCCGAGAAATAGTGCTCCTTAAATAGACGCACAAAGTCCGCATAACTGCTGATGTCTTTGCAGACCGTTTGGTACCAAGTCTTGGCCCCAGCCGACAAACAACACGGTACCAAAACCATGCGTTCGTATTCCGACGCAGAGATTATCTTAAACGCCTGTTCTAAACTTTCAAGAAAAGACCTGGCCAAACCATATTCTCCAGTGAAGTTTGGTAAGTGATTTAGTTCCGACAGCCTTAAATTTAACGCTCTATTTCCAGAACATCCCTCATATCTGCCGGGATTCAGGGGAGAGTTGCAGCCAATCACAGGGCTCTTTGCATTATTATAATTTTGTCCAAAATTCGAATAAGAGGTATAATTTGGGCCAAAAGGTAAGTTGCCTGGCATCGATACCACTGTGTGACTACATACTCCCTCCGGAATTAAAACAAACGAAGGAGTCCTGTCTGCGGCACTACTGGACACTACATGACTTAAGCTACATACATTGGAAGTCGAGACCGAAGCCTGAGACCACGTCAATAAAGGATTTAAAGCCCTAGAGGCAACCTGACCACTCATGATATCCCCACAGGCGCGACTGGAATTGTTCGTGACCAACGAATGCGAATTTAAGTCAAACGGCCAGACATTCTTAGCGTGAACTCTGGTCGGCTGACAGACAGAGACTGTCACCGTTGGGACAGTACGAGTCTCCCCAACCGAAGAGACTGGTTCATCCACTCGGGTGTCAGAGTCTGTTCCGTCAGAGTCAACCCCCTCACAACCAACAAAGTCACGTGACCGCTTGCGACCGACACGACCTGGTTTATTTTGCTCCCGATCCTTCACCAAAGTTTGGATCTTAGCCTCGAGTACGTTATAAGATTTCTGGGTGCTCAACTCGAGATGCGATAGTTCTTTGGCGAGCTGATCACATCTGCGATTTTGCTTTTCTATTGACAACCGGAGATTCTCCTCAACGGTGTCCACCCGCGTTGTTATCGTATCCTGAAATTCCCCCACCGAAGTGTATATATCGCGAACTTCGTTCCGGAGGTCCGATACGTCCTTGTTTACATTTTCGACTCTTTCATTTACAATTTGCTCCATTTCCGACTTTAACAAATCAAATTTTTTATTCATCGCGTACAAATTATTATCTACTTTCTCAAACCTTTGGTTCATAATACTGTCAACCTTTTCAAATTTTTGGTCCAAAGTTAAAGTTAAAGTTTGACTAAAACGTTCTAACATTTTCGCAAGGTCTGTCACGGATGCAGGTGAACCTGCAGTTCCCGTACTATCTCCACCATCGTGCAAACTTTTCTCTCCCGTAACGTGCGACGTGGTGTCCCGTTCCTTTCCACTTTCCTGTGGCTTTGGTAGCGATCGCACAGTCAGCTGTTTGGCCACACAAGTTTTACAAAACCATGGCTCACTACACTTATTTAATTCTTCTACCTGTTCATCGGTTATACTATAGCACTGTGCATGCACCCATCCAGAGCAACCATCACAATAAACACTAAAGCCCTGTATTTCTTCGCTACAACATACATATTCATCCGGGCTACGGGATTCAGTACTTGACCTGCTACCAGCAGACATCTCCATTTCATATAAATTGTTTTCCCCAAGTTACACATATACAAACTCAAGAGTGACTACACATCGTTCAAGGAGTCGTTTGTCACAACAGTCCCCATTACATTACACTGGTCTTTCAATACGATTCACTTAGCACTCGCGAAAGATTGAAATAACAGATCCTGGCTGTGGAACGCCAATTTTACAAAAAAAAAAAAAATAGTAAAATAAATGAATAAAATGTAAAATAAAAATGAAAAGAAATAATAAATAAATAAAATAAAATGATGATGATGATACTGATATTGTGTTTCTGTATGACGTTCACTTTCCTTAAGACTATGATTGCGTGAATGTGTCACTGATTGCTGAACGCGAACCCACCGGGCCCAGACGGGCAAGCTGTCAACACTCACTGACCCATCCACTACACCAATCATCTCCGGAAAGTAGAACTCAAATCGTCCCAAAATGTGAAGATTTCTAAGCCTCCCTCATTCTCACTCGCAGTCCAGCATCCCGATCCGCAGGTCATAGCCTGCATCCCATCAAGAGATAAGATTACAAACCACAACCCGACAGAACAAGACACTGACCCAAGAGTGAAACTGACGGTGAATGCTTCGAAAATCTAAATGTTTGTGTTTACTAACCCAGATAAAAAAAAAATTCTCGAATCAAATCTAAATCGCGCAACGGGATGGAATTTCGAAAACGAAAACTAAGTGCCAAAATGAATTTTGTTGATATTATTAACGAAGTGAAGTTTCCTGGCAGGTCTGTGATTCCAACCCCGGTCACACTAAGTGAAATCAATTCTGTACACTTTCAAGACACTATGATTTACTTTCGTTACACTGTTCACGTACTGCTTTAAACACTTTACTTTCTGAGTACTAACAATACTATTGAAGTTACTCCACTACATCGTTTTAAAATAATTAGCTTTGCACTGGATAATGAAAGATTTTGTTTCGACTCGCATACTTTATTACACTAACTTCTTATATGATAAGAAATGACAGGAGAATACATATTTTTAAAAAAAAAAATCGCAAAGGTTGGAAATTGAGGAAAATTCCTGACATAGCAGAATGAATAAGCTTGATTGGATACAAATTAATTAGAATGACATTTTCTCTCCACATCTCGTGGGTAACCTTCATGTGTTTTAATTTCCATTGGCTATAAACAAATCATATGTCATCACATTTTGTTACGAAATGGAAAAAAAAAACCTTATTACAAAACACTATACGACACACGTACTACTTTCCATGGCTGTGTGCATACTAATTTTCTTTCTTTTGTATTTTCTCTTGGTCAAGGTTGTGTAAAGTGGGACTGGCACAGAGGATTTATACCAGTAGGGTGACCTCTTGTATAAGCTCAGACCTATTCACATTTTCTTCCACAACAATAAATCATTTTCTTGACATTAAAGAAAATACCTATTAGAAAATTCAAATCAAAATTTACACTTAACCTAATCCCTAGCCTAACTATCTAAAACTAACTTAACCTAACACATAGAAAATTCACTTTGTCAGACATATTCATAGAATAGTATGCACAGCCGGTTCCAAGGACGTACAGAACATTTTTCAGTCAGCTTTCCAATTCTTTAAATAAAATAAAAAAAAAATCTGCATAAGGTTTCAAAACTGAACTTTTGTTTTGCTAATTAAGGGAATTTCCAAAACACAAAACGGATATTTCACTGTTTAAGAGCATCTCCCATTATCAATAGCTATGCCAGCACCCTTGTTATCAATGTGAGCCGAAACTTTGTATACATTTTGTCTCATCGTATTCAAACTACAGTGAAGGTAAGCACAAACCAGAGAATGGATTAATTTAGTAATATAGCAGTACGGAAAAATAATAAATAAAAAAAAATATATACGAGATTACATATTCAAGATATAATTTTGGGGTGAAATGTATGTACTCGAAAGTATACACATTTCATGGACTGTTGGTAACAAACGTCCACACTGAAACTCCAAAAGAACAATCCTCCCCCCCTCCATTGAACGAGTGATTTATGTTACATCGTTGAGTTTGTATAATGTACAACTTAGGGAAAACTACGCAGCGTTTAGAACATTTTATAAGGCATCACAACACCAATAACATAACACATTTTTCAATCCGAAAGAGGTTCGAAATTTAGCAGGTTAGTGTGGCCGAAAACAACAATAATTTTGATGCTATCGTCTATAACTTACTTGATATGTTCCATGGAAAAACTAATAAATACTTCCCTCCTACGTCTGATGGTTGTTGTTATTCTTGAAGCAATATTCTACACCACCGCCTCTTACCGAGCGATTACATGGTGTTTTCCAAAAAATATTGAAGTTCTCCTTCGAAACCGGGCAATTGAACTGTACCAACACAATGGCTTACGTCAGCCACTCACACCCTGACGTATGAATTTTGCTCTCACAACTGTAGCTTCATCGTCCATTGAGCACAGCAAAACACTCTCTGTATACACAGACTGCCCAAAGACATCAAAGGTATCAATTATTTAGTGTCGTAACCTTTAAATACTTCTCTTTTCACGTTTTTTTTATGGACTGAGATTATCGTACGTCCATCACTAAACACCGCTTCTGGAAAAGACAAAGACAATGGGAAGAAGATCCCTAATTGGAGGTTCATTGTGACGTAACTATACGATGATAGGCATTTCTCTCAAGATCAAAGGAGCCGAAAAATCTCAACCACAACTGTGATTGCGGAAGATCCAATCACAGATAATTTAGATTAAACAAAGGGATGCTTCAAGAAGCTACTATGGCTGACTTTACAAATGAAAATTTTCAATAAGATTTTTGAAATAAAAAATTGTGAATTCTTTTGAAGATCCCCTAAGCCAAAATATGAATGAAAATTGATTGGAAAGAATTAAAAACGACCAGAAATTACCTTATTTCCTAAAATAATATTATATTTTAGCTAAATATACAAATAATTATTCAATGTAAATATATTACCATATATTTCCCTCTAAATATACTAAAATCAGTAGTTCAAGGAACTTAACGCAAATTTCGCGACCTGCTTCAAATCGAGTCATTGATTTAATTATATGTATTAAAATAAAATTTTAATAAATATAGAATTCATATATACACTGGTTGCCCAAAACTTCCGGGCCATGTTACATTATACGATGTATAAGGTAACAAGCAGCACACACATATATGCACACAGAACATGTGACTACTAACCAACTACCATATGACTACACAGACACCTAGTGGGAAAAATATGAACTAAGACGTCACACCAAAGGCACGAACAGTTCTAACAAGTGACTCACGCACAAACAGTTCCAGGAAGTAACTGAACCTATAAGAACCGATTAAAGTCACAGTTGGAGTCAAAGTAAAGACTTACCTCTACCTTTAGTAGTTCTAACAGTGGGAGGAGTTGCATACCTGAGTGCAGAACCAGTTTAGGAGGATTTTATCGTTACAAATATAAACACAGAAATGATTGATCATTTTCTTTATAACTGCCTACATGTGTGCTAGATACCCTCAAGCACGGCATGAGAAATTCACTCGCCTGCTCGTGAGTGCCGAGCACTTTTTTACGTTTGGCGAATATAAACACCGTGACATCAAAATGGTCTTGCTAGTACCTGCAAGCAAGATTTTTTAAGCCCTGCTCATAAGGATTTGTATCTGTAACCATGGGTTAGAGGAGGCGTAGGTAGAGGTACCGGACGGATTTAGGTGGTGGCAAGGACAACCGCCTAAATCATTTCTCCATATACTTTGTGTATATATATTTCTTGGAAGATCCCTTATCATCATTTATTCTGTCATCCTCCGCCATTTTTTCAACATGACAATAGTGACTTAGGTTAGGTTAAATTTGGTTTCATTTATTTCGTGCATGTGCTTGGCGCAGGGTTCATGGGAACTTAATTCCCCTGACGTGTGGGACACTTGTGTAGTGCGCGTCCTGAGTTAATTCACTATCTTTACATAGTGCACTAACGTGTGGGACAAGTGTATGCTGGCGCGTCATAAATTAACACACTGCCTTCCTCTTTATATCATGTAGGCCTATTTCTGCGTTATTACGCATCTGAAAGGTGAGATCTGTACATAATTTGATTATTTACACAGTGTTATTTTCAATTTCGCATTTTTTCTATAAGTTTTACAAATATGTTGCTCAAGATTTGTAAACTGGAGGCTAAAATTGAAACTTTTGCTGTTACAATTAGCACTGTCACAAATATCTAAGAAGAAATATTCAGAGAAGACAAAAATAAGCAACTGGAGACCGATACAAAACACACTATGAGGGAATACGACTGCTAATGTGATTGTATGAACTTCTGCGAAAAGCACAGGAGATTTATACCAGCTACCTAATTTTAAGCGAAGCTAACATAACCTTAAATTATAGAGAGCTGACGGCGGTTAAGTACACAGAATTTCATTAAGGACTGGGTTCAAGCACCCAAGCTCATACCGTTTCTGGCCACGTGTGATCTTTGTATACGTATCTTCATATTGTAAATGTTTAATTTTTCGGGCAAATTTTCCTTTTAGGCAATTCATTCATTTTTGATTCGTTCAGTGATTCCAATTCCGATTCCAGAAAACTGATTGCTCGCAAGAGTTCCTTAAATGTTCCGAGGAACGAGTTCCTCCGAAACTGAATCGGGTTAGTTATCATGGTAATTCCTGCTGTCATTTTTCCACCAATTTGTTTTAAACATTGCTTTCTAAAGTAACGAAAAATTTATTACTGTAATAATTTCCACTCAGAATAGTTCTAAATTATTCTAGAACGACCGTATTTCTTAATTCCACCAAGTTCTAGAATACAATTCATTAATCCTAAAACTAACCATTATATCGGAATTCATGTAGCATAAGCAAGTAAAATAATACAAACATTTTTATTCACTTGGGAAGTGGGGGGGGGGGCAAGCCCCCAACTATACCAACACTACTATATTATACCGGTATGTAAAATTTAAAGAAAATATATGTATTAAATAAAAAGCATCTACCTTCCTAAAAAAATTATATGGATGAATACAATTCAGCTGCATGCCTCTAAATATTACATACTTCTGACTTTCAGTTGTTTTCCACAAAAGGTGAAAAATGATATACTCTTTCTCACACGAGGGGGCGCGGTGGCTGAGTGGTAGAGCGTTCACCTCTGGTGCTTGGGGTCCCGGGTTCGATCCCAGCCCCCGCCAAGTGAACTTTGTGGTGGACAAACACCGTGCTCGTGGGTTTTCTCGGGGTTTTCCCGTTTCCTCCCACTTTCTTCATTCCACCATTTCACTCATCTCTCATAATCACCGTCTCCTTTAGCCTAACCGGCATAACCGTGGGACGTAAAACTTAAAGATTTCATTTCATTTTCTTTCTCACACGAAATACAAGTCTTAATTTCAGTATTCCCACACTGAAACAGAATTTCTAACTGTTATCTTCCGTGTTGCAAGCATCACTTGACTATTTAAATAAGTTTCAATTACAGAGAAATTCTTTACAAAATAAGCCAACAAATATAACATTCATTTCTGAAAGTATTCTTCAAATCTCGAACACGGCATTTAACTGCGCGTCATATTACACTCTCATCATCACACACACCCCGACCAACGATTACTGCAAGGTGCAAGCAATAGCAGGTTAGCAGAAAAAAATAGTGCACTCGCCTATATTGCGCCAAAAGTATTAATTTCTTGCGTTATATTTTTGAAGCAACATACGCAAATGCATTGTTTATTTCCCATAAGATGTGTCAAAGCTATTCCTTATTATGTTAGAAATCAAAGTTATATATTTCTTAATTAATTTATTGTATTTAATGCTTACCTGTTTGCTGTAGTTTAAATTTTGACCAGCTTAAGTTGTTTTTCTTCTGAACATGCATGTGTGTACCAACATTAAAATGTTTTGTTTTACTTTATTTATTTATTTGCTTTAGTTATAATAACTTTATTTATTTCCTTATGCTTTTTTTTTCTTTTCTTGTTTCAGTACTGTCTAGAGTTGTTATGTGAACTTGTGTTAATCCCGTGAATCTCCGTCATATCCTTTAGTTAAAAGCTATTTTGATGTGGAATTCTTACACATACACTCGGCTTTTTAATCAGGAAGACTCTTTCGATACGCTGACCGATCAGCAATTCGCAGCAATGTTGGAAGATCGCATGTACGTCGTAGGTTTTTATTTAGTTTCTTTTATTTTCTTTTTCTATTGCATGTTGTTAATTTTTCAATTTTAGCTGCTTTCAGTTCTTTTTAGTTTTGCCTCTATTCATATATGCAGTACCGCTCAAAATTTTTCGAACAACTCGGATTTTTGTAAGTATCTCTATGATCCTATTATTTTGGCACGAGTTTACCGCCCTGCCTAAAGCATAGAATTTGACAACAGTTGAATTGAGGTCTGAGAGGTACTGCAGATGATATGTCAAATCATAATTATTAAAATTGAAACAAAAAAGACACAATTTGATATAGATATTGCATAGTTTAAACAAAAGTGTGGAAGGTGAGGTAAGATATTAATTTTGTTTGGAAATTGTAGACATAGAAGGTCAATGTAGTTACAAAACTTTGAAAGAGAAAGTAGTTTTCCAAATTTTGGAGTTCTTTATAGCTTGTTGATATACTAACGTTTAGAACGCCAAAAATACCATATTTTCAAAAGTCCTTACGATGGTTTCGTATGCTGAATTGTTGCTCGTTGAAATAGTAACACCGAGCATTAAATATACCCTTCCACTGAGCGAAAATTAAGCAGACAAGGATGAGTATTGACCGTCGTAAGCATTTTTCAAAGAATGGTATTTTCAGCTCTTTTAAAGTCAGCATATCTATAAAGTATACAGATCTACAACGTTTGGAAAACTGATTTTCCTTTCAAATTTCTGTCACTGCATTTCCCCGCTGTGTCTACATCGTTCAACAAAACTAATCTGTTGCCTCTGCTTGCACAATTTTGTTTATTCTATGTAATATCTAAATGAAATATCCTTTTTCGGCCTGTTGTCAGAATTATAATTCAACATACTATCTGCAGTACCTATGCCTTAGGTAGGAGTTCCTCTGATGCAGGACGGTAAAGTTCTTGTGCCAAAATAATAGGATCACAGTAGATGCTTACAAAAATCCGGGGTGTTCGAAAATTTTGAGCGGTAGTGTACATATGCACCTAACTGCACCTAACTGATCGCGAATGCTGTCTTTTGACTTGAAGGCCTCTTTTATGATACGTATGAATAAGTGTTACAGAAAAGAATGACTAAAACTTCTACTCTAATTTTGTGCCTATATAAATAACGTGTAGAACATATAAATCTTGTGTTTATATAAATAACATGTAAAATTGCTGTTTGTAAATTTTGTTGTCCCAGACAGAAAATACAGGTGGTTTACAGGCGCCTGTGAAACATGCATAAACAGGCATATTTTTACAGGCGCCTGTACATGCGCCTGAAAATGGAACACTTTTAAACGCATGAGACAGGTATCGATTTTTTTCACGATCATTGCATGTTCATTTCATGGAAACAGGTAGTTTTCATGTTGATAGGGTTGCAACCTTGCAACGTGAAAAATGCGTGTAAACAACATGTAGAGAATGGGAAGACATGTACGTAACCGGCATATTCCATGTAGTTGACATTTACGTTACCTCATGAGGATCTGACGACAGCTGCTTTTCATTTGATAAGAATGTAATTGACATGTTAAATACATGTGAAATATAGGTGTTAGGGAATTAGTGGGCGTGTTAGCGGAATATATATGTAAAGTACATCGCATTAAGTACTACACATGTGTCAGGACCTTGCATACGTGCATGACAAACTGGAGACTTGGTGCCAGAATATTACATGTTTCCTACACCTGCAACATTAATGATTCACTTCAATCAACCATGTTCATGGCATACGCCAGTTTAACCCATTTATTGGCAATCATGATGATTGCATTTTCCGTTTACCTGCACATTGCCTGTGCATTGCATATAGGTGGTTCACACTTCGCATGTACACGGAGATAATACAGGCAATGTATTCAGTTTTAATCCCATGCATTATACATGTGTCAGGACCTTGCATAGCGAATGTCGAACTGGAGACTTGTACCTGAATAGTGCATGTCTCCTATGCCTATAACGTGAAAGTTTAGCTCAATCCACCTTGTTTACCACACGTATCTCTTTAATACACTTATTGGTAATCATGATTATTGCATATTCCCGTTCACCTGAACATTGCCTTTACACTGCACGTAGGGGAGTTACACTCTTCACATGTACACGAAAATGATAAATGTAAAATAACATATTCTACATCATGCGTTTTCCATGCTATACGCTAATACATGGTATTTACATGTAATGCTAATGTCACACATGTATATTATATGTTGATAAACAGGCACCTTCCTGGTACTTTTCATTCTAACTGTATTGTGAATGTTATCAACAATTATTTCAAGGTACTTTACATGCACATATTCTCTCCATTTACTGTACGTGAGTGACTACGTGTTCATTGCATGTTCTCATTTTAATGTACAGGCTCTGTACAACGCGTGTTTCCGTGCAAAATTTCCAACAGAAATTTAATACTTTTTCGACATGCATATCACCTGAAGGCAATGTGCCTGTAATATTTTCTTTACATGTGTTTTCGCCGAAACAGGCGCCTGTATAATGCCTGCCAAAATCTGACAGGCTTTTACAGGCAGTTCCATGTACAAAACATTGCATGTTTCCTCAAAAATTTTCATAATAGGTGGAAAACCTGGGTTCGATTCCTGACCGAAGTTCAGGTGGTTGGGATTTCACATTAAGCTGTAGGTTCATGTCTCATATAACCTCACTGGTGTACAGGGGCGGATCCAGGATTGACTTCTGGGGGGGAGGTTGTTATACTGCTACTTTGAGCTACTTTTAAGAGCTTTAAACTCTGGGATTGGTTTTATTTATATATATAAAATGAGAAAGTTTCCTCTTCTGGGGGGGAGGGGGCGGCGATCGCTCCCCCTGGATCCGCCGCTGCTGGTGAAAGGAACACTAACCTGATAAATCCAAATCAAAAAGATCGTTAAATCTTATGCCTAGGTTATATAGTTTAAAAAAAAAAATCAACTATAAGCATCTTATAATACTGTAAACAGCGACAAACTGCTTCAACTTACATCGTGGTTATGGTCGTGCTGGTTATGACTAACAGTTATGAACCAATAATGATTTTATAGTTTTAATATCCCGTTCAGCATCTAGGCCTATACGATAGTAAGCCTACAGCTTAAGAGCTTGACATACTAAAAATAATACAAAATTTACCATTACTCTTTTGCTTGTTTCTCATAAGTGAAAGGAGATAATGAAATGCAGCTTACCACAATCATAGATAGTGTTATTCTAAAACAGAAAATATGTGAACCTGAAGAATTTTTATGTTACCGAATAACAGTTCCCTCAAAGTCTAAGTTAAGGCAGCGACTAGAGCAGCGTTTCCCAACCTTTTTCAACTTGCGGCACACTACAGGTGTAACTTGAATTCTCGCGGCACACCCATATTATATATATATATATATATATATATATATATATAAAATTACTATTATTATTATTTGTAAATATATAATACCGTGGTATTTTAATGTGATTACTGATCATCTTCTTACAGAGAAGAAAGCTCGATCACTGATTTTCCCCCATGGTAAATCATTATGCTTATTTTTCATTCTAATTTTAAAATAGAAAACAATAGCAATGAAATGTAGGACTCGGGTTTTTAAAAATCCACTTTCTCTTTCGAAAACGGGTTCTAACCTTTAACTAAAAGGGAAGATCACTAAATAACGAACAAATAAACAAATCTCCTATACTTTTAAAACACAAATGTAGGTAATTTGTATGCATGTTTGCTTTGTTGAATTTATTGAATAATATGTTAAAATTTCAAGTTACAAAATAGTCTGCAATATGTCGTACACAATCTCGAGAATTTATCCTATGTTGCAATAATGGTCATGACAATGATAAATACGTTTTTCAACATTAAAAATGTACAGAAAAGTAACACAGTATGAAACTTAAAATTGTAGATTTATAGTAGAGGTTCATAGTAATGTGAAATACAAAGATACATTTTCACCTATGTCTTGAAATTTGTTTCCTATAGAATTAATAATTTGTTTCGATTTTCTCGCGGCACACCAGCGGCCCATTCGCGGCACACCAGTGTGCCGCGGCACACCGGTTGGGAAACGCTGGACTAGAGGAACGAACCCAACTGCATTTGATTACGTATCATGTTGTCTTGAAATTCTGTGAACTACTTTTTAAATAATAGTTGTATTTAGTTTTGTAATGAACAAATTAGTTTTAACATACAGTTATTAAAATTAAATAATAATGATATTTAAAAAAGTACTTCACAGGATACCAAAACAACATGAAATGTAGTCAAATGCAGTTGAGTTCGTTCCTCTAGTCGCTGCCTTAACTTAGATTTTGGAGGAAATGTTATTCTGGCAACACTAAAAATTCTTGAGGTTCATATTTTCTGTTGTAGAATAACATTATCTGTGATTGTGGTAAGTTGCATTTCTTATCTCCTTTCAATTGTAAGAAACAAGCAAGAGAAAAATGGTAAACTTTGTATTATTTTTGTATGTCAGCCTTTTAACGTAAAATCCGAACTATATGAGTTTGTGCTGGAAATGAACCCGGGCCTTCCGCTCCGAAAGTGTGTACCTTAACCATATAACCACGACGGAGCTCTTACCGACCAATAAGTATGGAATAAATACGGACCCATAACATAAATATCTTTGTATTCACCGATTTTCAAGTCATTTTACCAACCAAAAATGTATTGGTAATGTCAGTTTTGCAGTGTATCGTAATTTTGTAGTTGAATTAGCAAAAGTATTGCAAGTTTATTGTTGCAAGCATTGGAAAATTTATTCTTGGTAATGTAAAAACACTATTTTCTCATATATATAGTATGTAATTTATTAATTTTGATTTCTTATTTCAGGATAATTTAAGAAAGAGGACTTCTTCATAAATATTATTTTTATTGTCTCATAATTAACAGCTAATTATACGTTTTACGTTTCAGATAATTCGTATATATATATATTTTTCTTTTTATATAGACCTGAAATACACATTACATCGTCATCATCAAATGACAAGTTTCGTAATGAGTTTAATATGGCGTTCAACGATGCGTGAGTATAAAGGCGGCTTAGGTACACCCGCGGTAACCAACACGCTTTCGTAACCATTATTCAATTTTGTAGATGGCCAATATCATGTCCTAAGGCTTCTGCCCATATTGATAAGCTTCTATTTACAGTGCTGTGCCATAGTTCAAGTTTATTTTCTTTTAGGAAACAGATTATCCTTTAAATACGCCGCTTTCTACACCTGTAATTCTTGAGCTGTTGTAGAAGAATATACATTTTTCCACTTTAAAATATAATTTGATTTTTCTTATTCGCCAGCTTGGTATTCCGAACACCCTCAGAAGCAATACATTGTAGTTTTAGGTATTCTGATTTTGTTGTAACAAGTTTCTTTGATTGCAAAATATATATACACACGGGATGGACAAAAAATATGGAAGCACCTGAAAAATTGTACATTACCTTTATTAATTGCGAGTAGAACCGCCTTTGGCACGTAGAACGGCCTTCAGTCGACGGGGAATGGAGAAATAGAGGTCGTGTATGGTTGTCAGAGGGATGTTGTACCATTCTTCCTCCAAAGCAAGTTGCAAATTGTATAGACGACGCTGGTGGGTAGCTGTCTCGCACTTTGGTCTTCAAAACTGACCACAATAGTATTGTCTAACGATTATGGAGGCCATGGCAGATGTGACACTTCATCTTCGTGCTCTCATCAAACCAGTCGTGGACGATGTGAGCTGTATGAACAGGGGCTCTGTCACCTTGAAGCATGCCATTACCATCTGAGAACAAAGTTTTCACCATGGAATGCAGCTGGTCACTCAAAATGGTTACGTAGTTCTTAGCAGTGACATGTCTATACAGGGTGATGATGGGTCCGGCAAAATACCAGGATATGGCTGCCCTAATCATCACTGAACCACCACCATGCTTCACTCTTGGTAAGAGACAGTCAGTATCGTATACTTGTGCTGGCGTTCTTCACACGTAAAGTCGACCAGCAGTTAAAAACAATGTAAAGGATGACCCATCCGACCAAATGACAGTCTTCTACTGTTCCTTTGTCCAATTTTTATGGGCGTTGCACCACTCCTCCCTATTGCAGCATGGTCAGCAGTAACGAGTTGTTTGAGAATTGCAGATCTGCCATAAATATCGTGCTTCTGGAGTTATCTTCTGACTATTTTGACGATAACAGGGTTTGTAAGCACTGTATTCAGCTCACCTGTGATCTTTGGCGCCGTGGTGATCTTCTGTTTGGTCACAATCCTATCCAATGTGCGTCTGCCTCTGTCACGTAATACACACTTCCGTCCACGCTGGTGCTTCACTGATGCAGTATTTCCGATCACTTGTAGGCAGATCTTCGAGACTGTGCCTCTTGATAACCAAACATTTCCGCTACTTTCATCACGGAAGCTCCCACCATACGCGCACCCACAATTTGCCCTCTTTGAAACTCTGTCAGCTCAGACGAGATTCACGATAACTTACGTGGACCGGTTGCTCAACTGTAATTGGCCCATTTGTTCGATTGGCCAGGTTGTATACCTCACAGGAGGTGTCGGTGAGCACAGCGACACCTACCATTCAGACACAGATCATGTTTGAAACAGCTACCTCTTTTATACTAGGTGTTTCGGTATTTTGTCCATCCTCTGTATATATGTATATATATATATAGGGCCCGGTAAAAATGTTACCATGTACATGGAAATGCTTGAAATACGTACATATTTAATAAGCCTGTCTGACCATGAACATGCGGTCAGTCTTGAATCCTTGATCTTTGCGTACAAGTGTCGCAGCATAGAGCAGATCACTTGTATAGTTCTTAGTTGGAAGTCGTGAATGTCATGTGGATTCCTTTACCATCCTCCATAACCAGAGGTTACACGGGCTAAGATGACCTTGATTGGTTTGGATGCAAACCACGCCCCAGTCAATCTGTCGTCGGCCAAATATTCAGCAGAGGTACACTCATGTCCAAAATGATTGTCGCATATCTATAAGTGTCTTCCTGTAAGAATATAATTTGATAATTATTTTCCAGGGTACTTTTATTACTAATACTATGTGTATAATCGGGAAATGTATATTTGTGGTAAATTTCATAGGAAAAGAATTATAAATACGAAACTTAGAATGAGTAAAACAAAATGTTGCTAAATGGACAAGAAAGTTTTATTTTCGTTTTATTGTTCTTATTTACTGCTCTTTTGACATGGAATTTGCCAGATACATGTCTTTGCCGATTATACACATACTCACGTGATAAGAAATACCGGAAGAATTCGTTATCAAATTATATTCCTACAACAACATATTTATAGACATGCGACAATAATTTTGGACATGAGTGTACCTACGAAACCCTACGTAGTAATGTGCGGGTGCATCATTATGTTGAAATGAATTATGTAAGAATGGCTATAGGAAAATTGTCTATGAAATTCATTGACATGTCCAAGTAGGAATCATCAGTTATAGGTGGCAAGTTAGAATTTGTTTTTCAACTATTTCCAACTTGGAAACACACATCGTACATTTGATCCCATGTGTGCACCCACAGCTCATGTGCGATGTTGAATAGACCACATCACTGTTACTTTTAACATAAGCACTCATGAAATATTGCCTCATCGAAATACAGAAACAGCACAGGTAGATCATTTCCACTAAAATTTACGATTTTTTCTTGAGCAGTTTTATCTACTTGAGGCAGTGCTTCCACAATTTGGATGTGATGATGGTTTGAAACACAAATCACGGTGCAGGATTCGTCGAAGAGATCGAGCAAGGAGAAAGTGATCTTCTCATACAATCAAGCATTTTTTTTTTTTTTTTTTTTTTTTTTTTTTATACACATTCACGATATTGTTTTCATTTCTGATATTTCTGGGTCGCCCAGTGTTACTTTTATAATTATTGGCCATAGAACCCATTCGTTCAAATATTTCATATATTCACCGAATGGTTAACCAACTTGGGGGATTTTTCTGATGATTATACTAAACTTGTTTCTCACTATTGTTGGCGATTGATATACTTCCATCCACACGACAATCCTCCTTCTTTCCTCCAGATTTAATCGTGTGTCCGTCTGTCTGAAACGAAAAGAACATAACAAATCCTATGTAAGTGGTAACTTTTTTCCGAACCCTATATATATATGTTTATTTATGATACATTGTTTACGTGAATGGAGTCAGCATTTTGAATGAATATCACTTTTAGAAGTTATTGTTAGAGAATTTGTTCTAATTTGAGTGGTATATATTGGAAAGCAGTTGAAGTAAAGAATGAAGTGTATTAGTAACACTTCTTATTAGCACTCATATTTCAGACAAATAGTCTTTCTCTCTTTTTTTTTTTTTTTTTTTTTTTAAGACTTTCAAACTATGCTGTATATAACTACGGGAAGTCTTATAGAACGGCTATGTCCGTCAGTCAATCCGTTGACAGATATCAGAGCAAAAACAATGAGATAGAAATACATATTTCTTAATATATACGAGGTTAAGTCAAAAATTATCCGCAATGTATCTATAACTTTTCTTACAGTGTTTACACTAACTTCTGTCCTTGTTTATTTTATTGTTATGGTGTTGTGGCCATGCTGTGAAAGTTTGATCCTGATTCCTCCGTTTGTTTTCCTTTTGTTGCAGGTAGATCACGGCTGCTCCATTAGAAGTTTGCACTAAAGAGAAACAACGAGCAGTGATCCGGTTTTTGTGGTCGGAAGGTATATTAGGGGCCGCAATCTATTAGAGACTTTCGGCACAGACTTGGGTATCATAAAGTCACGTCCACGTTCAATATTGTCATCATTTATGGTCGTAGATGGTCGTTCGGCTCCTTCCTCGTGCGTAACACCTGTGCGACCATTTTTGAATTTTTCAATCCATTCGTAGACACTCTGTTGCGGCAAGACACTGCTCCCGTATTGTGCCGAAAGTTTTTGATGGATTGCGGCCCCTAATATACCTTCCGACCACAAAACCTGGATCACTGCTCGTTGTTCCTCTTTAGTGCAAACTTCTAATGGAGCGGCCATGATTTATCTGCAACAAAAGAAAGACAAATGGAGGAATTAGGATCAAACTTTCATAGCATGCAACAAAAGAAAGACAAATGGAGGAATTAGGATCAAACTTTCATAGCATGCAACAAAAGAAAGACAAATGGAGGAATTAGGATCAAACTTTCATAGCATGCAACAAAAGGAAGACAAATGGAGGAATTAGGATCAAACTTTCATAGCATGCAACAAAAGAAAGACAAATGGAGGAATTAGGATCAAACTTTCATAGCATGCAACAAAAGAAAGACAAATGGAGGAATTAGGATCAAACTTTCATAGCATGCAACAAAAGAAAGACAAATGGAGGAATTAGGATCAAACTTTCATAGCATGCAACAAAAGAAAGACAAATGGAGGAATTAGGATCAAACTTTCATAGCATGCAACAAAAGAAAGACAAATGGAGGAATTAGGATCAAACTTTCATAGCATGCAACAAAAGAAAGACAAATGGAGGAATTAGGATCAAACTTTCATAGCATGCAACAAAAGAAAGACAAATGGAGGAATTAGGATCAAACTTTCATAGCATGCAACAAAAGAAAGACAAATGGAGGAATTAGGATCAAACTTTCATAGCATGCAACAAAAGAAAGACAAATGGAGGAATTAGGATCAAACTTTCATAGCATGCAACAAAAGAAAGACAAATGGAGGAATTAGGATCAAACTTTCATAGCATGCAACAAAAGAAAGACAAATGGAGGAATTAGGATCAAACTTTCATAGCATGCAACAAAAGAAAGACAAATGGAGGAATTAGGATCAAACTTTCATAGCATGCAACAAAAGGAAGACAAATGGAGGAATTAGGATCAAACTTTCATAGCATGCAACAAAAGAAAGACAAATGGAGGAATTAGGATCAAACTTTCATAGCATGCAACAAAAGAAAGACAAATGGAGGAATTAGGATCAAACTTTCATAACATGCAACAAAAGAAAGACAAATGGAGGAATTAGGATCAAACTTTCATAGCATGCAACAAAAGAAAGACAAATGGAGGAATTAGGATCAAACTTTCATAGCATGCAACAAAAGAAAGACAAATGGAGGAATTAGGATCAAACTTTCATAGCATGCAACAAAAGAAAGACAAATGGAGGAATTAGGATCAAACTTTCATAGCATGCAACAAAAGAAAGACAAATGGAGGAATTAGGATCAAACTTTCATAGCATGACCACAGCAACATAACAATAAAATAAATGAAGACAGATGTCAGTATCAGCAATGTAAGAGAAGTTATAGCCACATTGCGGATAATTTTTTGACTGACCTTCGTATAAATATAGTTTTCTAAGACTAGACGTTTACCAAACATTGTTAGGGTCATCAAGTCTAGGAGGCTCACATGGGCAGGTCATGTAGCCAGAATGGAAGAAAGTAGGAACGCTTTCAAAGTTTTAAATGGAAATCCAATCGGAAAGCGTCCATTAGGAAAACCTAGGCGGAGATGGGAGAACAATATTAAGATGGATCTCGCAGAAATAGGAATCCAAAGTAGAAACTGGATTCAGTTGACTAAGGGCAGAAGTCAGTGAAGAGCTTTTGGGAACGCGACATTGAACCTCTGGGTTCCATAGGTCATAGAGTTAGTGAATTAGTTTCTAAGAATATGTCCCATCTCCTTTTTATTCAAATCGGAAGTGACAGAAAAGAGTTGTTCCCGGTTTCAATGTTAGTGATCGTAGAGCAAGACCAGTATTACATAGTGAGATCTCTTTACTTCTTTACGAAAGTGGTACACATTTACTCCATTAGTTTCAGCATTAATTTCTATGGAATGACAACGGTGATAGGAGACGACAGACGGTTCTCTGATATGGTTTCAGAATCCCAAGAATATATTCTCTCTCAGGTCCTATTCTGCACGATGAAACCTCGTGAATTAACTAGTGAGTTGACTATTAAAGCGACCTGCAACCATTTAACAAGAATGCAACTTCTGAAAGTTTGTGTTGGAAATGTCCAAAAATCGGTGCCATGAGTTCCCATTAATTAAATCTATTTTATGGTAAGAACAGGAACCATTAAGTTGTCATTAGTATTCCTTTGCTCATCGCTAATTGTATAATTTCAAACTTTTCGTCACGAATTGTCGTGAGTGTTTCGTTTCTGTCCGGCAGTATGTGGAGAACCTATGTGGTGATTTATTAAATTAGCTGCTCTTCAAAATTGACTTCACCAGTTCTTCCGATTATCATTGCCACTTTTTTCAAGTGTGCTGACGAAAAACACCTACAGCTCTGGAAAGCATTCATACAGAATGCAGGAAAATGCGGCGAAATGAAAGTTTTATTTCAGAGTTCTGTGCTTATGCTCTTTAGACTGAGACGGATCATTACTGAAATTATTGGTGGAACGAGAGCGTGGGAGGAAATTGAAGAATCTCGGGATAACCCATAGTGCTGTTCATCACAAACTCACATGCCCTCAAGTCGAACCAGCAATCCCTCACACCAGAGGTGAGCACTACTATTGAGTCAAAGTGGTCCCTAAGAATGCAGGGTATATATCAGTGATTAGTATAGAAGACGCGCTCAGACGATAGCCAGACGGGAGACTTTGAATTTAGCACAAAGAAGGCGTCATAAAGTTTGTGGTTTTTTCGGAAGAAGATAAAAACTAAACGTTGCCATACATCGTGCCTTCCTTTGCCTCACCCCCTTTTTCTCTCTCCCTCTCTTTCTCTTCCATCCATGTGTCAGTGTGAGTGTGTGTGGAGGAGGGTCAAAGAAAAAGGATCATTGAGAAAGATTTGGCAACAGTTTGGGTTCAGTTTATTGCCTGTCAGTTACTTTTCAAGGGAGAGAAAAACCGAACAAGACAGTATGAAAAGAAACCTTACACGGGGGCGGCATCCCTTTGCGAACAACTGGCTGTCTTTAGACTGAGACTACTATACTTGTATTTGTTTCATACAATAAATAAATAAAAGTGGGACGAAGTTATGCACCAACTTAAAGTAAGCGGCAATCATAAAGTGCAAAATAGTGCAACAAAGCCCGTAAAATGCGGAATAGTCGAAAAATGAAATCTTTTAGTTTAACGTCCCATGATTATACCCGTTAGGCTAACGGAGACTATGATTAAAGCAAGTGAATAATAATGGAAGAATTAATGGAGTGAGAAAGTGGGAGGAAACGGGAGTACCACGAGGAAACCTGTGAGCACGATTTTGTCCACCACAAACTTACTTTGGCAGGAATCCCACACAACAGAAGTAGGTGCTCTACCACTGAGCCACAGAGACCCCGTACGGAACAGTCAAATAGGTGTCTTTTTTTTTTTTTTTTTTGTGTATAATGGAAGTCTTAATTGTAGTCATAAGTTTATTTGTAAATACGTATTTCCACGCACTGATATTTTAAAGAATATCTATTATATCCAAAAGCATGTTATAATTAATTATACCATAAAAAAAGCATGAAACTTAGAGTGCAGTTAATCTTTGACTCCAAATTGGTTTTGATACTTTTACAAACCGTATTTAAGCAAGGTTGTTAATGTTTAAATAATTTCCACATCTCAAGCAGCCCCAGTAAATCTGGGAATGAAAAGGACGAGAAACCTGCAGCTGATAAGAAGAAAAAAGACGACGATGATGATGATGATGAGTTAATAAATATGTAAGTAAATCGGAAACTGCGCATTGTCACATCACTTAAGTGCACCGCTGCTTTGTTTTCTTTGTAGCCCCTGAAAGACTTAGGCTGGGATTTCAATTTATACAATACAAAGGTATGCAGGTTGCAGATTAATGAAATTGTAATCTCTTCGGTTTGGGGATCAATGTTGAAACTTAGTAAAATTTAACATAACTATTAGTTTTGTACTTTGTAATATAAATTTTACTAAAATACCAGAGTCGTGGGATAGCAATTTGGAAATCTTGTAAATCGTCAAGTGCTGCCAACCTGGGTTGATGGCTTGTTTATATATATATATATATATATATATATATATATATATATATATATATATATATATATATATATATATATATATATATTATATTATATTATATTATATTAATCAGGTGCAATGTATTAACTCTTGAGGTAAGTCCAACATTGGCCAATGTAATCATCACAAACAAAAATGAACTCTTAATGGGAATTTAAATAGGACATGATAAGGGCTCGGAAAATCTCGGGTCAGATCGCTTTGGAAAGTGGAAATATGAGTCTGGCGCGTAGCTTTCCTTGCTTTTTTTAAAATTTATTTATTTATTTATTTTGTTAGTATTCGCAATAGTTACCTGCCAATAATTCTGATTTTTATGTGCTTAGACAGATTAAAAGAAATTCGTTATAGAGTTCAAAGTTTCCAGCTTATCTTGAATCGTAACATAAATGGCTGGAAAATCATTAGAGGATTTTGATCTGTTCAGAAAAATGGACAATTGATATTCTACCGCTCAGAGTACAAGGTATATGCATGGACATAAAATACACATTGCTACTTTGTAAAACTTCACAAATTTTTATACCACCAACCACGTAGGTCTTTGTGTCCATGTTATTGGACAGCCTTACATGAACCTAGTCTAGCACATACAGGATTGTAAAGACTCTTTCACCTTTGTACTCTGCGGTATAACATCAAATTGGATTTGTGTTATTGTGACGCTTGGTTTTCTGAAGTGGCGTCTAGGTCAGAAGGTAATTTTCCTCAGCAACTGGTGTAACGATCGAATGGAGCATTCTGTACAACGATCGATGTAGGTAGCTCCGATCGAATGGAGCTACCTACATGATAGTAGTTACCGATCGAATGGAGCATTCTGTTTCAGAATTTACGTGAGTATATTACCATCGATCATAAGAAATATTACTATCCAGCGAACACAGCACAATTGCTGAGTACCTGTCACATCTACCTAGAATTTTCCGCGATATTAGATCAGCGATACCTTATCAGATAACATCACAGGAGATACCTGTTGCAAATTAGTAGCTCCATGCAGCTTCTTTTGTTTTCATAGAACACAGGAGCAGAATACCGTATACGCTCGCGTAATGTCCGCACACCAACTTCAGAATTTTTTTTTTTTTTTTTGGGGGGGGTGACTCGCGTAATGTCCGCACTCTAAAAATCTAAGTTACGTCTTGTGGTATTTGTAATACGGTTCCGATTTTCGTACTTCTGGCAACTGGACGTCTAAGAAGGGCGTCAATCTCGGAAGTTTGTACGTGGATTCTTGCTGCGTGGAAAAGCATATCCAGTGATCTTATTTTAAAAAGTTTTAAGGTAACTGGTATATCAAACGCACTTGATGGATCGGAAGACGATCTCCTTTGGGAAGATAAAGTGAACGAAGAAAACACCGATAATAACTCGGACTTTACCGACAGTTCGTCAGATGACGAGTGAAAAAAAAAAAAAAAAAAAAAGTGCCAGCACTGCTTGTGTATTAACATTTGTTTCTTTCCAGTGAAAAAAGCTGGTTACAAGTAATTTTAATATTTTTGCATTTATGAGTGTATGTTATGTTTGTGACTTTACATCAAGTGTGTTCTGACGTGGTTGAAAGTTATGTTCGAGGAGAAAATAAAGGTAAGATTTAAATAATTTGTTTATTAATTTTAAATGCCATAACTTTGTTTCAATTAGTGGCCCTCATTTGCTTTTTATTTAATTATTTACCAGTATTATGTAGGAAGTTCAAAATGAAATTTACTTCGAAAAATTTTTACTGAAAATCGCACGTTTTTTGAACGACCCGCGTAAAGTTCGCACTTGCATTTTGACACCACGATTTTAGTTAAAAAAAAAAAAAAAAAAGTGCGGAAATTAACGCGAGTGCATACGGTACTTTTCGTAAGACCACAGAACCGAACTCAGTGCCTCTTGTAGGCCTGATACCTAAAGTTTGGCGTCATGGACTCCAGTTGTTAATAATTTGCGTATGTGATTGTATTCACGTGAATTGGATGTGATAAAGTCGTCATTGATCGGTAACGGTTATGTCGCTGCTTACTGAACATTTGCTGTCTCTAGATTTTGTAGATTGCCACAGGATAATAATGAATTGTGTTTCGGGTCAACATTGTTCAGAACTTCTTCGAGTAGTATTTTGGACAGTGTCAATGAATGATGTAATCATCACATTTGGTCGACGTGAACCTAGCTATTTGGCTGGTTTGGAGTTAAGCTGTTCGTTTTAGGACCAGTGTTATACAGTATGCGGCAAAACAAACAGCACTGAAATCTGCGTACGGATGACGCGCAGGTGCAATATGGTATGAGCTGTCAGCGCCACATGTGTGCACACTTGTATGTCGACTAGCATAGTGTGCAGTTGGTGCGAAGTTAATGTTACTCACAACAGAGGGGAAGGTGTTTATTGTCGAGCACTATTCCCGCTCATACGGTGTGGGGCAGCATCTCACTGCAGGAGATGAGCGCGCATGTCGACTGTATTGCTCTGGAGCTGTAGCATATGATGAAGATGAAGATTTCGTCACCAGCATACGGTTCAGTGGTGAAAGCCATGTCTACCTCCTTGATTGCAACATCATTCGACAGTTGTGATTATTGACTAATTCTTGCATGATTTGCGTGGTTTTTGCCACACCAAAAATCTGTTGTTATAACAACAGTGGATGAAGCAGGATAGATCTACTGCCCACACTGCAAATGAGTCACTCGTCCGTCTTCCCACGAGAGTTTGGACATCGCTTGGTTTCCTATGTAACGAATTTTTCATATCCTTTCCACTCCGCTGACCCCACGGCTGCAGACACCTACATATGGGGTATGCTGAAGGAAGCAATTTTCCGAGCAGATAACCCCCTACCACTATACCAGAGTTAAGAGAGAAGATTCGGTCATTTGTTTTGTCTTTCCAGCTTGCCATGGTCACTTAAGATGATCATCGATCTACAGGACTGCTATGAAGAATGTGTGCACCGTAATGGTCGACATTTTGAACGCAGGCACAATTCCTCTTAAATTTCCAATATATATTGAGTATCATTTAGTTGACATCTATTTGACAACGTTTCTTATATTTCATTATGTTGTACAACAAATAAATGTCAACGATGTGATTTCAGTACTGTTTGTTTTGCGCATACTGTATGAGACATAGATTTGCGCCTTAACGTGAGATCCAAACCACATGAGCTTCCACCGGGAATAGATCTCAGGTCTCCGTCCCGAAGGCGTGTATGCTAATTATATAGCCATGAAAGAGCTTTTGTATGAAGCTAGTGTAGCACTTACAAGATGGCAGAAATCCATTGGCCGCAACAAATAGCATGTTGTAGGAATATACTGATACAGTCAGTACGACTCAACCATGGTATAATATAATCAGAGTTCACCAAGCTATTGGCGAGTATATCGTAATGATACCGATATTTTATTCTGTAACATTTGACATTGAGGTTTTATATTAACATGTATCGAGTTTACAGTAGTTAATCTGCACCCTGCATTTAAAAAATGAAAAAATCCCATATCCTATAGGTAAGAAGAAGAGAGCTTCGTATGTGAATAATTTAAAGTAAGATTCAGTTTTAGGCGGTAAACAGAATCTGCTACAAAGGTATGTAAGTATTCTTTGTATAAAATAAACACACAACACAAACTTTTGACCAGAATTAATAAATTTGTCTTTTTTCCCGTTACAACTGATGTAGCTTCAGCTTTGAATTTTGACATAGTTCTAGAATTGAATTTAACAATGTAGTATTGTGTACGATGAACAAAATAGAAGCACATTTTACATTATAGCAAGCATTATTAGTCTGAATATCCTTTTTTTTAACGTTCTCCGGATTGAACAAGATTAGATATTTTAATATGATGTTTTATTTCGCTTATGTGTGCGAGTATAAAATTATACAGAGACTTAACTAGTGGTAACCAGTTTTATTACCTGAGGGTACACGGTTACATTTATTATTATCAATCTAACCATACAGTGAGTATTGTCAAGCAACTTTTAGACCCTTTGTATTGACATCCTCTTCAATCACTTGATATAATTCCCTCATTGACCATTAGTAGAGTATACACTAAAATCTTGTTTAGGACCAAGTGACAGAAGACCATTAAAAACGTCGTAAAGGGTAAGAGATCCAGGAAGCCCAAGTACAAGTTCTATATACAGGTAATCGTAAACTCAACATACTGAGAATGTGTTGTAATTTTTGTTGTTGTTCCCATATTCTAGAGATTCCTTCGTGTGTTTGTCTTGTAATATATATATATCTCCTCTCTTGCACCATTTCAACTTCTGCACCTCTTCACTCAATTATACTGTATATATATCTGTACATGCACTTTTGCATGAAATAATGTATGTAACTAACCTATGTTCATGGTGCTTGTATCTTAATCCATATGAGCATTTGTTTCTCTTTTTTTTTTCTTTTCTTTCCTGTCAGTTTCTTTGAAACTGTCCAGGATGTATATAGTGTTGATATCTTCAAATATCCGTCAGATGTCTATGTTTATTTCTAGAAGTATTTGTAGAATATGTTGTACTGTAAAATTGCAGACAAGTTTTACCAATATATATACACATATATTATTACGTTTACGTTATTTTTATTTTTAAGATAAACTTTTATCATAAAATGTATATTTTTTAGCTTTAGATATAATTTTTTCATCATCATTTTGGTTTTAAAAAAAATCATTTCTGACACTTCACAATTCTAAAATTTTACTACTTGAAATTACCTTTCCGTAAGAGGAGTGAATTATTCCTCAAACATTGGGAACAGGAACAGTGTTCTTCATGTGAACTATTTATTAAAGTAAGAAATAAGACGGAGTTTTTGATAAAATGGATGCTTCTATTTAAAAACAAATTGAAAAAATGGAACATAACACTGGTAATTTTCATTAAAGTAAGAAATAAGGTGGGGTTTTTGATAAAAATGGATACTTCTATTTAAAAAAAAAAAAAAAAAAAAAAAATAAAAATGGAACATAACACTGGTAATTTTCATTAAAGTAAGAAATAAGATGGGATTTTTGATAAAAATGGATTCTTCTATTTAAAAAGAATTGAAAAAATGGAACATAACGCCAGTAATTTTCATTAAAGTAAGAAATAAGATGGAGTTTTTGATAAAAATGGATTCTTCTATTTAAAAAGAATTGAAAAAATGGAACATAACACTAGTAATTTTCATTAAAGTAAGGTATAAGATGGAGTTTTTGATAAAAATGGATTCTTCTATTTTAAAAAAAATTGAAAACATGGAACATAACACTGGTAATTTTCATTAAAGTAAGAAATAAGATGGAGTTTTTGATAAAAATGGATTCTTCTATTTAAAAAAAAAAATTAAAAATGGAACATAACACTGGTAATTTTCATTAAAGTAAGAAATAAGATGGGGTTTTTGATAAAAATGGGTTCTTCTATTTAAAAAGAATTGAAAAAATGGAACATAACACCAGTAATTTTCATTAAAGTAAGAAATAAGATGGAGTTTTTGATAAAAATGGATTCTTGTATTTAAAAAAAATTGAAAAAATGGAACATAACACTAGTAATTTTCATTAAAGTAAGGTATAAGATGGAGTTTTTGATAAAAATGGATTCTTCTATTAAAAAAAAAAAAAAAAAAAAAAAAAAAATTGAAAACATGGAACATAACACTAGTAATTTTCATTAAAGTAAGAAATAAGATGGGGTTTTTGATAAAAATGGATTCTTCTATTTAAAAAAAAAAAAATTGAAAAAATGGAACATAACACTAGTAATTTTCATTAAAGTAAGAAATAAGATGGAGTTTTTGATAAAAATGGATACTTCTATTTAAAAAAATTGAAAAAATGGAACATAACACTGGTAACTTTCGTTTCTTATCAGAAGTTTTGATAGTAACTGTTTACATTCATTTGTTTTCACCACAATGGAAACAATACTTTGTTATATGATTCGTAATTTCAAAACAAAGAATTTAAGTAAAAACAAAGCTTGGCGAAAGCAGAACCTTATTATTACTGAGCTGTGCCACAGTGTCTCTGTTCTTCCGATCCTTAGATCGTTTTCCATAATATTTCTGATCAATGATATATATATATATATATATATATATATATATATATATATATATATATATATATACGAGGCGTCTCCGGAAAGTATGTACCGTTTTGAAAAGAAAAATAATTAAACAGGTTTGTTCAAGCCAAATTTATTTTTCCATGGAAAAGCCCACCTTTTAAACTATTTTTCGGCATAGTTTCCACCAATGTACAATGTAGACATGCTATAAAAAATGTCTAGTTGATGTCAATTTATATCTACGAAATTTTCTTGATGTTAGTAAAAGATAAATGATAATAGCATTTACAATTCTCAAAAGTTTGAATATATATGTGTGTGTTTGTGCAAAAAAAAAAAAAAAAAAAAAAAAAAAAAAGTTTATTTTAGGTATATATTACAGTATAATTCCATTCTATATATTTAATGAAATTTTGAAAACATATTAAACATACCATTATTATTACTAATTCCTTAGTAAATTTCTTTAAAGAAAATGCTTAATTTTATTTAATTCTAGTTGGTAAAACTTACTGTTGTATCATCTTTACTATCTCTTAATATATTACTTTAATTTCTTGGTGTTCTCCAATAAATAGTATATATGCATTCTCTAGAATCTCCTCTTTTTCTGCATTTCTTTGTTAACTGTGTAATATGTAATTTAATACTCTGCTTGGATGTGGATATTTCTGTCACTTTTTATCTGTATTAGATTCTGTTTTAAGAAGCGTAGTAGGAGGAAGAGTGTACAATCTAAAGGAGTCATTGGAATTACGTTTAAATAAATTTGTAATAATGATCAGTGCCTTATTCTGATACGCTTTCCAAGAACGTACGGTATTAATACTAAACTTGCTATTTCATTTCCAACACATGGAGTTTTCTTCGAAGGGCAGACAAGGTATGACTGGCGCGAGAATTTCAGAATATAGGTGAAATCCACCTATAGAACTAAATTTACATCCTCTTAATATGTAGTTTGTAATAAGTACGTTGTTGACAACGTTCTTTTCACAGACAATCTTACCTGTTTTAGTTTATTTTCGGGGATTTCCCACTTCATTTATAAATTTCATTCAGTGGGCATAATTGTTCACAAGCGAAACATTATTTTTATTGTTTTATATATATATATATACATAAAGCTAGTTGGGAGTTGCTAGAGGTCAATTAGAGGAATCGCTCGGCAAATACAAGATGAGAGGGTTCGAGACCCAGGATGAGAGTTCGAGGAGCGTCCAGATTTATCTGTATTACTCTCAGCATTTTTATATTGAAATTGCTTTTGCGAAATTGTTATTCGTTTTGCTAAGGTTTCAATACGTATTCGTGTCAGTAATATTGCAAGCGAATGAATGTTGTATTGTGTTTGATATTCAAGATGAATTAGCTCGCGTGCTTTTGATGCTCACGTGGTCTCAGATTCGACTTTAGTTGAGCGCTTTCTTTTACGTATTGGCCCAGCAGCAGTTGGTGACTAACTTGTGTTAAATAGCCCTTCTTCCCAATCTAATGGCTAGAGTCTTCGCTGCACGAGGTCCCGGGTTTCGATTCCCACTTGGGTTGTGAGCTTTCGGGCTTTACGTCTTTTTGTAGCAGGAAGACTATGAACAGGAGCCACTATTAACGTGGACTCTGAACCATGACAGGGACCTGAAATTTTGTACAGTTGGCGGATGTATCATGCAAGATAACGCGTCATAATGTAGGGCTTTCCACATCAAATTGTCTCGTCTTCATGAAAGATCAAGCGTACTACAATGGTTCAGATCCCACTTATAAGCCGTAGATCTCCCCCAACATAGCCTCAGTGCTGACGAAGAGCATAAATACGTATCAATCAGTCATGTTAAGTGTTAGGAAAATTCTAGTTTTAAAGGTCAGAAACAGTGGCGTTGTGCGGTGACAGCATTACTCAGTTGAACGCATTTGGACTATAGAACCAGGGAAAAAATGAAATGAAATCTTTGAGTTTTACGTCCCACGATTATGCCGGCTAGGCTAAAGGAGACTGTGATGATGAGAGATGAAAGAAATGGTGGAATGAAGCAAGTAGGAGGAAATGGGAGAACCCCGAGGAAACCCATGCAAACGGTGCTTGTCCACCACAAAGTTCACTTGGCGCGAGCTGGGATCGAACTAGGAACCCCATGCACCAGAGGTGAACGCTCTACTACTGAGCCACCGCGGCCCCTATAGAACCAGGGGGTTCACAAACTAAAACTAACCATATGTATGCCGCTAAGGAAAATAAAAAATTTCACTGTGTGGCAACGTTGCAGTTTCACTTGGAAACATTAGCATTGATCTACGAATCCATCAAGCAGTTACATCCATTGTTACGGTAATAGATGGTGCTAGTGGCAATCTGTAACTGCCATCTGAAAAGAATTCATGTAGCTATTTGATAGATTGGTAGATCTGCTGTAGGGTTCGTCATCAGTGACGTTGCCATATAGTGCAGTTCGCGTCTCTAGACGACAGCCCGAAAGGTATAGAATTATATATATATATATATATATATATATATATATATTTCGCTTTAATTTGACTTCTAGAATAGTGCTGTGTTGTCCACGTGCACCATTTTTAGAACACCCGATATATCGCACCTTGTCGAGAAAAGTGGCACAAGTCAAAAAACCTTAAGCTCCAAATTCGATCCCTCGCAATAAAAGTGACATAACACGAAATTTGTCATTTTTGTTCTAGTACACTCTGATTTTGGGATAATTTTAAAGCTATATTTACAATACTTTTACACATAAGAGAAAAAAAAAACATTGTGATTATAAAATAACTTTAAAACAAGTTACGAGTTATGTCATTTTTCTCGCGAGGGATACGAGCTTGGATCTTTATTTGACTTGTGTCACTTTTCTGTAGAAGGTGCGATATATATATATATATATATATATATATATATAAACTATATGTACAATAAAGTTGAACTTCCTCCTAGTATGTTTCAGGTGTTTTTATCCCCCTCCCTTTTTCCGAACTTAACTTTTATTTCTTGTAAAGAAAAAAAAACAATAATGAAAATAGCTGAGCATGTTCTGCTGTATCTCTTTGTGCTTTCAACCATTGTGCCGAAAGAAAGGAGCTTACGGAAGAGGATGTCTTGAATGATGATGAGGAGGAGGTGTGCTCGGAAAGGGTTCCTCTGCATTTGACCTATGAAAATAAAATGTAAGTCCTTTCTGGGTGAATGTTTCTGTATATGTATATTTTTAAATGTGTGTATGTATGTTTCTGTGTAAATAGTGCACTTCTTTTGATTCGTTACTTATATGAACTGATTCAGTTCCGTATAGTACAAACATTCGAGCGCTCATAAGTTAAATGACGTCATAAATTGCGTTCCCACATTTGTAACTACAAAAAACTTTGCTAAAGACAGTAAAAAGATCATTGCGCGAATTTTGTCCGGTAGATGCCACCTGCTGCAAGACATTTTCTGCAATTTAACGGCGAGGTGTGTAATTTCTACTGCCTTTGTTTCAATAAGAGAAAATGGGGTATGGGTAACCACCTTTAAATTCACCGTTACCTGTGAAGATGTTAGTGGATTGACTTCATTGACGAACTCGGCCAAGAGAATTGATCTAGCTATGTATTTCAAGAAAAAAAATGCAAAAATTCTCTTTCGTTCAAGAGTTATCGTGTAGAGTAGCGGACGGACCTACTAATCTTACAATCTTATAAGGCCCACTAGGATGATTCTAATAACATTACAATTTTATGCGGTCCACAAGGATGATTCTAGTAACATTACGATCTTATAACGCCCACTAGAATGATTTTAATAACATGACAATGCTATAAGGCCCACTAGAACGATTCTAATAACATTACAATCTTATGAGGCCCACTAGGATGATTCTAGTAACATTACAACCTTATAACGCCCACTAGAATGATTCTAGTAACATTACGATCTTATAACGCCCACTAGAATGATTTTAATAACATGACAATGCTATAAGGCCCACTAGAATGATTCTAATAACATTACAATCTTATGAGGCCCACTAGGATGATTCTAGTATCATTATAATCTTATAACGCCCACTAGAATGATTCTAATAACATTACAATCATACAAGACCCACTAGGATGATTCTAATAACATTACAATGCTATAAGGCCCACTAGAATGATTCTAATAACATTACAATCTTATGAGGCCCACTAGGATGATTCTAGTAACATTACAATCTTAACGCCCACTAAAATGATTCTAATAACATTTCAATTTTATAAGACCCACTAGGATGAGACTAATAACATTACAATCGTACAAGGCCCACTAGATGATCCTAATAACAATACAAACTTATTAGTCCTAATAAAAGATTTGAAAATAGTGTTATTATGTAATTCAGTTTTGTCTTCAGTGTTAGCTTCACTTTCTACTAGGGATGGCCAAAATTATCCGGGTTCCGGAAAATTTATTTTCCGGAATTGGCTATCCCTACTTTCTACATTTTTGATCTTAATTATCTTTTAAGTTACCTACGGCAATTTCAAAAGAAGTAATGGAGAGTGTAATTAAGACCCTTGGAACGTTATTTAAGATGGCGGACCATTTCAGAAGGTTGTTTTGTCTAATTCGTTATCAGTTTTTGACAAGGAAGTCATTTTTGAATGAGAAGTCGGTTAAAACGAAAAAATTCGAGTCTGTTTCTCTTACTATCATCTCTTAAATGAAAGCGCTAAAATAAGCAATTTTATTTTCTCAATGTTAAACAAAATTGTTTCTGTTTCAAGCAGACGAGAATGTACTGAACTTATTCATCCATTGCGGCAGTGGTTCTCAACCTAATTCGTATCACGACCCCCATTTTATCACATCTTGCCAGCGACTCCCCTTATAATTTCTAGTTTGTAATAAGCTTGTGTGGGATTTTTAATATACCTATTGCGGAGATCCCACGATATCCATCTATTTCTTGTATATAATGGATACAGTAACTTCACTAAAAGCAAATGGATTAAAACCAACTTTGGCAGGTTCATTCATATTACAAATATGGAATCCGTCCGCCATACTATTTCAAAATGGAGGACATTTGAAAATTTTAAAACTTCATAACTTCTTTAAGTTTGGATCATATGATAAAAAATAAAGTGATTTCTAATTTTGGTTAAAAGAACTTGGACAGTTGTTAAAGAAAAGGTATTGAGTATTTTAAATGACTTGATGATATGCGTCACGAAGATTGAACCGGACATTGCCGCACTAGTGAAATCACACCATGCTCAGGTACTCTCTCATTAGGTTTCAATTTTAATTGTATTTCAATATGTAGGTTTTGTTGCATTTATTTTTTTCTGGAATTTCAATATGCAGTTCTCATTAGTTTCATATGGTACCACTTTTATTTAAATTGAGTTTTTATCAACTTTGCACTTGTTGAAAATGTTTAATAGACCTAGTTTTTGTTGTTCTTAACAGTATGTATAAAATTAAAAATATGCTTATCAGAACAACATTCAGAATATTTTGTGGTGTTAGATTCTAATTATATTCATATCTTGCGCTTATCTTCGCGACCACAATGAAACGTTCTCGCGACCCCAAGTTGAAAAACCCTGCATTACGCAGTTGCCACAGTTACTTTATTATTTAGAGTGTGCACTTTTTTTCTTTTTGAGGGGCGGAGGGAGCCAATCGATGATGTGTAGAAATAAAACATGATGTAAGATGTTTAATACCGGTATAATATTTGAATTAAAAATATTTTTAACATGTTCTTTCATTTGTACAGGAGGAGTTTTGTCTTCACAGCAATTCATTCCCGAGACGCTTGATTTTTTTTTTTTTCATTATTTCTACCAAACTCGAAGCATTATTTTTTGTTATTTTTCAGGGGGATGACCGTAACTTCAGGCAGCATAACGATTAAGAAAGATAACACGAATTTGATCGGAATTAGTATTGGGGGTGGAGCACCTCTCTGCCCGTGTCTCTATATTGTACAGGTAGGTACGCATATTCATTATTTAATGTGTAATACCTGTGATACTACATTCCAAAACAATTCGAAATTTGCCCATTTTCTTTTCCCTTATCAAATTAAACAAAACTATTAACCCTACGTCCACCAAGGTGAGCGAAAAGTTGTCCACACTGTTATTAGGATAAGAATTTTTATAAATGTTTCTTTAGTATCATGCCATAACTCAGGTTTTGTGTCAAAATTATTTTCTGTCATTCAATACTTTTAATTTGTAGAAAATAACCTAAAATTAAAAAAAAAGTGGTGGTGGACATAAAGTACCCTTATTTGGTGTAACGTGTTACCATATTGTACATGAGGTTATTTCGAGTTAAAGTTGAAGGTTCTGATACTAGGTGTTGCTGTGGGTACAGCAGCCGTAAAGCCTTGTACACCCAAACGAAAAAAAAAACTGCTGTTTTTAGAGTGATGATATTAAAACTGGAATCATACGTGCACCAAGAAGTTAACGAAATCAGATCAGATCTCGGAACTGTTTTGTCCCCCCTCCCAAAAAAAAGTTATATTCTTCTCTGAAGACACCAAATGGAGAAGAGTATTACATTTTCTGAAACAGTGTTTATGTCGTGAACACTTTTTAACCCTTCCTTGGTGTACGGTGTTGACGCGTAACTTCTTGATGTACGTAGGACAAACTCACTTTGTAATTCTGTATTGCGCAGTTAAGTTTCAGCTAACATGTTAAATAGCATTCTCAAGACATAAGTGAGAAAAAGTTTTAGCGAGGATATAGTATGAAAATTAGTTGGATATCAAATAAAATAAATAAATAAAAGAAATTAAAACATCAACACCGCTGATTAAAAACTGTTTGCTACTACACAGTATACATATGTTAAATCTTCGTTCTTCTTATGTGGCTGTTGGCGAGAATGGAGGTCTCAGTGATGTTACTTGAACGTCTGACTGTGAGCTCTTTCGTGGCTAAATGGTTAGTGTACATGCTTTTGACATGGGAGATCCGGGTTCGATTCCCGGCGGGATCTCATGTAGTTCGGATCCCACGTTAAGCTTTAGGTCCACGTCTCATGTAGCCTCTCTTCTGAACGGGTCATTAAGCTCAAAATCAACTCAATCCAAATGACTCCCTAGCGTTAAGTCCACAATTTCTCATGATCGCTTAGATTGTCTTTAGTAAAGTAATTATACGGTAAGACCATCGGATATTTCTGGATTTCCTGACCAATGGTCTCTGTCTCGTAATTCAGACATAATGCTCATTGCAGGTCTAGTGACTAGCGCGTGCTCTTTTGATACACAGTGTCCCGGATTCGATTCTCGGTTAGAAATACTTTAAATTTGAAATTATTACAGTAGTTCGAATTCCACTTTAAACTGCAGTACATACACTTCTTATATAACCAAGGTTGTCAATGCGAATTTAAACAAACAAACAAAAGTTTTCTATTTATTCAAATGTTACGTATAACGAATGTGTTTATATTTAATTTGAATCATTGGAATATGGAGTAGGTTAGAGTAGTGTTTTGTTATTAATTTACTTGAAAATTTGTATTTCTTTTGTTCAGGTGTTCGATAACACTCCGGCTGCCAAAGATGGAACTTTGCAAAGTGGGGATGAGTTGATTGGTGTCAATGGAACTTCAGTGAAAGGAAAAACCAAAGTGGAAGTGGCCAAAATGATACAAGCATGCAAAGTAAGTATTCAGGAAAATACAGGGTGTTTCAAAACAACGACAACGTTTGGGAGATGATTCCTGACATTAAGATAAGACAAAAAGTATAGACCAACCTTGGTGCAGAAATACTTCATTTCGGAATTATAGGCTGCCGAAAATGTGAAAAAATGAACTTTAAAGGTCAATAGTTCAAATACTATGGGACCTACCGTAGTCCGGTCAAGACTTAACTTAGGAACTAATATGTGCAGTGTCCAAAAATACATATTTCAAAATCCTGCGGTTCACGCAACAATTTTTATACAAGGAGTTCGGCTACGGGCATATAATTTGAAGTACTCACCAACACACTTCTATAAAAATTGTTGCGGAAGTACCGCAGGATTCTGAAACATGGATATTTGGATAGGGCACATACTAGTTCCTAAGTAAAGTCTTGACCCGACTACATTAGGTCCCATAGTATTGGAGCTGTGAACCTTTAAAGTTCATTTTTTTTTTTTTCATGTTTTCGGCAGAGTATAAGTCTGAAATAATGGGTTTCTGCACCCAGGTTGGTCTTGTCTTATACTTTTTGTCTTATCTTCGTGTTAGGAATTACCTCCCAGACGTTGTCAGTGTTGTTTTGAAACACCCTGTATGATATCAAAGTAATAAGGAAGTATGCATTAGGAGATAATAATGTAAGCTGCGATCAAGCCCAGAGTTACGAGTTAAGGACCGCTTTTATGCGAGGGAAATCATAGCGCACATCGAAAAACTTTCTACAGATAACCACATCTCAATAAAAGGTAAGGGCCACCGCACTAAACATTCTCGCTCTAATTCTTTAAAGTGAATCATGTTGTGCCGATTTTATGAATGAAACATTTGAGGCTTTTTTGAAAAATTTCGTCCAAAGAAAAGTCATTCCCAGAAGTAAACCATCCCTTGTAGATTTGTCCATAAGAAATAACTTATGCCATATGTAAGGGTTATTAATGAAATAATTGTTTATAAAATTATAATAAAATCTCGCATAAGTTACATTTTACAAATTTGTAAAAAAAAAAAAAAAAAAAAAGAAAGAAAGAAAAAGAAAAAAAGAAAAAAACGCAAGAGTAAATATCCCTTATAGGTATTCTCATGAAAGTGATTTATGCAACATTATAAGAATAATAATGAAATATTTATTTCTGAAATACTAACAAAATGTCATGACCCGTTATTGAGAAAATCGTTGGAAAGAAAACTCAGCCCAAGAATAAACTACCCGTTCTTGATTTTTCTTAGATACCTCATAATGGGTTGTATTTGGAAACTTGATTTATGAAATATTAAAAAAAAAAATCATTAGAGCCGTTTTTGAGAAAATCGCAATTTTTTATTTTTACCCTTAAGAAAACTTCCCTTATTTTTTATAGTAGGGTGGCCGCGGTGGCTCAGTGGTAGAACGTTCACCTCTGGTGCATGGGGTCCTTGGTTCGATCTCAGCTCGCGCCAAGTGAACTTTGTGGTGGATAAACACCGTGTGGGGCGTTTTTTTTTTCGTGCTTCTCCCGTTTGCTCCCACTTTCTTCATTCCACCATTTTCAATCATTTCGAATAATCATCGTCTCCTTTAGCTTAGCCGGCATAACTGTGGGACGTAAAACTTGAAGATTTCATTTTTTCGGAGCGGGAAGAAAATTCAAAATAACTCGTGGAAGATCACATAAAAACGTTAAACTTTGGTATCGATACCGTAAACAGTATGGCCTACTGTATATGTATACCGGGACGGATAAACGGACAGATGTCGAAAAATCACTTTTTCGACATCTATGAGCGATGAAACGTATAAATCTGTTAAAATCTCGAATTCTGTTTCTTACGTAGTTTGAAAGTGAAAAGGAGTTATTTTCTTTTAGAATTATGTGACTTTCATTTGAGACCTATTGGAATTACTGATTGCTTGGGATTGAAGTTCGCTAGAGGCAAAGGTAAATTCGCCCCATTTTAAAACAGAAAAACAAAATCTAAAAGCTATTTGATTTTTCTGAAGCGTAGTGTATTCTCAATGAGGCCTAATAATTTCGAAAAGTAGTCGTCGTTGTGGCGTGGCGCTAGTAGTAGTGACCGGAGTGCTACGGTTGTTACATCACGCAATTTGTGATTCAGTATAAGCTATCATTGCCGTCCTAAGCGAAAAGACCTTAACTCCACATTTTTCGAAAATCGAGATATTGGTATGGGAATGTTCGAAGTACAATTCTGCATCTATCTAAAGAGAAATTGACGTGGTTTGACCAATAGGTAGGGGGGTAATGACGTCATGAGTGTTTACCTTATATTCAAAACTACCTGAAAGTAAGCCAAAAGACCTTAAGTGGCAATTCATAAGCAAAAATATTTAACTGTATTACCACAGAAATTTTAGATCGTGTAAATATATTTAATAAAGTTTTACTGAAATACAACAAATTTGAACGTACAGCCTAAGCCAAAACGCGTTTTGCTTATTTTCTCGAAAGTATGTGAAATGGAGATAAGGCCTTTTCGCTTGACAGGGCAGATCAGTTCTTAGTTCTACATAAAATAAATGTAGAGAAATTGAATTTTAGTCGGTTTTTATATAAATTTAGAACATAGTTTAGAAATAACCTAGGTATTCACTGTTACCAATTAGCCATTAAATGAAAGCAAATCAATTGAAACTTCCTATTCCTTTTATTGTAGTAAATTATAGTTCTTTTCAGAGTTAATTACAAAGGATCATAACAACGGTAGTATAAAGTATCAAAGATCGTGGGTTCTAGGATCGTGCTGTCCAAATCATAAAACATTTCAACCTAGATTGACAGCATTAATATGTAACATATACATTACACAATGTAATTATAAATGTATCCAAAGAGTCATTCGCCATGAAGACGAATTTCGAGAGAAAGCGATATTAAGCTCCCTTTCTACTCCAGAGTACACCTGGCCAACGTCATATGAGACCTAGTTAACTCTATCTTGCACTACCTAAATTAATCAGTTATGCATACTTGTAATATATGACTTATTGTACTTACATAATTACAACCATTCCTACACTATATAACAAAATGTAACGACGAGTAAAATTTGCGATTACACAAAGTGACTTCAACATAAGTACACTTTGGCCGTAAGTTAATTCAGTTAAGTGAGATAAGTCTCGGAGCTAATTATTTACTTGCCCTACAGACCACGGATGGGTCTTTACGGGTTAATGAACACGATAGACTGTGCGGAGAGATCCAACTCACGCATAGGTCTGTATCATACTTCTCGAATGAACTGAAACAAATCGTTTTCAATTCTCTTTCACATTACAAACCGTAAATTTGACCTAACTACGTCATAACCCTGTATCCTCTTCCACTTCGGTCAAAATATTATTTTTGATATTTCTAAACTCGGTCACCGCTTTCCATCCATCTTGTAATGAGGATGCTCAGATGTATTTCCGTCGAAGAACCTATTTCTTCTGATTCTTTTGACTGTACCGTAACTCAAAGACTGTTAGATTTTCTGTGCAGTGGCTGTTAATAGTTTTGCGAAGAATTCTCTTCCGTGTTAAGGACAGTTATTGTTTTTGCTTTGTATGAAGTTACTTCTTTCTATTGTTCACTAAAGTTTTTAATGCCTCTCTTTTAGAAATTTTTGAATAAAAAAGAAAGAAAATAATATTTTTCTGGATTTCGGCCCTTTTTTCCATTGGAACGTGGTATTAGACAAGAAGTTAGTCGCTATATATTTATTTCGCTTCTTTTTAAGTACCCGGCACCACCAATGATAATCTGTTCCGTCATGCTACAATTGCACTATTTTGTTGCTTATTCCAGGAGGAAGTGACAATCAACTACAACAAACTTCACGCCGACCCCCAGCAGGGAAAGTCTTTGGATATTGTGTTGAAGAAGGTGAAGCATCGTTTGGTTGAGAACATGAGCAGTACAACAGCCGACGCCTTAGGTTTATCAAGAGCTATTCTGTGTAATGATAGTCTGGTGAAGAAACTCGAAGAGTTGGAACAAACAGAATTGATGTATAAGGGATTAGTAGAGCATACAAAACGGGTTCTCAAGGCCTTTTTTGAACTTCTGCAAGTATATAAAGGTAATGCGAATTAGTATATAACACATTACTCAGTAAGTTCGTAAGATGACAAAACAACTTTTAGGCAAAACTCGGCTTTATTCATAAACATAGTCTCCTTCAAGAGTAATACATTCATTCTAACGCTTTTCTAACATTTAAATGCCATTTATATATATATATATATAGAGAGAGAGAGAATGATTTATATTTGGCCTCAAAATAGGCTTCAGTTTCGGCATTCAGTTCTTTATTGGAGCCAATATCATTCTCTTTAGGTCTGCAAACAGGTAGTAGTCGCTGGGAGCCAGATGCGGAGAGTACAGGGATGGGGAAGCAAGTCAAAGTGCAATTCGTGCAATTTTGCCATTGTTGCGATCGACTTTTTACACGGTGCAATATCTTGGTGAAAGAGCACTTTTTTCTTCATGTAGGGCCTTTTTTTCGCAATTTCTTCCTTTGAGCGCACCAGTAACGCCATATAATGTTCGCTATTGATGGTTCTTCCTTTCTTAAGGTACCGTGCGCATTCCAAAATACGAAGGCCAAACCTTACCACCTAACATTTGGTTTTCTGGTCGCTTTGTGCGGCTTTCGTCGGTTGCTGTCAACTCAGCTAAATGCCTATTAAACTCTGGAGTATAGTCATAGTTCCGTGTTTCATCCATTGTTACATACCGCATGAAAAAGTCCTTTTTATTGCGCTGAAACAGCTCCAAACAGTGCTTTGAATTGTCGACGCGTTGTTGTTTTTGGTCGACTGTGAGTAAGAATGGTACCCACTACGAACAGAGCTTTTTCATGGACAAATGTTCATGCCAAATGGTGAACACACTGCTTTCTGATATCTTTAAGGTGTCAGCTATCTCACACAGCTTCACTTTACGATCGGCCAAAACTATTTTGTGGACCTTTTTTCAGTTTTCTGGAACAGCTGTTGAATTTGGGCGACCAGACCGTTCCGCATCATCGATGTTTGTACGGCCGCATTTAAATGCAGGAAACCACTGCTCTACCATTTGTCTCGATGGAGCAGAGTCCGATTAACACATGTCAAGCCATTGCTTTACTTGAACGGTTCTTTTTTCCATTAAGCTCAGTGGTAGAGCGTTCACCTCTGGTGCTTGGGGTCCCGGGTTCGATCCCAGCCCCCGCCAAGTGAACTTTGTGGTGGACAAACACCGTGTGCGTGGGTTTTCTCGGGGTTCTCCCGTTTGCTTCCACTTTCTTCATTTTACCATTTCATTCATTTCTCATAATCACCGTCTCCTTTAGCCTAACCGGCATAACCGTCGGATGTAAAACTCAAAGATTTCATTTCATTTTTTTCTCCATTAAAAAGCAATGCTTTATCAACACACGAAATTCAGATCTTGTTTTGAAAGTTCCAAAAATTGCGTCACTAAAACCACTTTTGAACGTCAGATGTGAAATTGTGACACGTATCATTTGAAGGTTAGTACTTCCTAAATATCATATGGATTTGTGAATAATGGCGACATCTATATGCCGTCTTACGAAAGTATTGAGTGATGTGTTATATGAGATATTCGGTTTATATTATTTTCAGATTTTGTCTCTCAGATGAAGTCTGGTACTTACTTCAGATGTCTCATTGCGTATTTTCTATCAATGAAAACGGGTTAACGAATCATTTTGTTAGGTTCGATTCAGTTACTATACTTACATTTTTTTTTAAGATACTATTAACACTGTAAATTTTTAATTGGCATTAATAGAAGAAAATATATATTAATAGTGAAAGCTATTAAGAATCTTTTATAACAATATATCTACAGGAATCGTATGATTTTTACATTATTCGTGTGATCTATACGTGTTTGATGTTCTCAGTTATAGAGCGTGATACGCAGTTCATTTGATTTTATTTTCACTTTCTCGTTTATTTTTGTACTTATTTTTTTCCTTTGTTTCTTTCCAGCGTTTGGAGATACTTTTGCTGGAATTGGTGTCCGAGAGCCACAACCGAGAGCTAGTGAAGCCTTCAGCCGTTTCGGAGATTACCATCGCCAATTGGAGAAATATGGAATAATGATGCTCAAAAATGTTAAGCCTGTAGGTATTTTATTTCTTCCATATAGCGTATTATTTATTATTATTTCTATTGACATTTTTTTTTCATCTTGAGATTAATGGGAAATATAGAAACTGTTTGGTACATTTTTCTCAACTTTACTAAGCCAATGTATTTGTTACAGCAAAAATATTTTCGAAAGCCGCTTGTGGTTTCATCTTCAGTCGCTCAAAGTATGGAAAATGATCGATGCACTGAACTCACATATTTATAGATCCATAATTAAGATTAAATAGAACGTGAATTATGATGTGTTAATCAACGTATCATATCAAGAAGATCAGGGTAGCTCAGTGGTAAAGCGCTCACGTCTGGCACTTAGAGTCCCTGTTTCGATCCCAGTTGGGAACCGTGGTGGCTCAGTAGTAGAGCGTTCACCTCTGGTGCATGGTTTCCTTGGTTCGATCCCGGCTCGCGCCAAGTGAGCTTTGTGGTGGACAAACACCGTGTGCGTGGGTTTTCTCGGGATTCTCCCGTTTCCTCTCACTTTCTTCATTTCCTTCATTTCTAATCATCATCGTCTCCTTTAGCCTAGCCGACACAATCATCGGACGTAAAATTTAAAGATTTCATTTTTTCGATCCTAGTTCTTGGCCAAATACTTTGTGATAGACAAATGCCATGTGCGTACGTTTTCCCGGGTTCTCCCGTTTCCTTCCACTTTCCTTATTCCACCATTATCATCCATCTTATCATTCATCGTTTCCCTTAGCTTCTGTGCATAATCGGGGGAAGTTAATCTCAATAAATGAATAAACACATCTAAATGATTGAAGAGAAATAACTTAATTCTGAAAAGTGTAAAAGATAATAGATCTTGATTTTATATTGTTTCGGAGAATAGCATGACAGAAATGCTTTTAGTTTTGATACAATTGATGAAATATTTTTCACGCATGTTTAGCACTTTTCTTTTATACTGAAAAATTTTGATCCTCTCCAGAACAAGCGAACTATATGTATATACAGGATGTTTCAAAACAACACCGACAACGTTTGGGAGATGATTCCTGGCACCAAGATAAGACAAAAAGTATAGACCAACCTGGGCGCAAAAATCCGTCATTTCGGAGTTATAAGCTGCCGAAAACATAAAAAAATGAATATTAAAGGTCATCAAAAAATAAACTTTAAAGATCATGTAAAAAATGAACTGTCAGGGTCTATAGCTCCAAATTGAACCTACCATAGTCAGGTCTAGACTTTACTTAGAAACTAGTATATGCCCTATCCAAATATCCATGTTTCAAAATCTTGCGGTACTTCCGCAACAATTTTTATAGAGGGAGTTTGGCTACGGGCATATAATTTGAAGTACTCACCAACTACGTCTATAAAAATTGTTGCGGAAGTACCGCAGGATTCTGAAACATGGATATTTGGATAGAGCACATACTAAAGTGAAGTATTGACCTGACTACGGTATGTCCCATAGTATTGGAGCTATTTACCTTTAAAGTTCATTTTTTCATGTTTTCTGTAGCCTATAACTCCGAAAGGAAGCGTTTCTGCACCCAGGATGGTTTATACTTTTTGACTTATCTTGATCTCAGGAATTACCTCCCAAAGGTTGTCGATGTTGTTTTGAAACTCCTTGGATATTAACTGTGATTTATATATATTTCAATATATATAAATCAATATATATATATATATGATTTATATATATTTCAATATATATAAATCAATATATATATATATATATATATATATATATATATATATCTGTGTATATTTCAATAGTCTGTACTTCTAGAAGCATGGCTACAGTAAAGCAATGCTCCATTATGTTAATTATTAGAAATTATTACTTTAATTGTTAGGTGAATGCTTCTGTTAATTATTAGAAATTAATTGTTTCATTAAAAGTCTTTACTACGTTTCTCATCATTTTATTAGTTTTAGTAAATAAGGCAATAAAGAGTGAAAAATAAATTAAAAAGTAAGCCAGACAATATGTACAAAATACTGCTAAATAAACTAATAATTCCTTTGAAGTATTTCGTTGTGGGGCAGAAATCTGGGTACGCACTTTGTGATATCATAAATGTCAGACACTCAAATAATATTTTGTAAATTACGAGGGCTATCCAGAAAGTAGATTACGTTTTCGTCTGTGTCCGCTAGGGGCGGGGCTAGCGCGGCCATCTTGGGGTCAGAGCGTTGCGCAGCTCAGTCGGCATCTAGCCGTGCTAGTGAGAGGTTCGTGCTGTGCTCCGTTAAGATACTGTGACGGTTTGAAATGTCTGCGTTCATTGAAAATCCCGCGAGCTGCGAGGTGCGTGCAGTAATAAGGTTTCTGACAGCAAAAAACTGTAAACCGATAGAAATCTATCGGCAGCTGTGTGAAGTGTATGGGGACAACATTATCACTGAAGGTGGAGTGCGACAGTGGGTCATAAGATTTAAAAATGGCCGAACCAATGTTCACGACGAAGATCGAAGTGGGAGACCCAGCAAAGTGACTGCCGAACTTGTCGAAAAAGTCGATGTTAAAGTCCGTGAAAATCGAAAGTTCACAATAACGGAACTTTCTTTGAGTTTTCCACAAATTTCGCGAAGTTTGTTGCACGAAATCATCAGCGAAAAGCTTGGTTACCACAAGTTTTGTGCAAGATGGATTCCAAAAATCTTGACAGAGGACCACAAAAATCAGCGAATGGCTGCAGCGTTGCACTTTTTGGACGCCTACAATAAGGATGGTGACTCTTTACTCGATCGCATCGTTACTGGTGACGAAACATGGGTGAAACACGTGAACTGTGAAACGAAATTGCAATCAATGCAGTGGGGGCACACAGGTTCTCCCCAAAAACCCAAGAAATGCATGCAAACAATGTCGGCAAGGAAGATGATGGCGACTGTTTTTTGGGACAGAAAAGGTGTGATTTTGGTGGACTTCCTGGAAAGAGGCACTACAATAAACGCTCAGAGGTATTGCCAAACTCTGCAAAACCTCAGAAGAGCAATTCAAAACAAGCGCAGAGGAATGTTGAGCTCTAAGATCTTGTTGATTCACGACAACGCCCGGCCCCACACGGCAAATGTCACGCGTGAAGTTCTTGAATCTTTTCAGTGGGAGTTGTTTCCTCATCCGCCGTACAGTCCCGACCTGGCACCGAGCGACTTCCACCTCTTCCCAGCAATGAAGAAGTGGCTGGCTATGCAGCGTTTTGATGACGACGAACAGCTGCAAGAAGAGGTAACGAAGTGGTTGAAGTCGCAGGCGGCCGAATTTTTCGACGAAGGAATTTCCAAGCTCGTACATCGCTACGATAAATGCCTTAATTTGAATGGTGACTATGTCGAAAAGTAGTATTTGTGTGTGGCTTTCATCTGTATATAATAAAATTTGTTTCCTATACTTTGTTGATTTTTTATTCCAAAACGTAATCTACTTTCTGGATAGCCCTGGTAAATGACCTTTAAATGAAATAATCGTATTGTTATCGTTTATTTCAGTGATTATTCGGAGTTTAATTCCCTTTTCAGTACTAAGGTTGTAGGCTTAATAAATAGCTCCCGAGCGCATGCGCTAACCATATGAGGCATGCGTAGTAAGAGCGAAGTCAACAAAGACTTGTTTCCTAAAATGCACTCTCAGTGGTCAAAAGAATCTTTCATTTATTTTGAAACTGTATTTTCTAAGGGAAAGCGGAACGGCTTCCACAAACTATTCATAGAGGCACGAGAACTGGCTGCCACAGATGAGTTTTGTGTTACTACTTAAAACATCCCAAATATAATCTCCGAGCGTTCATATTGCACATAACTTTTGTTGAATTCGACCTTAGTACCTCGGAACGCCTCATATAGCCATGAAGGAGCTTTATATTGCTTGTTGAGATTGAATAATTGATATAAAGTAGAGCGAAGATTTAAAAACTTATTTATTTTAGTATTCTTGTTGAGTTAGAATACGAGGGCGGACCCAAAAGAAAACGGACTTCCGTTCTAAAAAATTAATTTGTTTTTTTTTTTTAAAAAAAAACAAACAAACAAACAAAATTCTTACAGTCCCCTTCAAAGTACTCTCCATTAAATGTGATGCATTTCTCCAGTCTTCTTTTCCACTGTTTGAAGCACCTCAGAAAGTCTTTAACTTTTGTATTGTCTAGTGCCCTGTGCGAAGCCCTTTTTACTTCACATCATCACATTCGTTTTTACATTTTTTCATTCTCGAGAACTCTCATTACCTGTAATGACCTTAGTAAAAATATAAAAAGAAAAGGATCACTTTCAATCTGATTTTTCAAATCCTGGCTCAAATTCAGACGAATTGTCTTTTTATCCTTTGTGAGCACGCAAAGAACGAACTGTGCGATAACACGTCTCATCTGCAAATCCTCAGTTAAAGTCCCCTAGAACGAGCTCCAACTCATTCCTGTTTGTTCGGAAATTTCCTCGATTGTAAAATAATGATTCTCGTTGATATGTAGGCAGATTGTTTTTCAATGTTTTCGTCTTTTTGATATGAAGGGCGCCCAAAACCAGCATGATGTTCAACACTCATCTCCCCGCGTTTAAAGCAGCCAAATCACTCGGAAAGTTATATGAAGCTAACAGCATCTTTCTTGAAAGCCTATTGAAGGATTTGGTAAGCTTCTGTGAAGATTTTTTAAGCGGGAAGCAAAATTTCGAAGACACTCTTTGTTCCTTTAAATCTCTCATAACGATTTCGCAGGCGACAAAGAATAGTTGAGAAAAACAACACTACTATCAAACGTTAAAATCCTACGTAGACGCCACTTGGGGAACTGATTTGGGAAGGTCTCTATTAGCCCCACCTAACGGGAGAACTCTCCACTACGCGTAGGAACGGCTGCGCGCCTTCAGTCTGGCTGCTTTTGTGTGTCTCCTCGTATAAGTAAACAGTCAAAGAAATAATTTCATTTCTAATTATAAGTAAGATATCTTCTTGATAAGTAAGCTTTGATTTGAAACTCTATTCGTAATTACTTTTCTTTCTTTCTTTTTAAAGATTCTGACTGATCTTGGGACATACCTGTACAAAGCTATCCCTGACACAAAACTTACCATCCGGAAGTACGCAGACACCAAATTTGAGTATTTGTCCTATTGCCTGAAAGTGAAGGAGATGGATGATGAAGAATATAGCTACAGTGCACTCCAGGAACCTTTGTACAGAGTAGAAACTGGGAATTACGAATACAGGTATTCTCAAAAGCGTTAAGGGGCTTTTAGAAAATAATGTTTTTGATTGATCATATTACCAGAATTTGCTGTAACAATGGTACTTCTTATTCTCAAGTATAACGGTGTCAAAATATTTATTTCTTTAATATATATGAGAGAGGATCAGAAACTAAGATTACAAAGGCCGATATTTCTGGAGTTTCGTCTGTTATAGAGGAATGAGGGGTGTGCGGTAATTTTAATTAGTGGTGGGCACAAAAACCGATTTTTCGGTTTTTAAAAACCGAAACCGGTTTTTGAAAATTTTCACCGAAACCGGTTTTCGGTTTTCTCCAAAACCGGTTCGGTTTTTCATCTGATCCGGTTTCGGTTTTCTTCAAAACCGATTCCGGTTTTTTTTTCAAAATTTGTTCTATTTCTGACCAGAATGGTATTTCGTTGTTCTCCGGAAACTGAATCCATTTCCACAGAAATAGTTTTATGTGTTTTCGGAAAGTTTTCACCGAAACCAGTTTCGGTGAAAACCGAACCGGTTTTGAAAAAAACCGAAACCGGTTTCGGTGAAAACCGAACCGGTGTAGGAGAAAACCGAAACCGGTTTCGATGAAAAACCGAACCGGTTTTGGAGAAAACCGAAATGTCGGTTTTTCGGGTTTTGGTTTTTATAGAAACCGGTTTTCTGTTTTTACAAAAACCGGTTTTGCCCAACCCTAATTTTAATATATGGATTTAATAACTGTGCGTAGTTTCAGCCACGTGTCACCTACGGTGCTAGTTGTAGGTAAACATAAATGGTGACTCATTTGGAAAATTGGAATGCGAAAGAGTCCGCTCAGTTATTCAATTTCTGTGAGCGAAACATGTAACCGCGGCTGAAATTCACCAGCAGCTGGTAAAAGTTTAAGAAGAGACTGTAATGTCTCGTCAGCATGTCGCCAAAGTTTGCAGCTGGTAGAGAAAACGTCCGCATACAGTCCAGAAGAGCACCACGCTGTTGAAGCAGTTTCGTTGGGACATCATCGACCACGCTCTCTCCAGCCCGGACCTCGCTTCAAGCGGCTTTCACCTGTTACTGCACTTGAAGGAACACCTAGGGGGCCGTAGCTTCGCTTCAGATGAGATGAAACGCATCGTGACAACGTGGCTGAACACGCAAGGACAGGATTTTTTTTTTTTTTTTACCGGGAGGGAATCTCCAAATCCATTCCACAATGTGACAAGTGCCTCAACCGATATGGAAACTATGTCGATAAATAACCTCAACCGATATGGAAACTATGTCGATAAATAACCTCAACCGATGTGGAAACTATGTCGATAAATAACCTCAACCGATATGGAAACTATGTCGATAAATAACCTTAACCGATATGGAAACTATGTCGATAAATAACCTCAACCGATATGGAAACTATGTCGATAAATAACCTCAACTGATATGGAAACTATGTCTATAAATAACCTCAACCGATATGGAAACTATGTCGATAAATAACCTCAACCGATATGGAAACTATGTCGATAAATAACCTCAACCGATATGGAAACTATGTCGATAAATAACCTCAACCGATATGGAAACTATGTCGATAAATAACCTCAACCGATATGGAAACTATGTCGATAAATAACCTCAAGCGATATGGAAACTATGTCGATAAATAACCTCAACCGATATGGAAACTATGTCGATAAATAACCTCAAGCGATATGGAAACTATGTCGATAAATAACCTCAACCGATATGGAAACTATGTCGATAAATAACCTCAACCGATATGGAAACTATGTCGATAAAGAAGCTTAACCGATATGGAGACTATGTCGATAAATAACCTAATGTATGTACTATCTGTTGGCTGTATTGGTTGTATGAAATAATATATACACGTTTCACTGCAGGCTTTGTAACCTTACTTTCCGATCACTCCTCGTATATACAGTCTTGTGTATTTTAAACAAAGCTTAATCACTACCTGTATATATAGTATTTTGAAATATTTGATTGTATCAAAAGTTTCAAAGAAACAAAAAAAATGAGCATACAGATGATTGTAAAAAATGGAAACTTCCGGAGATGGAAAAACTTCAGATGTCTGGGTTGGCAATGGTCAGGTGGGGACTGCAATGTTGACCTGTTGATGGTGTAGTGGGCCAAACTCCGTACTACATGAGAAGGAATAAAACGGCAGTGGGCATTGTTTTAAGCACATGATGATAGTAAAAAATGTTCGACCTATCTGATTTCCATAGGGGGAAAAATTGTTCGCGCTCGGTTATTCTTAGAGATCACTGTTTATGATAAAATTATATTCTCAGGGAGTATAAGACAAAAAAATAGAAGACTAGACTTCATGGACAATATGAAAAAAAAAAAAAAAACAACAACAACAGTTCTCATGAAAACACGAAACGATTATTAGAGGACAGGGTTCCTAATTTGTGGCAAAGACCTGTCAGTGGTTTCAGAATAGGGTCAATCCATCTGAAGTGGTCCAAAGATGGTAAAAGTAGTTGCTCGACCATCTCCGAAAATAAGAGAAAATAAGTCTGATGAACCTTGTGTGTGAGAAGGTCAATAACACCAGTCACGTTTGCGTATGTACAATTGCTCCTGAATGTCGGCCACCTTTGCTGTCGGTGGTGTGCCATTTTATGCATTTGCAAGCGTTTACGAAAACTACAGTTGCTCAGGACGTACGAGTCAGATGAACACAAAACAAAGACGAAGTTTACAGTACAGACTGAGGTACATGGTGAATATATACTCTTGCTCCTAAATAAATATGCAGGGTTGCAAACCAATACATGAAATCACCAGAAAAGGTACAGAAAATTTCACTTTTAATGGAGCTGTACGTTGGAATGGCATAAAATGGGGTTACATAAGTTTTGTGCCGAATGCTATTGCATGTAAAGATTCTGCAGAAATATCCACAGCTACTGGCGCCGTAGATTTATGAGGGTCCGAAATTTGAGGTTTTTCATTTTGTTGTCATTTTTGGGGCGTAATATCTCAGGAGGGCAAATTGCTGAAAATTTCTGCTTAGGTCACAAAGTAATTCTGTATGTGAATAAACTATTAAGACTGATATTGCATGGAGAAAAAAGTGAGGACATGGTAAAAATGCGAAGAAAGCACGTGCGTGACGATGGCCGTAGCTCGGAAAAAGTTAAATATTTGCATATACGTTTCATGCTAGATCTCAAAAACAACGCATGGTTCAGCAATTAGGCCCGTTTTCTTTTGTGTTCAGTTGTGCGAAAGTTTGCGAATGACGTTTGTTCCATCTTTCTAGCTCCATAATCATTGCCACGTCTATATGCAGGGTGTCTATCGGTCACAAAAGTAACGAAATTTAGCCTTCGGGTTACGATTTTTTTTTTTTTTTTTTTTTTTTTTTTATCTGTACAAATAAAAGTACAAACTGGAAAATTTTGCTCTATAAAAGGTCAAAATTCGCCACCAAAAATGTGTATGGTCCGCTTTAGAAGCTACCAAATCACAAGCAAAGCGCGCATTCATAAAAAATTCGTGAAAATTCGGCCTAATTCGCATCCAGAATCGCTCTTGAGAATATTACGAAATTACATGGCTTGGTAAAGAAAAGGTCACGTAAAAGTCACGAAATTTCACTTTGGAATTTTAGTATAGACACCCTGATATAGGAGAGGGGTTAGCTCACCCTTGCACCCACGACACCCATCGTCTAACTGGACCGCGGTATTAAGGCATTTAATGTATTAGCCAAGTGTCATTGAAATCCAGTCCCAATTACGGAAGTTAATATGTTCACAAGTTTGCGTTATATAGCATATATAGATGTATATGTACAGTCCGCAGCAAAAAACCTGCAACATGAGCATGTAAATTTATTGTGAAACGACGAAGTCTTTTGTTCCAAAGTAAATGTGCAAGGGAGGACGCCGAGGTTTCTCCTGGCGTGATTCGTGCCACTTAGACGTTATGCTGATCCCCTGCGCTGTTAGGCCTAGTTTTACAATAAACTTACATGTCCATGTTGCAGGTTTTTTGCTGCGGACTGTACCAAGCTCCGGTAGCTCTATTGGTAGAGAATTGGGTTGTATTCGGGAGGTCCGGGTTAAATTTCTGGACCGGCTACCCTAACTGGAGTTTTCCAGGGTTTTTCTCAGTCCCGCCAGGTGAATGCCGAGATGGTTCCTATAATGAAATAGTCCAAGCCGCAGCTTTCATAGTTCTACTGCCATTTCTGAACATACCTTACGCTGTTATGTTACATCTACAGGTGACGAAATTCAGGACTAATGTTGCAAAATGCGTGCCACTAACACTGAGATGCAAGAAAAGCATTGCTTGTATCTATGGTGGCCACCGCTTGGGTTCCTCTGACGAATGTACTTCGTAGGTTTTCCCCATTGGAACTGACAACAGCCACAGGCCGCCTTCATACAATTTTCGTGCAGTTGTGTGAAGAAATATCGCGGATGATTTCATAGTATCATTAGGCAGCGGTGTGTATAAAGGAAACACTGTGTTTACCTGATTTAATACTGCTTTGTTGCTCAGTCAGCAATAATTAACTCAAAATACCATCGTCATGAACGTGCTTCCTTCTCATTTTTACCATATCCTCACTTTTTTCTTCATGTAATATCAGTCCTGATTTTTTTTTTCAATAGTTTATTCACATACAGAATTACTTTGTGGCCTAAGGAGAAATTTTCAGCACTTTGCCCTCCTGAGAGATATTACGCTCCAAAAATGCCATTAAAATGAAAAACTCCAATTTTCGGACCCCCATAAATCTACGGCACCAGTAGTATCATAGCTATGGATATTTCTGCAGAATATTTACATGAAATAGTATTCAGCACAAAACTTATGAACCCCCCACTTTATGCCATTTCAACACACAGCCCTTTAAAAGTGCAATTTTCTGTACTTTTTCTGGTGATTTCATGTATTGGTTTGCAACCCTGCATATTTATTTAGAAGCAAGAGTATTATATATATTCGTGTACCTGTTTCTCCTGTAAACATACGTTTTTGTTTCGTGTTCGTCTGATTCATACATCCAGAGCAACTGCAGTTTTCGTACACGCTTGCAAATGCATGGAATGGTACTTCACAGACAGCAAAAATGGCTGCTATTCAGGAATACTAGTACATACAACAACGTGACTGCTGTAATTGGCTTTCTCATACACGAGGTTCAACACACTTCAATTTCTATAATTTTCCGAAATGGTAGAGCAACCTGCTTCAGGCCACTTCGTATGGATTAACTCAATACTTCCGATGATGGTAACCATGCTTTCTTTCTTTCAGATTAATTCTTCGTTGTCGCCAAGAAGCTCGAGCTCGGTTTGCTCGTCTCCGCTCAGATGTTCTGGTGAAAATGGAGCTTCTGGATAACAAACATGTGCAAGACGTTGTACGTCAGTTGCAGAGGTTAGTTGGTGGGCTGGCAGAATTCCATAAAGAATCTCTAGAACTTTTGCGTGGAAACTCTCTCTTTCCAGTTGAAGTGGATTTATCGCAGAAGGCATTCCAATACGAGTCCACCAGTCCCGTTGTGCAGGTTAGTTAACTGTTTTGAGTTTTTAAAATAATGTTTGCCAAACGTTGATGCTTACCAAGCTTCTTATTTACTTAATATTTGGATATGTCTTTCATGCCATGATACCCTTCACTACCTATTAGAACCAGTGATGGTTTTTGAGAGTAGTCACACCGGAAAAAAATAATATTTTATTGCTGCAATCTAAAATGCTCTCTCCGCTGGTCAAGTGAGGTTTTGATACAAGTAGTCCCAGATTCGATTCCCGGTGGGAGAGCACAAAAAATTAACTTCAGAACCATTCACTCTTATTAATAATCCGTTTCCGTAGCCTACAGGACATAATCGTGGAGCGTTAATCCTGAAAACTTTCTTCTTGCAACCCCATCTTTCTATGTACTATTTACACATTACAACTTTCTGAAAGCAAGAAAGATATTTCCACCCATGCAGCATTGCACATTAGTGTAGAAATAGTAAACCTCCTCATTAAAGACGTATATTTTGGCGCGCTTCCTCTCCCCGTCCAAAATAATCCGTCGTTCCGGAAGCGGCGAAACTTTTTCTTTCTTTCTTTCTTTATGATAGTGGGAGGGCGATAGCAGGTAGCAAGCAAGATGACCCAGAAAGTTGTACATGGTTTGACTCCTTGCAAGATGAAAAAATTGTTGCATGTCCCTTTCAACACTATATTTACATGGAGAAATATTGTAGGGTTGCAAGATTTTTTTTAATGACAGCTACAAGATTCTTGCAGCATGGTAGTCTAGCTTTAGGTACTGTTCTTGTACTCAAGAATTAGGACATTGGTTTGTAGGGATAAAATATTAATTTTTATCGGTGTGATTATTATCGCTGATTAGAACTCTGAAATAAGTTTAGTTGTTAATAACTAGAGAATTGTCCAGAAAAATGTACTCTGTTTGCTATATCCATATCTCGTTGACGAATTTCACTTGACAATTTTGCTGTGTGCTACTCGACTGTTTTATGCTGCACTGGCTAATATAACTGGCTCGTTCTACTACCAGCTACCCCCCGCGGCATAAATTGCCAGCTCCGTCTACCACAGCAAATTTAATACCTTACACTACACTGTGCGTTAGATTAGTGGGTTTAAGTCTTTTTGTTTTAAAATTATTTCATTACGAACACTGAGTACATGTTTTTCTTTTTGTGAACCCTCTGTAGATTGTGTGTATAGTGCAAAGTTGCTTAATTTTGAAAAATTTATTATTGCGGAATCCTGTTTATTATTGCGGAGTATTGTTTCCGTTATATTTGTGTGACTACAGTACGTAGTTTATAGCTTTTGGTAGGACACTATATCGTAGCAAGGTAAAACAGCTTGCTTCGTGTAAGTTTGCATAACAGTAGCAAAATTGGTGTAGTGACGGTGGGTGTCTTACAAATTTGTGCCAAGTTTAGGGGTGAAACCGATCATGCCGAAAAAGTATTTCAAACAAGTTGGTCCGCATGCTCGGCGTAAGTATAATGTAAAACAACTTGAGGAAGCAATGCGAGAAGTAGAGGGTGGAATAAGTATCCGAAAGGCAGCAGAAAAGTATAACGTCCCATATATAACGTTTTGTGTCAATGCTAAAAATAAGTACAGCAAGAAATATGGTGATCAAACAGTTCTCACTGAGGAGGAGGAGATGCATCTTGTTCAACGGCTAGTATGAGCTAAATGGCGCGTAAAATTCTCTGTGAGCAAAACCCACACACGCTACTTTATGGGACAAGCGACGCAAGTCCTTGAGTTCAACAGATAAGAGATAAAGATTCTTCGTAAAAAGTGTGGAAAAAAGCAGGTTATATTTGTGTTCCCGGATATTCCTGATGAACCTCAATAATTTTCACCAGATTGTCATGACTGGGAGATAAGTGTGTCGGCGAGTGTCGAATTTCTAGGTCTCGATGTTTAAGGTGTCGAATAACTATGACAGTGAACGTGCTTTCTACCAGCATTGTACGTCTCTATTTTTTGTAGTGTGTTCTGTACTCTGTCATTTACTGGGGACCGCGGTGGCTCAGTGGTAGAGCGTTCACCTCTGGTGCATGGGGTCTCGGGTTCAAACCCTGCTCCCGCCAAGTGAACTTTGTGGTGGACAAACATTGTGTGCGTGAGTTTCCTCGGGGTTCTCGTTTCCTCCCACTTTCTTTATTCCACCATTTTCACTCATTTCTCATGTTCACCATCTCCTGTAACCTAACCGGCATAATCGTGGGACGTAAAACTCAAAAATTTCATTTCATTTCTGTCATTTACTGATAATACATATATGTTTGAAATGTTTTTTTATGCTCTGTATCACCTCTCGTTCAGGCTTATACCGATCATCCGCAGCAATACATGAGTGATCGGGAATCACCCCACTATGCGGGGTGATACCGATCAATAATTCGTATTTAATATCTCATGCCGTAACGTAATACCACACGTCATCTTTTAACATCTGCTAGAGAAACAACGTAGGAAACTAATATGTATTTTTCAATATTGCAATTCAATATTTTTGTTGGTTTTCCCGCAAAAAGTTCAAATATTGATCGGTATCACCCCATTCTACGGTAACTATTCTCTAATTTTAAAGACATACAAACGCCATTTCAGTGATATCTGAGGTCTCAATGTCGACAGGGATGTCCTTTAGGGGGAGAGGGATAGTGTCCCCTTTGCGTTTGTTGTATGTTTGTTTTAATCAATAGTATACCAATAGATATTCCACCGCATTGTACAGTGTGCGTGGGTTTTCTCGGGGTTCTCCCGTTTCCTCCCACTTTCTTCATTCCACCATTTCATTCATTACTCATCATCACCGTCTCCTTTAGCCTAACCGGCATAATCGTGGGACGTAAGACTCAAAGATTTCATTTCATTTTCCACCGCATTGTGTTTTCTGAGCTCAAGAAAATAGCGGCAACTTCTTTAACATCTTAGTAATTTCATTTGTACGTAACTTGTACTAGTATGAAATTAAATAAAATGTTGTTACTTTATGTTGCGTTAGATTTTAAATGTACAGTCCGCAGCAAAAACCCTGCAACATGAGCATGTAAGTTTATTGTGAAACTACGCCTAACAACCCAGGGAATCAATATAACGTCTAAGTGTCACGAATCACACGAGGAGAAACCCTAGCGTCCACCATTGCATACTTATTTTGGAGCAAAAGATTTCGTCGTTTCACAATAAACTTACATGCTCATTTTGCAGTTTTTTTTTCTGCGGACTGTACCAATATTTCGTTCTTCTATTCTTGTGCTTTTCCGAGTTTTACCTTCTTTTTGCAGGTAAGTACGATTTTTAGCTACTATTTTCCTTCAACTGTGTATCTAAAATTCTTCTACCATAAATTTATAGAAATAATACTTAGAACATTTGATAACTGCCACTAGTAGGATGAACTGGAAAAAAAAAAAAGCCTGTACAAAATCGTAACTAACAACATGATGTAGGAAAATCGTACTTACCTCCGGAAAGAAGCTGAAACCCCGATTATGTCTGTAGGATAATTAAACGAACGAAATATTCGTATATTCAAGAATTAACGCAAGATAAAGTAACAAAGTTTTATTTAATTTCATAGCTCCAATTTCTTGTTTCCACTTGTAAGGTAATAATAAACTTTAGCTTTTTCCAAATGTTTGCTGCTTTTCTTTCTTTTGTCATACAGCCAAAGATTTTGGACCGCGAATGTGAGCGCGGCTGCATATATAGTATATATATATATATATATATATATATATATATATATATATATATATATAAATTTCACATACACTCTGTTGTGCTTTGTAGGATGGAGCAGATGAAGAAGATGATGATGATGAATTATTGCGTGCTGAAGAAGCGAAGGAAACTGATGATGATTTGATAACAGGCCTAAATGATTGAACGACCTCAGTTGGTTCATCCTTTGGTTACCAGTCATTGTGTGTGTATATATATATACATCTGACCAATTTTTAATTGTTGTAGCCAACTGTTGTCAGTTGGCAATTGTTGATTATTATATAACTTACGGGCATTATATGTTAGGGCATTACTGTGAATTATACAAACTCTCGATGCCAAAGTGATTTTGCTAGTCTTACCAACAGCATTGAAATTTATTTTTAAAAAAATATATTTTGTTCCTAAGTAATATAAGTGAAGAAAAACATTACTATTGTAACAAACACATATTTTTCACATCACTTATTTTCCACAGATTTCTTTTAAAGCAGGTAATATTGGATTTTTAAAACAAAATAGATTTATATTAACATCTGTCGTTGCGATTCAAAGTCAATTTCAGTATTATCAGGAATGATTTGTAGATTTTTCAATGAGTAATTATGAATGAAGAGATGTATGGTTCCTTTAAATGAAATTTGGATTGAGACTTCTAGTACAAAATAATGTTCTTTATCGTACACGTAAGATTATACTGAGTGTATATAGACACCGCGGAATTAAAAAAGGTATAACTGCATTGTTCTTTTAAATCCCGCTTCATCAATCTAGAGACATAAAAGTAATTGGATGACATATCAGGACCGTATGGGGGATGTCCTGTCTAAATTATTTCACTGTTATAACCATATTAGAACATGAGGCCTAACCCAATCATATCTCATTACTTTCCGTGCTGCTTCTGTTGTGAAGTATGCGCGTTTCAAGATGATTACACGACTAATAAAGTGTTACACAGTAAAAAATAATCCAATCTGTTGGATTGGATTTGAGTTCAGCGTCTCTTTCAGCAGCGAAGCTATATGAGACATGGGCCTACAGCTTAAAGTGGGATCCAAACCACAATAGTTCCCGGCGGGAGAATCAATCTGTACTTGATCACGATGTGCTACGAAATATTGTCAAGTCAGTTTATTAGTTAAATATTAGGGCAGTGGTGGGTGTCATAATAGCTTTGATACCCACTTAATGTTTAGTTTAATATTTTTTTGTATTCTTTCTTAACAAAATTATAAAACGGAAGGTAACCGTAAGCGGAATAGAGTTCTGCAAACTCGACCTAATATGGACTAAGAGGGTGACCTAAGATGTCAAGTTTTACGGAATAAGGGATGGGTTATTCACAACTCATAATATTTTACTGTGTAGTACTCTAATGGGAAAGTTTAGCTTATTTTAGAGTACAGCCATAAACCTTCAAGAAAGCCTATCAACGGCTAGCAACAATAGAAGGAAATGTGAAAGGTGATACACACGGCTGCCTTTTTTCAGCCACTTCCTTATAGAAAAGGGGGAATGGTGTAGATTGGAATTTCCACGGAAGAACAAACCCTGTCTCTAAATTTGTTATCTAGGTCGAAGAATTAATGTTACAAAGGAAAGGAACAACACCTTCAAAAAATTAAAAAGTTTGAACCATATAGGATGTTAGAAATTATTACAGTTTAGCTATTAATACGAGGGAGTATCGTAAAATTTTAATTATCATAGTAAAAAAAAATCAGGCTACAGGGATTGTTGTGATTTGTAGTTGATAACCTCTGTCTATGTAGTCACCACCCACATTTACACATTTCTCACAGTGTTCCTTCATTTTACGAACACCGTCATTGTAGAGGTCTGCACATTGTGCTTTAAACCACTTTTCCACCTCATAAATGACGTCATCTGTGTTTTCAAAATTGCCACCATGCAACGGAAACAAGAAAAAGTCACTGGGTGCGAGGTCGGGAGAATAAGGCGGATGCTGCAATACCTGGAAGCCGCATGCCCTTGCTTTGTCGACAGCAACTTGAGATGAATGAACTGGTGTTTCTGGAAAGGTGCCAACAAACGAGGAACCCAGTGCGCAGATACCTTAGATATTAGACATGTGAAGTTCGTCATGGGTAATTTTTCACACACTACCATAACTGCGACCAGTTTCATTCATAATCATTTGGATGGTTAGACGTCTGTCTTCGAGGATTAAACATTCCACTTTTTTTCACAGTGGCCACATCATCCGTTAGGAGTGGTGTTCCAGGTCTTGGGTCGTCTGTGAGGGACAAATGACTAGTTTGTAATTTCCTTTTCCACTTTATAATGGTATCATCAAATGGACAATCATCGCCATACACAGCCTTCATCTCGTTATGAATCTGTCTGGCATTATTACCCTTCAAATACAGGAACTTTATCACACTACGAGTCTTAATCTTATCCATCTTCCCAACCTTTTGGCTCTTGTTCATTTCAAGAGAGATTCTACTCACAAATTTTGTTCTATCCCAACTCTACTAGGAATATATTGCCATGTATATCTTATTTCCACCTGAAGTATTTTGTTAACTTACATTTTACGCGGAGTATTTTGTTAACTTACATCTTTTGCTTTTCCCATTAGGCTGCAATTACAGGACTACACAGAATAAAAGATTGATACACGAAACACGTCACGATCATTTTAAACTGGCCCATTCGAACTGTTGAACACTTTGAATGTCATTAACTTCTTACGACAGCAACCACAACACTTCAAACTGTAACTTGTTGATAGGAACCACAATAGCTATCTATAACTGAAACACCACTTTCAAAATTCCCCCCCCCCCCTTCCCCTCAGTAATACCATCTGCTGTTCAACGGTGATATCACCACTTCAACTGTACAGTAAACAAAGGAAGGATCCTATATTGGTGGTTTAACCATTAAATTAAATGTTCTAGAACTCTGAAATTAGGACTCCTACATCAATTTTGCATTTTTCGAGCGTGAGTGTAATAATTTGAATAGGTCTGTATATTCCTTGTTGAAGGAAATTGTGTTTTGAATTGAATGTGGAATAAAGTTACGTACTATCTTGACACATAACCATACTCAGCAAATTGACTGATTGAGAATCGCTTTTACTATTGTTCCTGCCGTTATTACTACTATTATTAAATATTTTGCATTCATTTAGGACAGTTTTATTAATTTAAAATATTTGACTGAAATCTGTTCATTTTGTATTCATATGTACAAAAAGTAATACATACTTGTTTTCATCCCTCGTGTATGTTTTGTCTAATGCATTTCTTCAAATAGTTACAGTTCTTAAATTCCTGTGGTTATTTGGAAGCATATTGTCATTGTCGAATAGTCTGCTGGTTGTGAAAACTACGGTATGAGCATTCACATCTAAACTTAAAAGGCATATAATAACCTTGAGTTAATTTAAGCAACCGTGTTTATTGATGTAGTCATAAACGTTTCAACGGTTGGCGTTATCGTCATCACCGCAAGGTGTCTATTAAATATTTTTCTATTACGTTAATTCGTAAATTCATGGTAAATTTCTGTCCTTAGAAATACCAGTATTATACTCCGTTTACAACAAAATACAATTGTGATTTTACGAGGGGCAGTCAAAAACTTCCCAGAATGACGTTGCTGTTTCTGTATTAATGATCCAATCATAGTGAATCCTGTACAGTCCGCAGAAAAAAAAAAACTGCAACATGAGCATGTAAGTTTATTGTGAAACTACGAAGTCTTTTGCTCCAAAATAAGTGTGCAGGGGAGGACGTCGAGATTTTTCCTGGCGTGATTCGTGCCACTTAGACGTTATGTTGATTCCCTGCGCTGTTAGGCGTAGTTTCACAATAAACTTACATGCTCATATTGCAGGTTTTTTCTGCGGACTGTACAATACTGTCCGTAGGTTACCTAATTATGAATTTGACAAGTGTGAACAGGTCATAGCAGGCAGTTCTTGAGTAGCGTAGCTGAACGGAGGAGTGGGTGGTGATTAGTCAGAGCAATGTCGCAGTTCGAACAACGCGCAAAAACATCAAATTCATGTTCTAAATGAGGAAATGTTCTCCGAGAGCCTGAAAAACAGCTTACGGTGATAGTGCTTTAAGGTTAGTGTAAAGGGACAAGTTTTGCCGATAGATGTCACTACAGTCTTTGTATCTCCCATGTACTTTTTACCTTTCACGAAAGTTTACAATTTATCTTACAAATTTAAATCTATAGACTTCAAATTTTTAGAGAAGAAGCTTCATAACCTATTAAAGGGAACAATCCGTGCCGATTTTTTATTTAGAATTTTCTTCATTGTTGAAACAGTTCCATTGTTAAAGATGTGAATATCCATTTCAACAATCAAGCCATTTCAACAACGAAGAAAATTTTAAATAAAAATAGGCACGGATTATTGTTTTCGATAGGTTATGAAGTTCCTTTTCCAAAAATTTGAAGTTTCTAGGTTGAAATTTGTAAGAGAAATCGTGAATTTTGGTGAAAGGTAAAAAATACATGGGAGAGATACGAAGACTTTTGTGCCATCTATCGGCAAAACTTGTCCCTTTAAACCAACCTTAAGGAAATATCACTGGTACCCGATTCGCAACCGTAAAAGATTCCGAAACCAACGCGACGGCTAATCTTCGGAAGACACCAAAAGAAGGTTTCTGTCAGTGTTTCCAACATTGGCAGAAGTGGTCGAGGAAACAGGACCGTGTCGTGGGGGGGGGGAGACAGCCCCGGGCGCCGAAGTAAGGGGGTGAACAATTCGGGAGAAAAAAGGAAAAAAGATAGGAAAAATTGGTTGGAATATATGGATGAGGGCGCCGTCGTATACTCTCGCCCCGGGCGCTGATTTTCCACGGCACGGCCCTGCGAGGAAGTGTGGGTGTTCCGAAAATGCCTACTTTGAAGGAGATTAACTAAATGTGTACTAAAGATTTACAATAAAATTCCGGTGACTTTTTTTGACTGCCCTTTGTATACTCCAATAAACCACTTGAAGGTTTAGTTCATTAAATTATTAAAAGAGACTTTTTTTTTTTTAAAGCCTTCCTTACTTCGAATCTCTTAGTTTTAACAATGTCTCCACCTCGCTTTGATTTTAATAAGTGTTTTCAAGTCAACACTATTCAATAAGTATTTAAAAACTATGTTCAAAAAACAGGAATTTGTACAAAAAGGAACCTCTTTTGGTTGGAAACCTATTCTAACTATTAAAAGCTTGGTTTGGAAATTGATTCTAAAAACATAAAAAAAAAAAAAAAAAGTGAAAAATCATAATGATAATCAAACGGAATAACAAATTTTGTGCTTAGAAGTACTGTTAAATACAACCACATTCCTTTGTTATAATATTTATGAGAGCACCACAGTTCTTTACCCATGTTCAAGTGCAATATTTTTCGTTTGATATTTATATTTTGAGGTAATGTTATATCTTCCTTAATACAATGAAATATGATAAATATTTTGTTTTTTGTCGTAAAGATATTTTATGTAATATTGTTTCGTTATTACCTTACAACAGATTTATTGCACGTTATTTTATTTTATTTTATGAGCACTATTTTTATTGTAAAATGAATTTGCAGAATAAAATGATATTGTTAAATAATTTCGTTGTTTATTTCTTCTGCATTCATTGTGTCAATGAGATTATGTACACTCATGTCCAAAATTATTGTCGCATGCCTATAAATACGTTGTTGTAGAAATATAATTTGATAACGAATTAGCCCGGTATTTCTTATAATGTTAGTATGTTTATTAATCGGCAAAGACATGTATGTGGAAAATTTCATGTCAAGATAGCAGTAAATAAGAACAATAAAACGAAAATAAAACTTTCTTGTCCATTTAACAACATTTTGTTTTACTCATTTTAATTTTCGTATTTATAATTCTTTTCCTATGAAATTTATCACAGATATACATTTCTACATTATAGACATAGTATCAGTATTAATGGTACCCAGCAAAATTATTATCAAATTATATTCTTACAAGAAGACAGTTATAGATATGCGATAATCATTTTGGACATGAGTGTACGTGGAGTGATCAGAAAATAAGGTTACAAAGCCTGCAGTGAAACGTGTATATATTATTTCATACAACCTATACAGCCAACAGATAGTACATACGAGGGGTGATCAGAAAGTAAGGTTACAAAGCCTGCAGTGAAACGTGTATATATTATTTCATACAACCTATACAGCCAACAGATAGTACATACGAGGGGTGATCAGAAAGTAAGGTTACAAAGCCTGCAGTGAAACGTGTATATATTATTTCATACAACCAATACAGCCAACAGATAGTGCATACATTAAGTTATTTTTTGACATAGTCTCGTGGAATGAGTTTGAAGATTCCCTCCTGGTAAATATCCCGTCCTTGCGTGTTTAGCCATGTTGTCACGAAGTGTTTCATCTCCTCGTCTGAAGTGAAGCAACGGCCTCCTAGGTGCTGCTCGAAGTGCGGAAACGTCGCTTGGAGCAAGGTCCGGGCTGTAGGGAGAGTAGCCAATGATGTCTCAGCGAAACTGCTTCAACAGGGTGATTGTTTTCTGGGCTGTTCGGTGAATTTCAGCAGCTGTTAAACGTTTTGCCTACAGAAATCGAATAATTGAGCAGCCTTCTTCACGAGTCCCAAACGAGTCACCATTTGTGTTTACCTACAGCTAGCGCCGTAGGTTGCGGGTGCCTGAAACTGCACAGTTACCAACTCTCCATGTATTAAAATTACGGCACACTCCTCATTCCTCTATAACAAACGAAACTCCAGAAATATCGACCTTGTAACATTAGTTTCTGATCCGTCCTCGTACTTTGTAGATGTACAGCATGGTCCGGAATTGATGTTTTCTGACGGTTTTAGGTTTTACCCACGTTTGTTTGGTACCACGTTTGCTTGGTATTGTCTGGCAACATTGCTATTCATGTTCATTTGTTTTCTGCTTGGTAACAGTAATTTGCAGTGAAGTTGGAGTAATCAACTTCACTGGCCGCTGGATTGAAAGAGGTTGTGCATCTTCAGTAGCTCCCTTTGCCTGGCCTCCAAGAAGTCCCGATCTGACGACACCAGACAATGCTTTTTGGGGTTTCATAAAGCAACAAGCAAGAAACACTCGATATCACACAACACAAAAATTACGAGCAGCTGTGAAACACGCCTTCACCGTCGTGACTCCGGATTATCTCCGCAAAACATCTGCGAGAACTTAAGAATTCAGCTTTGTTACGACATGGATGGTGACCATACCGATGTTTATGACTCTTAAACTCTTAAGACTTCAAGGTAAGTATGTACAGACATTCTACCATAACTAACACTATACTGTTGAAAGTAAAGGGCGGGCGGAGTACACCCACTTCGAGACCACCCTGTATAGTAGAATTATTGAGATATTCACCATCATCACCAACCACCATGAAGAAGAGGAAAGATTAAGCTGTGTATTCTGTGGAACAGCAATGTGTTTTCATTTAATAGCGTGAATACTTAATTCCCATACATCATCAGTACCTTTACTTACCTAAATCTTGAGAATCCTGGTAGAAATAATCGAAAATTCGATGTTTAATATGGTCCTTTAAAACATAACTAGCTGAACCTGCGCTGTCGACACAGCGCATCATTCACATATAAACATGAATCTCCTTGCCGTTCCTCACAACATCTATATGTCCCTTTACAGACAGAAGTGAAAGATGTCTTCATAAACATCGGCAACGGGTACCATAAAGGGGAGATTTTTTCAATATCTCGTACCGTTTGCAAGATTTGAGCCTACTTCCGGTTGGAGTTTCTAATTCATGTATGATTAGTGTTTTTCTTCTTGCATGCAGTATGTAATAAGCAAATACATTACAAACAGAATTAATTATAGTGTCAGTAATACAGGGTGTCCGAGAAGTCCTTCCCTGATTACAGAAATTGATAACTCAGGCTAGAAATAAGATAGAAATATGAAACTGGTGTTGAATTGTTTACAAACTATAAAAGTTTTGGTCACATCAGTACACTTCCACATGAGTATCCTCAGCGAAGAAGAATGGCCCGATAATTCGATCGTGCAATAACGCGCACCAAACATTCACCTTTGGACTGCCTCTGGTGAACTCCCTGACCTCCCTGGGGGGTTCTGAACCCCAAATGCGTACATTATGGCGATTCACTACTCCACTGACAAAGAATGTCGCTTCGTCGGAAAAGGCAATTCGTCTGAGATAACCATTATCGTCCTCAATACGTGATAGCATTTCGACCGCAAAGTCATATCGACGTGTACCGTCGTCGGGCAACAAGGCCTGAACGAGTTGCACTTTGTAAGCACGAAACAATAAACGTTTGTGTAAAATGTCATGGATAGAGCTTTTTGGCATCTGTAATCCACGTGAGGCCCTGCGCACCGATTTCTTAGGACTTCTCAGAAAAGACTGCCGCACAACCTCCACCGTGTCTGCTGAGGTTCTTGGTCGACCAGACCTCGGAAAGTCAGCAACCGACCCTGTGTTCTTGAACTTCTCATACCAGGCTTTAATGCTCTTGACATCAGGTGGAGTCCTCCCAAATGTTGTCTGGAACTGTCTCTGCACCGTGGTTGGTGATCGTGTCTCATGGTACCACAGGACACACTGTGCCTTCTCCTGGTTGGTTGGCATGGCTTCTTGGGCTTCTTACTTACGTACTACAAACCTAAAACAAAAAAAATGACTTGGTAAAACAGAACAAACCTAACACAGACAAAAACTTTTATAGTTTGTAAACAATTCAACACCAGTTTCATATTTCTATCTTATTTCTAGCCTGAGTTATCAATTTCTGTAATCAGGGAAGGACTTATCGGACACCCTATATATAGTGTTCATTGGGCAAAACATTCCAAACAATAAAAATTCATCTTAGACTGGAGAAATAGTTATCCTTCGTTTTTCATTATCATTTAGCCATGAAACAAACTCCAGAGAGTTATACTAACCACGTATACAAATGTGTGGTGTTGGAATATATAACTCGTAGGATATGATGATTTAGTTTTTGCTTTTAAATTTTAACACTTCCAGTGTACCACTATTCAATTACAACTGAACAATCTACACAAAAGATGCAATCGATCAGTAAAAACGGCATCTTTCTAGACCTTGTGGTTTCCGAGATATCATTGTCAGAAGAATTAGCTAGAAACATGTAAACTTTTCTTGAGCACACACATATAAACCTAGCATTTTAATGTATAGTTAATTTGGAGGAGTAAAGTGATACTTTTTATGTGCAATGTGATGGTTCATTATCTGGAATTTTTGGCATACTCTGGCAACCAAATCCTACAACAAATGAACCTGCTGTGATACATTGCGGTAGCCGAACGCTAAAGAACACTGAAAAGGGATTTATCACTACAGAAATTGAATTACTCGCTGTACGCTTTTCACTGCGAAAATTCGCTCCATACCTTAGTGGATGTCCTTTTACTGTTATAACTGATTATAATTCTTTACATCATCTTAAGAAAGTACAGGGATATAACAGCCGTTTATTAAGATGGTCCTTATAACTTCAATCTTTTGATTTCGATGTAGAACATTAAAGGTGTTGATAATGTTCCAGTTGATATATTATCCAAATTGTTTCCAAATGAGAACCACCAAGTATTATCTATAAATGTATTCAAAATCTTACAAGAGGAAGTATCTAAAATTTCCTTGGAGGAATTGCAAGAACATCAAAGAAGTTATGAAGAATATGCAAAAATCATACATCATTTAACATCTTGTTCTGGAAATTGTGATTGTCCTCGCAATTGAAATGTTTTATATCAAGTGTCTAATGGTGTATTAGTAAAGATTTTAAATATGAACATAGGAATAAAATTTGTATACCACCGATATTGGTACCTCGTATATGGAAGGCCTACCGTGTTGATTTTGCACATTTTGGATATTTGAAGGTGTATTCTTTGATTAGCAAACCTTCTATTGGAAATCTCTCAGAACACGAGTCAAAAATTATATCAATGATTGTGAGGAATGTATGAAAATTAAACACAATTATCAATCTTTATATAAACCTATGATGTCGATAATGCCTGAACGACCTCATTCCTTTATTTCAGTAGATTTATATGGACCTCTTTCGAGAGCGGCTGCAGGGGAAAATTTCCTTTTCACAGTTATGGACATTTTTACCAGATATTTAGTAGCATATCCTTTGCGTAAAGCGATTTCTTCAGCAATTGTTAACCGAATTTTAAATGTATACATACCTCATTGTGGTCCTATAGAACACATACTTTGCGACAATGGTGGAAATTTCGAAGTAATTTATTCATTCGTGCAATGAACAGTGCCTATATTAAGGTGCATTTTGTTACTCCGTACCATCCCAGTAGTTCTATTGTGGAAAACACACAGAAATATCGGTATATTATTTAGACCCTATTGTCGTGGTAAATATTCTGATTGGATTAAGTATGTTACTGAAATTACTTACTTTTTAAATTATTCAATGTCAGATACATTGGGTGTAGCACCAGCTAATATTCATAATGGGACCGCACAGTGGTCCAGAGACCCTCAAAACCTGGCCAAAATTACATGACGCAAATCTCGGAACTAGTAGTAGTGCTGGATAGGCATTGACCTTGGGCAGTCATATCGATATGGGTGTTTCAAATAATAGCCTCCCGCAGTCTGTGACTGGCGTCCAATGTAAGAGGTTGCCTGTGCACAAAACAGCAGTTGTGTATCAGCTAGAGACAACAAAGTTACCAGTGTTGTGTTATGCATGTCCTTCGTCGACTGAACAAGGGGGTCAGGATATATTATATATGCAAAGCTTATACTTGCTGTTGGTGTGCGTAGATGTGTGATGTGATTGCAGTGTCCCGTTGGAAAGAGCGTTAAAGGTAAGCGTAGCAAAGGAAACAAAAGTATACGTGTATTTTTGTGTTTCTAGACTTTTCTTTTGAGTGAAGCCAAGTGAAGCTCAGATGTTTCTCGTACATATGAGCTCAATATCCTAGGAATTAGACACTACAAACAAACTTTGCTCCATTCTGCTCGGTTGTGTAAAATCGAGGGATGTTTGTGGGAAGCTGATAGTAAACAAAAATTTACGAAGGGACTGAACAACAAGGGTAAACTGTCGTATATATGTAAATATGTTGTTCTAAAGCATTATGTCATGAGAAGTGTAAATCCGAAACCAGGAACATGCTAACAGGGTCAGTTTGTAGTTGAAGTAATGAAAATAAATGAAAGTAAGGGGCGGCCGGACCCTTTGGAAGGCAAAGGTTTGATATTCATTCGTTTGCTATTGTCTCATAAACGAATAGAGATAATGAACAGTAACATACCATGACCATAGATAATGTTAGTCGACACAAAGGAGATGGAAAAAGCACCTTCAGTATTGCCATCTGTAGATATTCAGTGTTGCTAGACTAAATGTTTGCAAAGAAACCTGGAGTAAGGTATTGAGTAGGCAAATGAAATCAACGGCATTTCATAACAGAGTATATTATACGTCGAATGTGTGTTCTACTTTGCAAATAATGCTCTCATTGTGTTTGTAATAAAATAGTTGTGGCATAAAAGCTATTTAAACTAACTAAAAGCATGTACAATTGAAACGATTGTACCCCTAATGACGAGAAATTGAAACCCTGATGACGAGAAATTGTGCATGAAGGAGTAAATAGAAGACTATATGCGATGTCAGCACATACATTGCCATACAAATCACAATGACAGACCTCAGCAATACAACAACAGTGTGTTGTGTGTAACAGAGTTATGACTTACAGTATCAGTAATTATGATAATCGTAATGTGACGAACAGTATAGGTCATTAATGCTGAATGGGCATTTTCTTTTCGTTTCTGACATGGCGTATCACATATCAAGACGAAAACTTGTCCACGTTTTACGAGCCACTGCAGGACGCAGGACCGCACAGCTGCACGAATTGTACAAACACAGGAGCCTCTGCTAGAAAGAATTCCAGCGAAATATAGTATGTCACTTCAGCTCATCACCAAATGGGGATGCGATGGTACTACTGGACACGCTGAATACAAACAAGTTGCACATGAGAAGGGCTTTACAGACACTGACATTGTGTTCACGTCAATTGTACCAATTCAACTGTTCTATGAAAGGAAGTGATTACGAGTCGTAGTGTTGCAGAATCAGCGGCCATCATCCCCGAGATTCTGCCGGCCCATAAGGTTGAAGTTTAAGAAGGAAACAAATGAACTGATACGACAAGAATTTTAATGTATGCAGGGACAAATACAAGAACTGACGCCTAGCCAAATCACCATCGCAGGAAATGTATTTGAGGTCACACACAGCCTGCATTTCACAATGGTTGACGGCAAAGTCTGTAACGCGATTACGCACACAAAATCAGCACAGACCTGCTATGTGTGTGGCGCAACGTCAAAGGAGATGAACGCATTGACAAAGGGCCCTAAGCCAGTAAAACCTGACAATCTTGGCTTCGGACTGTCTCCTCTTCATACATGGATTCGTTTTATGGAGTGGCTGCTTCATGTTGCATACCGCTTGGATCTTCGAAGATAGCAAATTCGTAAAGAACACAAACTGATCATGAAGAAGAAGCAAGCCGACATCCAAAAGGCCATGAAGGCCCAGTTAGGGCTGATCATCGATGAACCAAGGCAAGGCGGAAGCGGTACTTCAAATGACGGAAACACTGCCCGTCGTTTCTTTCAATATCCCGATAAGGTTGCATTCATCGAACCGGGATCTTATCGAGAAGTGTGCTGTGTTGCTTCACGCCTTATCTTGTGGGCTGGAGATAGATCCATGTAAATTTGAAGCTTGGCCAAATGATATACTGGAACTGTACCTTCAACACTATTCGTGGTTCTACATGCCCGCTTCAGTGCATAAAGTTCTTGTTCATGGATCCGCAATTATCAGTCATTGCATATTACCGATTGGGCAGATGTCCGAAAAGGCCCAGGAGGCCCGAAACAAGCATATGAAACAGTACAGGGAACATCATTCTCGTAAGTGCACACGAGGGGACACGTTGCGAGATATATTTCTGCGACTCCTGGTCACAAGTGATCCCAAAATCTCGACGCTTCGTGAACCCATGGCACAGAAGCATAGGAAAAAGCAACTGTCTCCAGCTGTACTCATGCTTTTGAAAGATATAGAGGCTCCGCACGCACAGCCTTTTGATGATCAGTCCGAATAACTGTGTTAAAGACTATTAACTGCCTATCTGCCACGTTGGTTCTGAACAAAATACTTGTTTTGTATGTACTGTACAATGCAACACGGACTGAGGAGTGTGCACATTTTGCAACCAACGTGGTACATATTTCAGTTAGAATATATATATATATATATATATATATATATATATATATATATATATATATATATACACGTCCATTTTATGTATTCATATATATATATATATATATATATATATATATATATATATATATATATATATATATTGCATGCTATTATACACATTTGGTGACTACATGTCTTATTTGTTTCCACAATCCGCCATATTGGATCCGAAATTTTGCATTTTTTTCATTTGGATATCAGATTCGTATTCAGCGACCCCAAAAACCTTTATTTACCCAATTTCAGCTCCATGGCTTGATTTTTTCTTTTTTCTGTCCGCCATATTGGATCCGCCATTTTGAAATTTTTAATTTGGATATCAGAATCGTACTCAGCGACCTCGCAAACCTTTATTTGTCAAGTTTCATGGACATGGAACCACATCTTCCTATTTTGGCCACATTTTCAGGGTTTCTGGACCACTGTGGACCGATGTCATGAAACCGATTGAGCAACATTTTGACATTGAACTTAATGAAGATGATGAAATGGACTATTCACATCTCGTGAGTATGGTACATCTTCGCAGGACGCAGAAATTTTTATCACGCAATCAGAAAATAGAACAACAACAATTAGGTAAAACTAAAGTTCAAACAAATGATTTAGTCTTTGTAAAATTACATCCACAAAATGATGCATCTTTAAAAAGGATTTATAAATTTTGTGATTTATCCACGGGACCATATCTATGTATAAGACAAGTTAATCCTACAGTTTTCCTTTTGGGTTTACGCAATATTGATGAACTTAAGTTATGGCGTCCTTCAAAGTATATAAAAGTAATTGGATGCAATTAGAACATTAGTTCCCTCTGAGATTGTGACCAAAGTTAACATGAATGACATAATCTTTGAATTTATTCTTAATATGATACTTTCTTTACTTGTGTTAGTTTTTGTTGTGATGTTGATTATCTTTTTTTGTTCTGGTGATCCTTTCTTCTTTAAAAGAGCAATTATGTAAATGTTATAATGATATCCTTTTCACAATCTTAGTTTTGCCCGATAAAATAATATAGATTTTGTTAACCTTCAACTTATAATACGTATCAATGGCCCCAAAAGGACTTCTAAAATTAAACAACTTCAATGCCATTATCTGGATGTACCTTCTGTTATCGACGTTGAAGTGTATAAATATTTGAAATGAAATTAAGAGAATTAAGATAAAATATGAAAATGATATTGATATAAGAATAAATATGATATATGATTATATGAATTGTATTTTTTATATATATATACGAGGGTCATTCAGAAACTTAATTAGTATGTAATAGTAAATGGTCCAGGACTTTTTTATTTAAAAAACGTTCTATTGTCCAGGCGCCACATACAACGATACTTGTATTTTTTAACATCTTTATTTGTATTTATGGGCAAAATGTACTTTTAAAATATGCACAAGCTGTTCAAAAAAGGAAGAAGAATATGAAAAAAGAAATAGAAGTAATTTCTTTTCTGTTGTTATGCGATAATATTTTGTTATGATAGTGGTTTGACGATATGAGTTTTAGTTGTCATAGGAACGAATATAAATAATATATATAAACGAAGGATCCATCTCGTGACAACTGTATGTACAATTTTTAAAAAGTGTGTAAATGTTTAACTGTTTCGTACTACAATAAAAAGGTAATATCATAATGCAATGTTTAGATGTATTTTGGTAAATCAGTAACCTTGGTTATATAAATATACAAACTGCGGACCTTACGTTACAAATAGGCGTTATCTCTACCAGGATATCGTCATAAGACTGTCCTGTCGGTCCATAAAATAAAAGTTAATGGAAAAAATATTGTTTCAAAAACTTTGGAGATATTGTCCAAAGGCTCTGGTGTTTTTTATACTACCACTATTCCCTATAAAAGTTGTTAATTTTATAAAGTTGACTCTTCTGAATATTCGTTTGTTTGAGGCTTTATGTGACGATCTTTATCCTTATTTGAAAAGTTTTGAACTCTCATTTTGAAAGCCGAAATACCATTTTGTACTTATTTTTTCTAATCTTGTAAAAACACATCTTGAAACTATTAGCTTTTAATAAAGTATAGTTAAATCTGAAGTGTAAATGCTTAGTACAAATTGCTTTTTATTCATAATTTCAAATTTTGTTTGTATTATAGCCGTGGTGACAGGAATCCATATTACACGATAGGTAATGCAATTAATGAATGAAAATGAAACTGTTCCCAAACGCAAGTTTTACTATATTGTATTTTTGTTCTATCATTATAAAAATATGATACAAAATCTCGGTCGTAAGTCTTGCAAGCCAAGAGTAGAATATTTATTAGAAGTTTAAGCTTTTCTCTTTTCACGCTCTTTCCAACAATATAATACCTCCAAGTGTGGCGAAAAATCCTACACATAAGATTTTATAAATTTTGATGTCTTACATTAAATCTCGAAATCAAAATTTAATATAACAAGTATACCTAGAAATACTAAACCAAGGAAATACCTGTTATATTAAATTTTAATGTTGATAAAAACAAACATATGATACATTGAGAATATGATGTTTGGGAACGTGCTCCATTTACACATTCATTAATTAATTCCATTGCCTTTTTCCCCTAAAACTATAAAGATAAATTTCAAAACGTAACATCGTCTCTTCTATCGCGTGGATTACCTTTAGTTAATTATAGAGCACCTAATCAGGATGCCTCATACAAAACATGGAATTCAGAAGGGAAGCTCAGTTGTGAACAGTTGAACAGATCAAGACAGTTTATCTACCCAGTGTGTTTTACTGATAGATTCCGATTTGGTAAACTGGTTAAGTCTTCACATCTTAAACGTGTCTGTTAATATTTTCCTTTCCGAAATTATTTTTGCTAATTTTCTAAAAAAAAGGAAAGAAATTAAACTAGTAGTTTTTAATAAATTATAGTTAAAGCTGAAATGTAAATGCTTAATACAAATTGCGTTTTATTTATAATTTCACATTTTATTTGTATCTCAGCCATGGTGATAGTAAACCACAGATAATGTAATTAATGAATGAAAATGAAACATGCTCCCAAACTCCATTTAGTGTATTATATTTTTGTACTATCATTATAAAAATTTGGTACAAAATCTCTGTTGTAGGTCATTAACACGCTAAGAGAAGAATATTTATTATAAGTTCAAGCTGGTCCTCTTTTTCACGCTCTTTGTAACAATATAATACCTCCAAGTCTGCAGATAGATCCTACACTTAAGATTTTATAACAATTATATTTTTTTGTCTTATATTAAATCTCGAAATCAAAATTTAATATACCAAGTATATCTAGAAGTACTAGACCAAAGGAAATACCTGTTGTATTAAATTTTAAAGTTAATAAAAACAAACATATCATACATTGAGAATATGATGTTTGGGAGCGTGGTCCATTTGCACATTTATTCATTAATTCCACTGCCTTTTATTTTTCTAGAAAAAACTATAAAGTAAAGATTGATTATTTCAGTGGATGATTTATATGTAGGTACGTTTGTTATGACATTACTCTGTTATAGAGCAGATGATAAAAAAAGTGAAGGTGTTGTGCTGAAGGAATCACTTGGAAATGAGTTATTACAAATTAAGAAAAGCCAACTTGATATTGCTTAGCAATGCATTCTATTATTGTAGGAAGAGAATATTGTTGTAATGTATGTGAGCAATATAGTAATGTCTCTATTGTTGCAACAATAAAATTCATTCCTTAGGAACATGATTTTTAAGCTGTCTTTTCTCAGTTTGTAATAACTTTCATTCTGAATAGTGATGAATATATTGATTACATCACAAAATCCACTGGAATACCATTATTATTCGGTTCTTTATTGTGAAAAGTACTTTACTTTTGTGTTTCTCCAAACTATAATAGCATACGTTAAATTCGATTGGAATAATCCAAAATAAATTATTTATAAATTACAATCTTTTAACATGTTTTTAAGTACTTTAATTGAGAAGTAAATCTGATTTAGTGTTTTTTTTACTAAGCTTAGTTATGTGCATATCCCAGCAGAGATTTTCGTCAATCCAAATTCCTAAGAACTTGGTTGATTTTACATAGTCTATTTCGTTAGTTTGAATTAAAATATTCACAAGCTGTGCATGTTTGTTACGCAGATGATGAAAATTGATTGCATGTGTGATTTTAATGTTTAATTTAAGCTTATTTTCTTGAATCCAGTGAGAAAGTTTACAAAGGACTTTGTTTGCACTACCTTCAACATCCTCATTTGTTTTCTCTTTTACAATAATATTAGCGTCATCTACCTAAAGGGATACTTCTGCTAGAGCAATATTACTTACTAGGTCGTTAATGTATACCAAAAATAATAACAGCCCTAATACCAAATACCATTGCGTTGACCAAATATTCCACAGAGTTTGCGAACAGTCTCTGCATTTGTAATAAATTTTCACTATGAAAACACGGTGTTCCGTCGTGAAGCGTTACATTCCTACCCGTACATGAGACAGATGGCGATCATGTGCTATTCGCGTATTTTCGAAATACACTGAACTGTAGCCATAAGGTATTGTGAACGGGGTTACGCTTGGCAACAATGTAGGAAAAATGAATGACGATTATATCGCGATCACGAGTCATGACCTACATATAGCACAAAGTAAAGGCCAGATGCTGTCGGTCCTGGCAGCCGAGTGAGCTAGCGCAACATGCTGGTAAGGAAAGTCGTTGTTGGCGTAGGTTCAAATCCTGCGTTAGGAAAGTTTTTATTATTATTTTTAATTTTTTTAATAATACTTCTTTCGTTAAAATAAGATTAAAATAATATTCAAAAAGTGATTTAACGATTATTTTTTAAAAATTTTCATTAAACTTCTTTCATTTAAATAAGATTGCCCTTGTACTTATACAGATCCATACGAAAAGTAATAATAATAATAATAATAATAATAATAATAGTAATAGGAACGGGTTAGAATGCAATTCAGCATTCATTTGTTTCCGTGCGATGTTGCCAAACCTAATGCCTTCTGGCTAGGGATGAGTGTATTTCGAAAATGTGCGTGCTATTCGACGCTTCATGGTTAATAACCCACAAAGACAACAGATGAAAATCGCATAACATTCAGTGCTGCCAACTTACACAAGACATTTTAAAAGTAGCGTTCTTTATAGGACATCGAATGATAGTATAGCTAGTTATCTCATGACAGATTTCAATACTTTCGATTCTGCTGGACATAGAAATTCCAGCTTCCTGGCGGTTTGGTAAATTTTAAAAAGATATCATTATTATTATTGGGCGGAGTCCTCACAACATTGACGAGCTAAACCTGAGCTTCGACCGTTTCCATTAATGACTTACCCAGAGAACTGCTCGGGCTTAGGCTTGAAAGCGTTTTGAAAAAGAGGACGATTTTAGATTTCACATACTACTCTACAGAACATGGTCGCTTACTCTGAGGGAAGAACATAAACTGAAAGTATTTGAGAATAAGATCCTGAGACGAATATTCGGACCCAAGAGGAACGGGAATGGGGAATGTCGGAAACTTCATAACGAGGAACTACATAATTTATATGGTCTACCCAACCTTGTTAGGGTCGTTAAGTCTAGGAGGCTTAGGTGGACAGGTCATGTAGCTAGAATGGAAGAAAGTAGAAACGCTTTCAAAGTCTTGACTGGAAGACCAATCGGAAAACGACCATTAGGAAGACCTAGGCGCAGATGGGAGGACAATATTAAGATGGATCTCGCAGAGATTGGAATACAAAGTAGAAACTGGATGCAGTTAGCTAAGGATAGAAGTCAGTGGAGAGCTTTTGTGAACGTGGCATTGAACCTCCGGGTTTCATAGGCCATAGAGTTAGTTAGTTAGTTAGTTCATACTACTCTACAAATATTTTAGTGATATACCAAAAAAGTATAATTTATTTAACATAATATATTTAACATAATATATTTTAATAACTGTAATCACATATTTAGTTTTAGAATACCGATTACGGAAATAACTTTCTTCCATTCAAGCTTACAGTTGGATTTGCTATATATTTCATTGCAGCAATATTAACAATTAGCATGAACTTAGAGTAGTTGTCCATACTCAAAAGGCAGGACATTTCGCCATTTTCCTAAAAGCCAGCTAGGACCATTTTAAGGTCTGAAAAACAGGATATGTCCAGGTAAAAAAAACAACGACATCTTAGATGTAGCGTCGTTGTTAAAATAGTACAATCCTGTGTGAAACGTTTGATATTAAAATTGAATGTCTGAGTTGAAAAAGGTACACATCACTTAAACTAGGAAGGGCCACATGTTCCATATTTGCCTACAGTTCATCTTTTTAGTACATTTTATAAAAGCATTGTTTATATGTTTAAGTGATGTTTCTTAGTCCTCAACCTTAGGAAAAACGCCCAATGCTTTGAGTCTTCATTCCATTTCTATATTTTACTCCACTAAAAATGTATTTTCATCTTTTTAGTGCATTTTGTAAAAGCATTGTTTGTAAGTTTAATTGACGTTTCTTAGCCCTTTACCTTAGGAAGTACGCCCAATGCTTTTAGTATTAATTCCATGTTTTATTTTACTCCACCAAAATCTATTTTCTTCTTTGTAGTGCATTTTATAAAAGCATTGTTTATATGTTTAAGTGAGGTTTCTTAACCTTTAACCTTAGGAAGAACGCCCAATGCTTTTAGTCTTAATTTCATTTATTCTACTCCATCAAAAACGTATTTTCTTCTTTTTAGTGCATTTTATAAAAGCATTGTTAATATGTTTAAGTGAGATTTCTTATCTCTCAACCTTAGGAAAAACGCCCAATGCTTTTAGTCTTAATTATATTTCTTTATTTTACCCCAATAAAAATGCATTTTCTTCTTATAGTGCATTTTATAAAATCATTGTTAATAGGTTTAAATGACTTTCTTAAGCCTAAACCTTAGGAAGAACGCCCAATGCTTTTAGTCTTAATTTTATTTCTTTATTTTACCCCAATAAAAGTGTATTATCTTTTTTTTTTTAGTACAATCAGCGGCAAAAAACCTGCAACATAATCATGTAAGTTTATTGTGAAATGACGAAGTCTTTTGCTCCAAAATAAGTGTTCACGGGAGGACGCCGAGGTTTATCCTGGCGTGATTCGTGCCACTTAGACGTTATGTTGATTCCCTGTGTTGTTAGGCGTAGTATCACAATAAACTTACATTCTCATGTTGCAGGTTTTTTGCCGCAGATTGTACATTTTATAAAAGCATTGTTTATATGTTTAAGTGAGATTTCTTAGCTCTCAACCTTAGGAAGTACGCCCAATGCTTTTAGTCAATTCCATTTTTTATTTTACTGCACTAAAAATTTATTTTCTTCTTTGTAGTACATTTTATAAAAGCATATAAACAATGCTTTTATAAAATGCACTGAAAAGAATAAGAAAAATAGTACATATGTCAGTGATTGACCTTATAGAAATAAAGATAATAACGTACTTGTGGTAAACTCTCATTCGTATGTGGTTCGTGAAAGGAGTAGATTGTAATTTATTAATTGTCTGTCAATTTCCCTGAGATCTCCGAAATATCAATAGCAGAATGTGAAGAAATCAAATTATACTTGGGGATCTCATTGATTGAATTCAATATATTTTAAAGCTGGAGACTTCGCAATTACTTGTGAGCAGCAGTTGATCGGTGTGTAAGAAGATCAAGAAGAGAATCTTCATCCAACGATCAGTTTTGTTTTTCTTGTATCCGCTTCGTCATTTCATATGCCTTTGTACTGGTAGCCTATCAAGGATTTTAAAAAAATGGTTCTCCTACTTACTAGTATAATTTGTTGTATTGCAGTACTTCAATAAATATCTTCTACCAATAAAATAAAAACTGTCAGTTATTATTGGGAATGAATGACAGATCTCTTACTGCATTATTTTCTCGAAATCTAGGCTTGATAGTTTACCATAAGCACGTGATTGACCTCAGCTTTGTTTGATTTATCATTGTTATATATCTTACCTCTGGACAATATTTTAGATGTCTTATTTTTAATTTAAACATATTAATCTATATTTTGTTAATCGTACGATGTATTCTCATCAACGTAGAACCATAATCAACAGTTTAATGAGTTTCAAGTCTGTAATTAGCATGGTTCTCGTACAATTTCAATGTTCAAGTTTATTAAAAGAACTGTTTTCCTTCATATTCTCAAAAATTACTCATAAGATCACATTCTCAAGTATATCATGTTCTACAGTTTAGTAACCTCTTTTGATTAGTTTATACCTCTCTTCTTTGGACAATATTTATCCGATAAGGCGAATAATATTCTAAAATGGTGGCCGAGTTGGTTAACTGATGTAAGTGTTGAAGAAAATACAATTTAGTCGGCCAGCGTTTGTTCTATCTTGTTAAGCGTCTATATCCTATTTTGTCTCATAGTCAGTGTGATCCACGTGATTCTCCTTTATGCCTCTCATGTGGTTCGGATTCCACGTTAATCAGTAGGTCCACGTCTCATATAGCCTCGCTGCTGAACGGGACGTAAAACTCAAAATCAACTCAACTCTCCTTTATGCCTACGCCTAGATGATATGTAACAATAAAAAGCACTTCCTATATTTATTAATGTATTTATTTATTGTGAAGCAAAATTTGAAGCAACAACTTTCTGCGTTGTTTATAAGTATTCTGCATGATTCTATTTTTTCACCCCTACTTTGGAGGTCTACGCCGTATAAAGTTGCTTATCTACCCTCCTGCATCAGTAAAATCTCACCTTCAATGCACATCTATAACCACACCGGGGTCAGAAAACTTGTGGTTTTCGGAGTATTGACATAGGAAATGCTTCAAACTCAGGTGCACATTTTTACATTCGTGCCATAGGCCCAGAACTCTCTAGAGTCATGACCTGTGTCTGTATTGTAACATGTCTGGAGTGGAGTCCTTCTTACAGAAAGCAAGCAGCAAGAGTTCAGTATCAGTCAAACACCATTTCCCTGTGTATTTGTTCTTCCTTTGTAACTTACCTAAAGCATGGGCAATAGCAATGAATTGAAGCAATGTGTAAAAGCCGACAGAGAGCACAATTCTCCATATGTATTGTTAGAAGATAACAACACCAATGGCTGATTTACTTTGGCCATTATTTGATTCACTTACGATAACCCACGGTTTGATCTGTAAAATCCTACGAAAAATTATTTATAATTCTTGTTAACTTACCTAAAGTCCTGCTGGAGAAAGTCATTAATTTTCCCTGTGCTTGTACGTGTAGAAACACTCGAAACCCTCTATGTTTGCTTATTTTTTTGGTGTTGGAGAGTGCCCAAGTTTTCACCAAGTGCAATGGAAAAACTTCGTAATTCAACTTTGTTGCGTTCAGAAAAGGGCACTTCTCCTTCAAATTAGAATTGAAAATGTACTTCTGTTTAGGCATTCTTGCTGATATAAAATTGGAACACTTTACTTGTAATGTATTATCAACGACTTGCGTACCTCATGCACTTTATCAAATACTGCAAATTCCCTTGACTGACAACGTACAACTGCAACTCTGCGCTGTGAATCTAGCTTGTTCGCTATTAAATCGGTGAGGATGGCGTATTTGTATTTGTATTTATTTGCATCCTTTTGATTATACGGAGTATAATATAGGACGTGTCATGAAATCGATATAATAAGTATTACATATATATGGATGTTACTTATACATTAAAGTAATTACAAATTTGTTGAATACAAGTTTTCCAGTAAACTAAATAAATATTGAGTTAGTCTTGGTGGTCTTTCATGCTATACAAGAGCCAAGAATGCTCGCCTCATCGGAACAAATGAAGACAAAGTGTGATTTTGATTATGGTCTTTCATACTATACGTAAAGCAAGAAAATATGCTCATCGCTACTTGGTGATCACCAAAACAAGGCCAAGAGCAAGATTACTATGCACTTCGTATTGCATATCCAATCTTTATCTTATTCTTGTATCGATGTTCTTGGGCTTGGTGAAATAACATGAAATATTCAGTTTAAGGTCCCTCGATTCTGCGCCGAGGCTAAGGGATATGGTGACCATGAGAAATGAATGCAATTATGGAATGAAGAAAGTGGGAGGAAACAGGAGACCCTCGAGAAAACCCACTACATGGCGTTTCTCCACCACAAAGCCCACTTAGCACAAGCTGGGATCGAACCATGGACACCATGCACCAGAGATGAATTCTCTACCACTGAGCCACCGCGGCCCTGCTTGGGCTTGGTCGTCCATATCCAATCTTTCTTTTGGCCTTGCTTAAACAACTTCTAGTTTTGTTCTAAATCCAGACTACATATTGGCGTAGATATTAATATTGCAGTCGATTGGTAAAATCAATCTTCCACATCTAAAAATTAAAGTACACACAAGTATACAAAATAAGCATTTACCATAAAAGCAATAGCTGCAAGTGTTCAAAATAGATTTATGGTTTCTATAAAATCAATTGAAAATTGCTATTTTAAATTAGGCAGCTAGTGAAAAACAGCAGCTTTCGACTCCAGCCGAGTTTAAGCTCAACCTAAACTCAGTTGACCAAAGTGAGCTGACCCAACTGACCCGACATGAGCTGACCCGATTGACCCGACCCGAGCACTATTAGGATCTTTCTCATAAATACATGTATTGTGGGCTATTAAGGAAAAACTCTCTTTATTTCTGGTGTTGTACTCTTGCTGATCGCTATGTCGAGTAAGGACATGGTCTAAATTTTTCTTTACAAATAACAGCAGATGGAAAATGTACAGAGAAGATAACGGCAGTATATTGAGTTTTTTAAATATTGTCCTACAATGCTGATTATATTTTGATTTGGTAATTATTCTTACAATCCTTTTTTGTAACCTGAATATTTACTTTTACATGTGTTTCCCCCCAAAATAATTCCATAACTCAATATCGATTAAAACAGACTAAAATAAATTACTTTGAGTGTAGAAAGGTTTAATACATTAGAAAGTATTTTAATTGCATAGCACACTTGACTTAGCTACCCGGTGGGGTAAGTGACAGTATATGATCATCCCATGTAAGGGTGTCTGATATGTATAATCCCAAAAACTTAACCTTTGATGAATTTTGTATTAGTGTTTTGTTAACTTGCTTGAAAGTGTTACAGCTTATTACCGTATTCATTCAGTAATTACAGTATTCTTACCCAATTTAATTTTTCATTTTCGAATAACCTAATATTGATACCAGAAATGGGACTGGGTTAACCCTTCAATGCACCGTGTATCCAATCGGTGCATTGTGATTACAATTTAAATCCGTTATTTTTACCGGTATGCCATACCAGCCGATTTTCTAACTTTCGGATGCATAACCGGCTCACTTTATGCACAGGACCGGCCTTAGGTGCTGCGGGGCCCGATTGGGAACATTTTGCGGGACCCCAGTTTTACAAGTAACTTGCACAAGGTCTATAGAACATATACATACACACACACACACTCATACACACACACATATATATAACATTTTTCCATCTGCAAAATGTTCTTGTGAAAAATCTCACTGTGTTCATTGCTTATAGCAACTAATTTTCCAGAGAAATAACTCAAATAAAAATGGAGACAGTGAATAAATTTTAAAACACATATTTCACCCTTGTGTCTCGCAATTTTTCAAGAAGGTTCTGCACCAGTATTTCATAATTTTCTTTTCTTACAAGTAAACCTATCGATCTCGAAATCTAATTTCTTGACCGAACTTGGCAGAGAAGTGTGAAACACCAAGAAACGAGCGTGAGCAAAATTTAGTGCTTTCATCCACAAAGATGGCCGCAGTAGCCAAAAACCTGATTGATCAGAATAAGCCGTAAAAATGTGTTTCAAGTTGAAAATTTCATTTTATTTGTAAAACGGGTAAAGAGAAGAAAACAAAAACACTTTAACCGCACCGGAAGGAAGTAGACATCTATTTCAGGGGATGGTTATCATGGCCGCCATATTGTATCTCGTTCGACTTTTTTTTTTAAATAGGAAGGGTATCATGTAATATACCAAACTGAGCTAGAATTTTACGAGAAACACAATGGTGAAATCGATGTTTCGATAAGTTTATATTTGTAAGGCATAATGAAATGCACATTGATATGCATTCGTTGGTTCAAAGATTTCTTAACAGCTGTATCTTTTTGAAAAGAATTCAAGTCAGGAAAACCTAATGTACGCTAGTAAGAACATCGTAGGTAGTTATTTATGAAAGGTATAATCAGCTTAAAATCGTTATCGACTGCAGACAAAATGAAATGGTGATGAGACGATCACAAACCTTAAGGAAGTGATGGAAGATGGATGACATATTTTCCATCGAGTTAGAAGACAAACCTTCATAAGCAGCTACCTACTCAGTACGCACTAGTATACATTCCATTTACCTTTAACATTTGATTTGTTTCTCAACAACAACAAAAATATATCCACGGGTTTTTTTGCAGGAGAAGGCAAAGTTTGTTCATCGGTTTTGTATTTTTAATATATCTACAATAAGAGAAAGGATATGCAAAGAAGTCTCACTGAGGCTGATTTATTTGATACCATCTTGGTATTCAGGATAGTATTACATGACATAATCAGTAAGAATTCCTGGAACTTTTGCTTAGTGGGATGTTCAAAACAAAAGAGGGTGTGCACTCAGAATAATGATATATTTTTTTTACATAAACTTAAAGAAAACGACATTTTTACACCGAGAAGTGTGTGTAAGTATATTTGGGGGAGTGTTAGGCTGTTGGGGGTGTGGAGAATACTCCCTGGACATAAAATGTTTTGTACAACAAGTTGTAAACGTAAAAAAAATCAAGAAACTACTGCAGAATTAAATTCAGAAAATATTTCCCTATGCCCGGAATTTAATACAAACTATTCATTTACTTGTTAGGGGGAGCCCTTCCCTTGTGGAGTCCATTTATGTACCTCTATTGCAATATGTTGTTGTGTGTACTTGACAACCGAGAGTAGCAGAGTCACCTTAATGGTACCATAGCCACTTGTTTGAGCGCTCCGCAAGCATTGGGGGCCCCGCGAGCAGAATGGCATGTATTAATTACATGTATTAGGAGCAAACATAAGTCATAGGGGCCACAACACACTTGTTTGCTCTGGGGTCTAATGTGCTGTTAAAACGGCACTGGAGAGTAGATTAGACTGGACAAATAATCTTTTAAACACTTCACTGAGTAAAATGATGCATATCTCATGACTCGACCATAGCTGGGCTCGAAGGTATAGTTGCTTGAACCCAGGGGTCTATAACACTGAAATGGAGAATAGTTAATATGAATGTGTAGCACGCCTGAAATGTTAGTCCACCCATATAACAACTAAGTTTTACAGGTTGCCTATCCTCCTGCAGTTTTAGCAAACTACGCAAAAGTCGGCCAAAGAAGAAAACTCGGGAGGGAAGCATTGGAAATATCATTTCGAGGGATGAATCAGCAACATCTCTGTTTTAAGTGAAAATGGAATGTTACGGAATTCACGCTGTTAACACAGGAACAGCTGGGGTTACAAAATGTGCCATGTGTTCTGTTGACGAAGAGATGTATAGGATGTCTTCTTCTTTGTATTTCTTCCAAACAAAAAAATGAGAAGGAGAAACTAATGTTTTCACTCAGTACTACTAAACATTGTGTTTCTAGTGGTGGGTATAAAATTGAGTTGTTGTGTTTTGTAAAACTATTTTAAAGAAATAACGATCATTCCATTAGTATAAGTGCCAATCTATGGATACATTTCTAAGTATGCTTTTATTCTAATCTCAGAGGACCGCGGTAGCTCAGTGGTAGAGTGTCCACCTCTGGCGCATGGGGTCCTAGGTTTGATCCCAGCTAGTACCAAGTGAACTTTGTGAAGGACAAACAGCGTGTGTATGCGTTTTCTCGGAATTCTTCCGTTTCCTCCTACTTTCTTCATTCCACCAATTCCTTCGTTTCTCATCATCACCGTCTCCTTTAGCCTAGCTGGCATAACCGTGGGACGTAAAACGTAAATATTTCATTTCATTTTTTATGATGCAATGGTTGAAAAATATACTTATTGGAGGATAAATTTCGAAAATTAGTGTTTAATCTCTTGTGTTGCAGGAATATTGATCAGAAACTGAAAAAAATCGCCTCTTGTGGTCGCATAATGGACAGTATGGGCCAGGATGGTGCATTTAAGTGAGAAAACATAGTTTTCAGTATTGGACTTCACATTGACATATGCACGTGGTATATCATTTTGTAATAATGGAGTACCTTGAACCTTGCAATTCATATATAATCGGGCACTGAAAAACAGTGTAAGGTTCATATCAAATTAAATATGAAGTACAACAAGTATAGGATATAATTTTTGTTATATGTGGAATACAAAAGTTCATATGATCATAATTAGGTGATTAACCCCAGATGAGATTTTGGTGCTGCGTGTTGTAATATCAGTAAACGGGTCAACAATAAAATATTCAGTTCCCAGCAATATTTGGGTCCGGCACGTCATCAAAATCATGTTTATTGTCACTACGGAAAAACAATCGTCACACGTCTGTGAAGTTGTCCCGCCCACCTAATGAATTTTTCTTTTTCTTATCTACATCGTTAGTTTATCGTTAGTTTACGTTAGTTTTGCTAAAATTATCGGTAGTTTTGCAAAAATAACGATTTTATTCGAGAAATAAATGGGCAGGCCAACTTCACGGTTCCCCGCCCACAAACGAATTTCAAAAGTTTTTCATATCACATCGTTAGTTTATCGTTAGTTTACGTTAGTTTTGCTAAAACTATCGTTAGTTTCGCAAAAATAACGATTTTATTCGAGAAATAAAGTTTCCCGCCAAACGTGAATTAGCCCGCCCATATTGAATTCTCATAAAATTCCAACTCATATCGTTAGTTTATCGTTAGTTTACGTTAGTTTTGCTAAAACTATCGTTAGTTTCGCCAAAATAACGATTTTATTCGAGAAATAAAGTTTCCCGCCAAATGTGAATTAGCCCGCCCATATTGAATTCTCATAAAATTCCAACTCACATCGTTAGTTTATCGTTAGTTTACGTTAGTTTTACTAAAACTATCGTTAGTTTCGAAAAAATAACGATTTTATTCGAGAAATAAATGGGCAGGCCAACTTCACGGTTCCCCGCCCACAAACGAATTTCAAAAGTTTTTCATATCACATCGTTAGTTTATCGTTAGTTTACGTTACTTTTGCTAAAACTATCGTTAGTTTCGCAAAAATAATTATTTTATTCGAGAAATAAAGTTTCCCGCCAACTGTGAATTAGCCCGCCCATATTGAATTCTCATAAAATTCCAACTCATATCGTTAGTTTATCGTTAGTTTACGTTAGTTTTACTGAAACTATCGTTACTTTTGCAAAAATAACGATTTTATTCAAGAAATAATGTTTCCCGCCAACTTTGAATTAGCCGCTCATATTGAAGTCTCATAAAATTCCAACTCACATCGTTAGTTTACGTTAGTTTTACTAAAACTATCGGTACTTTTGCAAAAATAACGATTTTATTCGAGAAATAAATGGGCAGGCCAACTTCACGGTTCCCCGCCCACAAACGAAATTCAAAAGTTTTTCAAATCACATCGTTAGTTTATCGTTAGTTTACGTTAGTTTTGCTAAAACTATCGTTAGTTTCGCCAAAATAACGATTTTATTCGAGAAATAAAGCTTCCCGCCAAATGTGAATTAGCCCGCCCATATTGAATTCTCATAAACTTCCAACTCATATCGTTAGTTTATCGTTAGTTTACGTTTGTTTTACTAAAACTATTGTTAGTTTCGCAAAAATAACGATTTTATTCGAGAAATAAAAGTTCCCGCCAAATGTAAACACAATTACATAGCAGGCATACGCCTATCATGTTCCCTCAGGTACAGTACATGAGAATGTGTCCAGTATGTGCCTTATATACATCTTACGTATGCCTGTTATGTAAATGTGCTGTTAGGGTTTACATTTGGCGGGAACTCGAATAAAATCGTTATTTTTCGAAAACAAACATTAATTTTAGCTAAACTAATGTAAACTAACGTTAAACTAACGATATGAGTAGGAATTTTATGAGAATTCAATATGGATTGACTAATTCACAGTTGGAGGGAAAGTTTATTTCTCGAATAAAATCATTATTTTTGCGAAACTAGCGATAGTTTTAGTAAAACTAACGTAAACTAACGGTAAACTAACGATGTGATAGAAAAAAGTTTTGAAATTCATTTGCGGGTAGGGAACCATGAAGTTGGCCTGCCCATTTATTTCTCAAATAAAATCGTTATTTTTGCAAAACTAACGATAGTTTTAGTAAAACTAACGTAAACTAACGATAAACTAACGATGTGATATGAAAAACTTTTGAAATTCGTTTGTGGACGGGGAACCGTGAAGTTGGCCTGCCCAATTATTTCTCGAATAAAATCGTTATTTTTGCGAAAGTAACGATAGTTTTAGAAAAACTAACGATAAACTAACGATGTGATATGAAAAACTTTTGAAATTCGTTTGTGGGCGGGGAACCGTGAAGTTGGCCTGCCCATTTATTTCTCGAATAAAATCGTTATTTTTGCGAAACTAACGATAGTTTTAGTAAAACTAACGTAAACTAACGATAAACTAACGATGTGAGTTGGAATTTTATGAGAATTCAATATGGGCGGGCTAATTCACATTTGGCGGGAAACTTTATTTCTCGAATAAAATCGTTATTTTGGCGAAACTAACGATAGTTTTAGCAAAACTAACGTAAACTAACGATAAACTAACGATATGAGTTGGAATTTTATGAGAATTCAATATGGGCGGGCTAATTCACATTTGGCGGGAAACTTTATTTCTCGAATAAAATCGTTATTTTTGCGAAACTAACGATAGTTTTAGCAAAACTAACGTAAACTAACGATAAGCTAACGATGTGATATGAAAAACTTTTGAAATTCGTTTGTGGGCGGGGAACCGTGAAGTTGGCCTGCCCATTTATTTCTCGAATAAAATCGTTATGTTTGCAAAACTAACGATAATTTTAGCAAAACTAACGTAAACTAACGATAAACTAACGATGTAGATTAAAAAATGAAAAATTCGTTAGGTGGGCGGGACAACTTCACAGACGTAATCGTCACTGGCATCCAAATCCTTCTCGGGAAAATACTTGCTCTCTGTATCAGACATCTTTCAGTAAAACAAGCAAATTATTCTTTCTTCTAGCACGTAGTTTCCGAATCATTCAACAAACGAAAAAGCAGTACCAGAGCTCCATCGATAGTGTCAAACAATAAATGACAAATGTATTTCGTTTGCTTTGTTTGTCCTCTGCTTATCTCCGCTCGGGAAATTAGAACCACCAGGGGAGGAAAGAAAAAGATAATAACCGTCAGTGTGTATTGCCAACAGTCTAGTGTGAGCCATCTTGTGAAAGGAAACAAAAACTCTCTTTTTTTCTTTCTCACTCAGCTACTAATAAGGTGCTGTCATTTATTGAGGAATAACAGAACTGCAATCAGACGTTTATTTCATTAAATCAGAAACAAAGCAAGTCACTTAAAACTATTTATTTTAAAGACGTAAAGGTTAAGTCCCTGGTAGGGAAGAGGTTAATATTAGATTACATAGAATACAGTACCTTTAAGGCATAATTATTATTATTAAGTATTCTGCCTTTCGGCAGGTCCTGGAACTAATGAGTATTTTTTTTTTTTTCAATTTTAGACTTTGGCCTGGAAATGTTTCTTCCACTTTTGTCGATCTTCAGATTCCTCTTTTAACTCCCAATATTTTCTCCTATCTTTCAAATAAATGATCAGCTGTGTTCTTCTTCTTCCTATTCCTCGCTTCCCTTCCATCTTTCCCTCTATGGCGGTGTGAAGAAGACAATTTCTTCGCAAGATGTGTCCAATCTAATTAGTAAGGCACAATAGTATACATCGTCTGATCGGTGTAGTAACTTATACCCCAGCAACTCTATTGCATCTTCCGGAATTGTATTAATGGAAGAGTCTCAGATTATAATTTTCTTTCGGAGAGGAGGGAGCATACAAATTACGCCAGTGTATGATAAAAGAGATAGACTTTGCCTCTTCCATAATACATAAATAAATAATTCCCCACATATTGTTAGATATGATCATTTTTGTGGGATAAAGTCGTTTATTTGCTGAGGAGATGATTCAACTTATGGAAATCAATTAATATTTTATGTGAAATAAATATACGTGAAGTTGTGTGTCTAGTTATGTGTTAGAAGAAATTAAATAGTAATAAGTAACTTATCCAATGCAGGAAACTTTAAAAAATTAGGACAAATTACTTTCTTGTGTTGAAATTGTGAAAATTTCTGATGTAAATGATGACGAAAAGCTTTCGGATAGGATATGTATGCTTCGGTGTTGTAGGATGTTATCCCACTACCAATCAGGGAATAAATTTTTATGATATTGGGATATACTCAGAAATATCATCGGAAAGGAGGTGGATATAAGGACAAGGAAAAACTAAGTGACTCATACAAACAAAATGGCTCATATCTCATTGGTTAAAAAATTACAATAAAATACACTTTTGTACCGACTTTGTAATTTCAGCTGAAGAGTTCTGTGGGAGGCCGTGCCTAATATAAAATTGGTGTTCAAACTCAGTCCCTTCTGGCTCTGCCTACATTTATTTATACGAGGCGCATCCAGAAGTAAGTTTCCCACGCGTTCCATAGCTAGGAAACCGCATGTTGCGCGAAACGACTGCGTGCACGTGAGAGAGTATAGTCCTAGCACGGTGCATGCGCTACTGGAATTTCCCTAGTGCTCTCAGTAGTGTCGTAGCAGTGGCTGAAGATAGACGTTCCTATTCCAGCTTCCGCCGTGTCTGTTGTTCAAGAAGTTGTATACCAGGTGGATGCCGAAGCAACTGACTCCAGAACACAAAGTAAGGCACAGGGATCAGCATTGACATTTTTGCAACGGTACCACAATAAGAGAGAAGAGTTTCTGGACCGGATCATCACAGGGGATGAAATCACTGCGTTCCTCATTGATGGACTGTATCACACAAACGCTGGTTCGTTCTTTAATAATTCGGTTTAATAATATTGTTAATATTTCTTACAATTCCCGAGTTAAACTAAAATGCACATTGAACACAACGATGAAGCAGCTATAGGCTACGCGCTCACTCACACACTGCTGCTATACACAGTTTCAACAAGCACCTACCCTTTCTTCTTCTTCTTCTACAGCTAACAAGTTACTTTGAACAAACATCTTTAAACAAAACTAAACAATTTAAATAAACAAGTTAGGACTAAACATAGCCCCCACCCTTGAACGATCTAGTTCAAGATACACACAAAGATGAATTGGTAATACTTGAAAGAACTGTAAAAATTGAAACAATATGTAAATGGAAAAGTTCTGTCACTGTAAGTGGACCTGTATGCTTGTTTCCTTGCGACACACGACAATTATTACTAAAGCGCTTACAATATGCAACAGTTCGCTCAAGTTTCACCAACGATGAACAATTGTCAATAATGGAGGTATCAACATGAACATGCATACAAACTATATGTTTTCTTTCCTCTTGGTTGACTAACTTTGAATCCACTGTATATTCATTACACTCTGGGAGAATGGGGTTTTTTAGCCACTCTGGGCCTGAGAACCATAAGTGATGTACAAGTAAGGCAGAAGGTAATAAACCTCGAGAACCACAGTCTGCTGGATTATTCTTTGAATCCACTTTGAGCCACTTCACTGATGGCAAAAGAGTTTGAATCTTTGCTACACGATTCGCGACAAACACTATCCATCTGCTTGAATCTGAATTCAGCCACTATAACACAACAAGTAGAGTCAGAATAGGCAATTACATCATGCACTTCCAAACGTAATGAATTTAATATGAGATTAATCATTTTAGCTAATAGCAAGGCACCACAGAGCTCTAATCGGGGCAAGGACACTTGTTTGATTGGAGCAACCTTCGTTTTTCCCATAACAATGTTCACACTCACTTGGCCGTCTTGAGATACAGACCTCATATATACCACTCCACAATAGGCCTTTTCGGAAGAATCACAAAATCCTATTAACTCTCTTCTCGTAGCCTGAGTGACACTGATACACCTGTTGATTTTGATGTTTTTCAATAAAGAAAGCTCTGAGTAGTAATTCCTCCATTTTCTCAAAATCCATTCAGGAACTGGACTGTCCCATTCTAAATTTAGTTTCCAAATTTCTTGCAATAATATTTTCGCAATAATAGTAGTTGGAGAAATCAAACCTAATGGATCGAACACTTTTGCACTTTCTGATAAAATATTACGCTTAGTTACAACTGACTTAACTGACACAAGATTGACATTATACGAAAATGCATCATTTGATGGATACCACAGAATTCCTAACGTTTTCACTGAATTACTACTATCAAAGTCTAAACTACTCGTTGCTTGTTTCAAATGGGAGGGTACGGAGTCCAAAACGTTGGGACTGTTGGATGCCCATTTTCTCAGTTCAAAACCTCCTTTCTGCAATAATGCACTGAGTTGTTCTTGTAACTGAATTGCTTCACTAACTGAATTGGCACCACTGATCAAGTCATCAACAAAAAAGTCTTGCATCACTACAGCCGCTGCGATAGGAAATGATTCTTCTTCATATTTCGCTAATTGCTGCAAACTTTTCACTGCTAAATATGGTGCTGAAGCTGTACCATAAGTAACCGTCACAAGCCTGTAATCTTTGATCGGAAGATTAGGTTTTTCACGATACACAATTCGCTGGAAGTCTCTATGTTCGGGTTGGATTCTCACCTGTCTATACATTTTCTCAATATCAGCAGTCAATGCCACATTATGTTGTCTAAAACGCACAAGTAATGGAATTAAGTCACACTGCAACCTAGGTCCGACAAGTAACTTATCATTCAATGACACATTAGATGAAGTTTTACAACTACCATCAAAAACTACTCTCAGTTTTGTTGTAGAACTGGAATCTTTCAACACTGCGTGATGAGGTAAATAACACACTTCATTGGTTGGTTTCAGTATTTCACTTTCTGGAATAATCTCCATATGCCCAAGTACCTCATATTCATGCATAAAATCTACATATAATTGACGCATTTTAGACCTCTTCTTCAACCTACTTTCTACTTGCTTAAGGCGTTTAATTGCCACTTCACGTGACTCACCAAGTCTTGCACTGTTGTCGCGAAACGGTAACTGCACATGAAACCTACCTGTCTCATCTCTTTGATGGGTCTTCTCGAAATAAATTTCACACTGTTTTTCTTCTGACGACATTATATTTTGTGTAGGAATATCTTCCAATTCCCAAAACTGTTGCAAAATTCTTTCACTGTTGCACTGGATATGATATGTTGACGCTGTGAATTCTTTACGTCGCATTTCGTAGTCGCCAATAGAACCAAACAACACCCATCCTAATTTGGTATTCACTGCTACGGGAGAACCATTAACACCACTACACACACCCGCCAATAGCAATTGAGGGTAAATATCTGCACCCAATAACAGATCGATTCTGTCAGGAACATTAAAATTCGGATCTGCTAATGTTAAGTTGTTAACATGCGACCACTGCTTGCTTTTATGAATATACCGTTTCGGTAGCATGCCTGTTACCTTTGGCAATACTAACGCTTCTATAGAAAATTCTGACTTAACATCATAACTTGATGTAAACACAATATTAACAACACCTTTTGCTCGAGCAACGTTACTGGAACTCAGTCCCGAAACATGTACATAAACCGGCTGTTTTTGTAAACCGAGTCGTTGTATGCAGTTTTCTGACACAAAGCTTTTTTCACTGGCTGAATCTAACAAGGCTCTCACAGGTTGTAAATTACCATATGAATCCTTCACCATCACTACTGCAGTTTGTAATAACACTGCATGTTGCACATTAGTTTCACTTGAAAAATGAGTCCCCACTGAAACACCTGAGTTCTGTTTATTTGGAAAATGAAGTAAAGTATGATGACGTTTGCCACACTCACGACACGATGCTGATTTGCAACTGGATAGTTTATGATTAGATTGTAAACAATTAAAGCACAATGCTTTGTTTTTCACTAAAGAATGACGTTCGTCAACTGACAGCGAAAGAAAGTCATCACATTTATGCAAAGGATGATTTTTGCTTTTGCACTGGCAACACGACAATTGAGCTGAAGCATGATGCGCTATTGTTGATTTTTTATTACTCTTGTTTGGCTCACTGGGTGGGGTTGATCTTGCATTTGAAGTGCTACTTGCTAATGCGCGACACCTATGATCTATGAATTTCACCAATTGGTCAAATGTTGGTAGTTCACTGTCTGACAATGAAAGTTCCCACTGCCTTTTTGTTTCACTGTCTAGCTTCTCTGTTATATGAAATATAAGCAAAGGATCCCATTCGTTTACTTTTATGTCCAACACTGATAACGATCGCACACACTCAACACTTGTATCCAACAACCGACGTAATGCGCCAGCTGATTCTTGCTGCACTTGACCTTGACTTACAAACCGCCGCAAGATAGACGTGACTAATTCTCGTTTATTTTGATACCTTAAATTTAACAGGTCCCAAGCTTCTTTATAGTTATCGTCAGTTATTTGTATAGATTGAATAAGTGTTGCTGCTTCACCTTGCAGACTAGCTTTTAAGTACTGAAGTTTTTGTGCACCCGTCAATTTTTCATTATTATGCACTGCTGCGATAAACAAATCACGAAACGAAAGCCAATCATTTAAGTTCCCGCTAAAGCACGGCAACTGCAATTTTGGAAGTCGAATTTCTGTTGTGTTTTTTTGAATATTCACATCACTAGAAGAAGCGTGAGATATTTTACCCTGCACTTCCACTAATTTCACGTTAAGCTTTGTAAGTCTATCTTCAATAGCAGCAAGCTCTTCTTCTTGCACCAAATAAATTTCTTCTTCGGCACACAAGTTACTGGCTAGCAAAAAAAGCTCATTTGTTTCACGTGACAGTTCACTCACTTTGTTTTTGTAGACCTGAACTACACTAATATCTTCCTGTTCTGTGATATTGTTTATGCAGTTTTCAGCACGAGTGACCTTTCCTTTTAAAACATGCTTTCGGGAATTGTAAGCTTCCATTGTCGCCCACACAGTTTTTTCTTTCTTGTTAACACACAAGTCTTAGCACGTAGGTCACATAAAACACATAAACACGTATTAACATCTGGGTAGGAGGACCAAATCTTTATGATGGACTGTATCACACAAACGCTGGTTCGTTCTTTAATAATTCGGTTTAATAATATTGTTAATATTTCTTACAATTCCCGAGTTAAACTAAAATGCACATTGAACACAACGATGAAGCAGCTATAGGCTACGCGCTCACTCACACACTGCTGCTATACACAGTTTCAACAAGCACCTACCCTTTCTTCTTCTTCTTCTACAGCTAACAAGTTACTTTGAACAAACATCTTTAAACAAAACTAAACAATTTAAATAAACAAGTTAGGACTAAACACTCATCAAGCATAATTTGGCGTCTTACTGAAAATTGTCTATACCAGCAACGCACCATCTGCTTGCTCATGACGTTAGGCTCATAGAGCTGACACAGCTGACGATGGATTTCAGTCGACGCTAACCCCTGTAAATTCAAAAACTTTATCACTGCTCGCACTTCACATGCGGCGGGAGCTGGAATAGGAGCGTCTATCTTCAACCACAGCCACGGCGCAACTGAGAGCACTAGGGAATTTCCGCTGGCGCATGCGCCATGCTAGGACCTTGCACTCTTATGTGCACATAGTGCTTCGCGCAACGTACAGTTTCGTAGCTATAGGACGCATGGGAAACTTACTTTCTGGATGCGCCTCGTACAAGGTAGACTTTAGGAATTTCTGTGTGAACAAGCGCCATCAGTTCATCAGTATTCTAAACACTATAGACCTTCTTGGTTTGGTAATATACTTTAGTGAAGTTCAATATTAAAGAACCTGAAGGTAAAGATATTGACCTACGTTTGAAGTAAATTTCAGGAAGGCACATTACATCATGTTGCAGGAATGATATACTAAGTGAATCAAATTCAATCGAACATCGCCAGATGATATGTTGGAGGAATCTCAAAAAACGTTAAAGAGTAAATGAGATCACGTAATTCATCGTTTAAAAGGATTTTGCAAGGAAAACATTTTCTTACAAATTTATCTGCTTAATGTATATCCATGAGTTTGTAGTTCAATTTCTGAAATATATATATATGAATGAAAGTCAATATGTTAGTGACTTAATAACTCTTGAACCACCTGATCGATATCGATAAAAGTTTCAGTAGATGAGGTTTTTATCATTTTTTTATCATTTCACTTTGACAGTACAACGTAGGGGAGGGGGAGGTATTTAAAAACTGATCGAAAATCACCGACATTAGTGTCGAATCCACAGATTTCGGTGTCGCTGAGATGAATAATGACACTTCCAATGCGTTTAAATCCAAATTCAGCCCCGCGACTTGGAAGAGGGGATGAACGATATTAGTGTCGATTCCATAGTTTTAAGAGTCGTTGAGAGCAACAGTGACACTTCCGATGCCGTTTAAATCCAAATTCAGCCCCGTAACTTAGAGAGTGGGAGAAATATGTATATGAACATGATTGAAGATGACTGATATTAGTGTGGAATCCACAGATTTCGGTGTCGCTGAGATGAATAATGACACTTCCAATGCGTTTAAATCCAAATTCAGCCCCGCGACTTGGAAGAGGGGATGAACGATATTAGTGTCGATTCCATAGTTTTAAGAGTCGTTGAGAGAAACAGTGACACTTCCGATGCCGTTTAAATCCAAATTCATCCCCGTAACTTAGGGAGTGGGAGAAATATGTATATGAACATGATTGAAGATGACTGATATTAGTGTGGAATCCACAGATTTCGGTGTCGCTGAGATAAATAATGACACTTCCAATGCGTTTAAATCCAAATTCAGCCCCGCGACTTGGAAGAGGGGATGAACGATATTAGTGTCGATTCCATAGTTTTAAGAGTCGTTGAGAGAAACAGTGACACTTCCGATGCCGTTTAAATCCAAATTCATCCCCGTAACTTAGGGAGTGGGAGAAATATGTATATGAACATGATTGAAGATGACTGATATTAGTGTGGAATCCACAGATTTCGGTGTCGCTGAGATAAATAATGACACTTCCAATGCGTTTAAATCCAAATTCAGCCCCGCGACTTGGAAGAGGGGATGAACGATATTAGTGTCGATTCCATAGTTTTAAGAGTCGTTGAGAGAAACAGTGACACTTCCGATGCCGTTTAAATCCAAATTCATCCCCGTAACTTAGGGAGTGGGAGAAATATGTATATGAACATGATTGAAGATGACTGATATTAGTGTGGAATCCACAGATTTCGGTGTCGCTGAGATAAATAATGACACTTCCAATGCGTTTAAATCCAAATTCAGCCCCGCGACTTGGAAGAGGGGATGAACGATATTAGTGTCGATTCCATAGTTTTAAGAGTCGTTGAGAGAAACAGTGACACTTCCAATGCCGTTTAAATCCAAATTCATCCCCGTAACTTAGGGAGTGGGAGAAATATGTATATGAACATGATTGAAGATGACTGATATTAGTGTCGAATCCACAGATTTCGGTGTCGCTGAGATGAATAATGACACTTCCAATACGTTTAAATCCAAATTCAGCCCCGCGACTTGGAAGAGGGGATGAACGATATTAGTGTCGATTCCATAGTTTTAAGAGTCGTTGGGAGAAACAGTGACACTTCCGATGCCGTTTCAATCCAAATTCATCCCCGTAACTTAGGGAGTGGGAGAAATATGTATATGAACATGATTGAAGATGACTGATATTAGTGTCGAATCCACAGATTTCGGTGTCGCTGAGATGAATAATGACACTTCCAATACGTTTAAATCCAAATTCAGCCCCGCGACTTGGAAGAGGGGATGAACGATATTAGTGTCGATTCCATAGTTTTAAGAGTCGTTGAGAGAAACAGTGACACTTCCGATGCCGTTTAAATCCAAATTCATCCCCGTAACTTAGGGAGTGGGAGAAATATGTATATGAACATGATTGAAGATGACTGATATTAGTGTCGAATCCACAGATTTCGGTGTCGCTGAGATGAATAATGACACTTCCAATGCGTTTAAATCCAAATTCAGCCCCGCGACTTGGAAGAGGGGATGAACGATATTAGTGTCGATTCCATAGTTTTAAGAGTCGTTGAGAGCAACAGTGACACTTCCGATGCCGTTTAAATCCAAATTCAGCCCCGTAACTTAGGGAGTGGGAGAAATATGTATATGAACATGATTGAAGATGACTGATATTAGTGTGGAATCCACAGATTTCGGTGTCGCTGAGATAAATAATGACACTTCCAATGCGTTTAAATCCAAATTCATCCCCGTAACTTAGGGAGTGGGAGAAATATGTATATGAATATGATTGAAGATGACTGATATTAGTGTCGAATCCACAGATTTCGGTCTCGCTGAGATGAATAATGACACTTCCAATACGTTTAAATCCAAATTCAGCCCCGCGACTTGGAAGAGGGGATGAACGATATTAGTGTCGATTCCATAGTTTTAAGAGTCGTTGAGAGCAACAGTGACACTTCCGATGCCGTTTAAATCCAAATTCAGCCCCGTAACTTAGAGAGTGGGAGAAATATGTATATGAACATGATTGAAGATGACTGATATTAGTGTGGAATCCACAGATTTCGGTGTCGTTGAGATGAATAATGACACTTCCAATGCGTTTAAATCCAAATTCAGCCCCGCGACTTGGAAGAGGGGATGAACGATATTAGTGTCGATTCCATAGTTTTAAGAGTCGTTGAGAGAAACAGTGACACTTCCGATGCCGTTTAAATCCAAATTCAGCCCCGTAACTTAGGGAGTGGGAGAAATATGTATATGAACATGATTGAAGATGACTGATATTAGTGTCGAATCCACAGATTTCGGTGTCGCTGAGATGAATAATGACACTTCCAATGCGTTTAAATCCAAATTCAGCCCCGCGACTTGGAAGAGGGGATGAACGATATTAGTGTCGATTCCATAGTTTTAAGAGTCGTTGAGAGAAACAGTGACACTTCCGATGCCGTTTAAATCCAAATTCATCCCCGTAACTTAGGGAGTGGGAGAAATATGTATATGAACATGATTGAAGATGACTGATATTAGTGTCGAATCCACAGATTTCGGTGTCGCTGAGATGAATAATGACACTTCCAATACGTTTAAATCCAAATTCAGCCCCGCGACTTGGAAGAGGGGATGAACGATATTAGTGTCGATTCCATAGTTTTAAGAGTCGTTGGGAGAAACAGTGACACTTCCGATGCCGTTTCAATCCAAATTCATCCCCGTAACTTAGGGAGTGGGAGAAATATGTATATGAACATGATTGAAGATGACTGATATTAGTGTCGAATCCACAGATTTCGGTGTCGCTGAGATGAATAATGACACTTCCAATACGTTTAAATCCAAATTCAGCCCCGCGACTTGGAAGAGGGGATGAACGATATTAGTGTCGATTCCATAGTTTTAAGAGTCGTTGAGAGAAACAGTGACACTTCCGATGCCGTTTAAATCCAAATTCATCCCCGTAACTTAGGGAGTGGGAGAAATATGTATATGAACATGATTGAAGATGACTGATATTAGTGTCGAATCCACAGATTTCGGTGTCGCTGAGATGAATAATGACACTTCCAATGCGTTTAAATCCAAATTCAGCCCCGCGACTTGGAAGAGGGGATGAACGATATTAGTGTCGATTCCATAGTTTTAAGAGTCGTTGAGAGCAACAGTGACACTTCCGATGCCGTTTAAATCCAAATTCAGCCCCGTAACTTAGGGAGTGGGAGAAATATGTATATGAACATGATTGAAGATGACTGATATTAGTGTGGAATCCACAGATTTCGGTGTCGCTGAGATAAATAATGACACTTCCAATGCGTTTAAATCCAAATTCATCCCCGTAACTTAGGGAGTGGGAGAAATATGTATATGAATATGATTGAAGATGACTGATATTAGTGTCGAATCCACAGATTTCGGTCTCGCTGAGATGAATAATGACACTTCCAATACGTTTAAATCCAAATTCAGCCCCGCGACTTGGAAGAGGGGATGAACGATATTAGTGTCGATTCCATAGTTTTAAGAGTCGTTGAGAGCAACAGTGACACTTCCGATGCCGTTTAAATCCAAATTCATCCCCGTAACTTAGAGAGTGGGAGAAATATGTATATGAACATGATTGAAGATGACTGATATTAGTGTGGAATCCACAGATTTCGGTGTCGCTGAGATGAATAATGACACTTCCAATGCGTTTAAATCCAAATTCAGCCCCGCGACTTGGAAGAGGGGATGAACGATATTAGTGTCGATTCCATAGTTTTAAGAGTCGTCGAGAGAAACAGTGACACTTCCGATGCCGTTTAAATCCAAATTCAGCCCCGTAACTTAGGGAGTGGGAGAAATATGTATATGAACATGATTGAAGATGACTGATATTAGTGTCGAATCCACAGATTTCGGTGTCGCTGAGATGAATAATGACACTTCCAATGCGTTTAAATCCAAATTCAGCCCCGCGACTTGGAAGAGGGGATGAACGATATTAGTGTCGATTCCATAGTTTTAAGAGTCGTTGAGAGAAACAGTGACACTTCCGATGCCGTTTAAATCCAAATTCAGCCCCGTAACTTAGGGAGTGGGAGAAATATGTATATGAACATGATTGAAGATGACTGATATTAGTGTGGAATCCACAGATTTCGGTGTCGCTGAGATGAATAATGACACTTCCAATGCGTTTAATTCCAAATTCAGCCCCGCGACTTGGAAGAGGGGATGAACGATATTAGTGTCGATTCCATAGTTTTAAGAGTCGTTGAGAGCAACAGTGACACTTCCGATGCCGTTTAAATCCAAATTCATCCCCGTAACTTAGGGAGTGGGAGAAATATGTATATGAACATGATTGAAGATGACTGATATTAGTGTCGAATCCACAGATTTCGGTGTCGCTGAGATGAATAATGACACTTCCAATACGTTTAAATCCAAATTCAGCCCCGCGACTTGGAAGAGGGGATGAACGATATTAGTGTCGATTCCATAGTTTTAAGAGTCGTTGAGAGCAACAGTGACACTTCCGATGCCGTTTAAATCCAAATTCAGCCCCGTAACTTAGAGAGTGGGAGAAATATGTATATGAACATGATTGAAGATGACTGATATTAGTGTGGAATCCACAGATTTCGGTGTCGCTGAGATGAATAATGACACTTCCAATGCGTTTAAATCCAAATTCAGCCCCGCGACTTGGAAGAGGGGATGAACAATATTAGTGTCGATTCCATAGTTTTAAGAGTCGTTGAGAGAAACAGTGACACTTCCGATGCCGTTTAAATCCAAATTCATCCCCGTAACTTAGGGAGTGGGAGAAATATGTATATGAACATGATTGAAGATGACTGATATTAGTGTCGAATCCACAGATTTCGGTGTCGCTGAGATGAATAATGACACTTCCAATGCGTTTAAATCCAAATTCAGCCCCGCGACTTGGAAGAGGGGATGAACGATATTAGTGTCGATTCCATAGTTTTAAGAGTCGTTGAGAGCAACAGTGACACTTCCGATGCCGTTTAAATCCAAATTCAGCCCCGTAACTTAGGGAGTGGGAGAAATATGTATATGAACATGATTGAAGATGACTGATATTAGTGTCGAATCCACAGATTTCGGTGTCGCTGAGATGAATAATGACACTTCCAATACGTTTAAATCCAAATTCAGCCCCGCGACTTGGAAGAGGGGATGAACGATATTAGTGTCGATTCCATAGTTTTAAGAGTCGTTGAGAGCAACAGTGACACTTCCGATGCCGTTTAAATCCAAATTCAGCCCCGTAACTTAGAGAGTGGGAGAAATATGTATATGAACATGATTGAAGATGACTGATATTAGTGTGGAATCCACAGATTTCGGTGTCGCTGAGATGAATAATGACACTTCCAATGCGTTTAAATCCAAATTCAGCCCCGCGACTTGGAAGAGGGGATGAACGATATTAGTGTCGATTCCATAGTTTTAAGAGTCGTTGAGAGAAACAGTGACACTTCCGATGCCGTTTAAATCCAAATTCAGCCCCGTAACTTAGGGAGTGGGAGAAATATGTATATGAACATGATTGAAGATGACTGATATTAGTGTGGAATCCACAGATTTCGGTGTCGCTGAGATGAATAATGACACTTCCAATGCGTTTAAATCCAAATTCAGCCCCGCGACTTGGAAGAGGGGATGAACGATATTAGTGTCGATTCCATAGTTTTAAGAGTCGTTGAGAGCAACAGTGACACTTCCGATGCCGTTTAAATCCAAATTCATCCCCGTAACTTAGGGAGTGGGAGAAATATGTATATGAACATGATTGAAGATGACTGATATTAGTGTGGAATCCACAGATTTCGGTGTCGCTGAGATGAATAATGACACTTCCAATGCGTTTAAATCCAAATTCAGCCCCACGACTTGGAAGAGGGGATGAACGATATTAGTGTCGATTCCATAGTTTTAAGAGTCGTTGAGAGCAACAGTGACACTTCCGATGCCGTTTAAATCCAAATTCATCCCCGTAACTTAGAGAGTGGGAGAAATATGTATATGAACATGATTGAAGATGACTGATATTAGTGTGGAATCCACAGATTTCGGTGTCGCTGAGATGAATAATGACACTTCCAATGCGTTTAAATCCAAATTCAGCCCTGCGACTTGGAAGAGGGGATGAACGATATTAGTGTCGATTTCATAGTTTTAAGAGTCGTTGAGAGAAACAGTGACACTTCCGATGCCGTTTAAATCCAAATTCAGCCCCGTAACTTAGAGAGTGGGAGAAATATGTATATGAACATGATTGAAGATGACTAATATTAGTGTCGAATCCACAGATTTCGGTGTCGCTGAGATAAATAATGACACTTCCAATACGTTTAAATCCAAATTCAGCCCCGCGACTTGGAAGAGGGGATGAACGATATTAGTGTCGATTCCATAGTTTTAAGAGTCGTTGAGGGAAACAGTGACACTTCCGATGCCGTTTAAATCCAAATTCAGCCCCGTAACTTAGAGAGTGGGAGAAATATGTATATGAACATGATTGAAGATGACTGATATTAGTGTCGAATCCACAGATTTCGGTGTCGCTGAGATGAATAATGACACTTCCAATACGTTTAAATCCAAATTCAGCCCCGCGACTTGGAAGAGGGGATGAACGATATTAGTGTCGATTCCATAGTTTTAAGAGTCGTTGAGAGCAACAGTGACACTTCCGATGCCGTTTAAATCCAAATTCAGCCCCGTAACTTAGAGAGTGGGAGAAATATGTATATGAACATGATTGAAGATGACTGATATTAGTGTGGAATCCACAGATTTCGGTGTCGCTGAGATGAATAATGACACTTCCAATGCGTTTAAATCCAAATTCAGCCCCGCGACTTGGAAGAGGGGATGAACGATATTAGTGTCGATTCCATAGTTTTAAGAGTCGTTGAGAGCAACAGTGACACTTCCGATGCCGTTTAAATCCAAATTCATCCCCGTAACTTAGGGAGTGGGAGAAATATGTATATGAACATGATTGAAGATGACTGATATTAGTGTCGAATCCACAGATTTCGGTGTCGCTGAGATGAATAATGACATTTCCAATGCGTTTAAATCCAAATTCAGCCCCGCGACTTGGAAGAGGGGATGAACGATATTAGTGTCGATTCCATAGTTTTAAGAGTCGTTGAGAGCAACAGTGACACTTCCGATGCCGTTTAAATCCAAATTCATCCCCGTAACTTAGGGAGTGGGAGAAATATGTATATGAACATGATTGAAGATGACTGATATTAGTGTGGAATCCACAGATTTCGGTGTCGCTGAGATGAATAATGACACTTCCAATACGTTTAAATCCAAATTCAGCCCCGCGACTTGGAAGAGGGGATGAACGATATTAGTGTCGATTCCATAGTTTTAAGAGTCGTTGAGAGAAACAGTGACACTTCCGATGCCGTTTAAATCCAAATTCAGCCCCGTAACTTAGAGAGTGGGAGAAATATGTATATGAACATGATTGAAGATGACTGATATTAGTGTGGAATCCACAGATTTCGGTGTCGCTGAGATGAATAATGACACTTCCAATGCGTTTAAATCCAAATTCAGCCCCGCGACTTGGAAGAGGGGATGAACGATATTAGTGTCGATTCCATAGTTTTAAGAGTCGTTGAGAGAAACAGTGACACTTTCGATGCCGTTTAAATCCAAATTCAGCCCCGTAACTTAGGGAGTGGGAGAAATATGTATATGAACATGATTGAAGATGACTGATATTAGTGTGGAATCCACAGATTTCGGTGTCGCTGAGATGAATAATGACACTTCCAATGCGTTTAAATCCAAATTCAGCCCCGCGACTTGGAAGAGGGGATGAACGATATTAGTGTCGATTCCATAGTTTTAAGAGTCGTTGAGAGCAACAGTGACACTTCCGATGCCGTTTAAATCCAAATTCATCCCCGTAACTTAGGGAGTGGGAGAAATATGTATATGAACATGATTGAAGATGACTGATATTAGTATCGAATCCACAGATTTCGGTGTCGCTGAGATGAATAATGACACTTCCAATACGTTTAAATCCAAATTCAGCCCCGCGACTTGGAAGAGGGGATGAACGATATTAGTGTCGATTCCATAGTTTTAAGAGTCGTTGAGAGCAACAGTGACACTTCCGATGCCGTTTAAATCCAAATTCAGCCCCGTAACTTAGAGAGTGGGAGAAATATGTATATGAACATGATTGAAGATGACTGATATTAGTGTGGAATCCACAGATTTCGGTGTCGCTGAGATGAATAATGACACTTCCAATGCGTTTAAATCCAAATTCAGCCCTGCGACTTGGAAGAGGGGATGAACGATATTAGTGTCGATTTCATAGTTTTAAGAGTCGTTGAGAGAAACAGTGACACTTCCGATGCCGTTTAAATCCAAATTCAGCCCCGTAACTTAGAGAGTGGGAGAAATATGTATATGAACATGATTGAAGATGACTAATATTAGTGTCGAATCCACAGATTTCGGTGTCGCTGAGATAAATAATGACACTTCCAATACGTTTAAATCCAAATTCAGCCCCGCGACTTGGAAGAGGGGATGAACGATATTAGTGTCGATTCCATAGTTTTAAGAGTCGTTGAGAGCAACAGTGACACTTCCGATGCCGTTTAAATCCGAATTCAGCCCCGTAACTTAGAGAGTGGGAGAAATATGTATATGAACATGATTGAAGATGACTGATATTAGTGTGGAATCCACAGATTTCGGTGTCGCTGAGATGAATAATGACATTTCCAATGCGTTTAAATCCAAATTCAGCCCCGCGACTTGGAAGAGGGGATGAACGATATTAGTGTCGATTCCATAGTTTTAAGAGTCGTTGAGAGCAACAGTGACACTTCCGATGCCGTTTAAATCCAAATTCATCCCCGTAACTTAGAGAGTGGGAGAAATATGTATATGAACATGATTGAAGATGACTGATATTAGTGTGGAATCCACAGATTTCGGTGTCGCTGAGATGAATAATGACACTTCCAATGCGTTTAAATCCAAATTCAGCCCCGCGACTTGGAAGAGGGGATGAACGATATTAGTGTCGATTCCATAGTTTTAAGAGTCGTTGAGAGCAACAGTGACACTTCCGATGCCGTTTAAATCCAAATTCAGCCCCGTAACTTAGGGAGTGGGAGAAATATGTATATGAACATGATTGAAGATGACTGATATTAGTGTGGAATCCACAGATTTCGGTGTCGCTGAGATGAATAATGACACTTCCAATGCGTTTAAATCCAAATTCAGCCCCGCGACTTGGAAGAGGGGATGAACGATATTAGTGTCGATTCCATAGTTTTAAGAGTCGTTGAGAGCAACAGTGACACTTCCGATGCCGTTTAAATCCAAATTCAGCCCCGTAACTTAGGGAGTGGGAGAAATATGTATATGAACATGATTGAAGATGACTGATATTAGTGTGGAATCCATAGATTTCGGTGTCGCTGAGATGAATAATGACACTTCCAATGCGTTTAAATCCAAATTCAGCCCCGCGACTTGGAAGAGGGGATGAACGATATTAGTGTCGATTCCATAGTTTTAAGAGTCGTTGAGAGCAACAGTGACACTTCCGATGCCGTTTAAATCCAAATTCAGCCCCGTAACTTAGGGAGTGGGAGAAATATGTATATGAACATGATTGAAGATGACTGATATTAGTGTCGAATCCACAGATTTCGGTGTCGCTGAGATGAATAATGACACTTCCAATGCGTTTAAATCCAAATTCAGCCCCGCGACTTGGAAGAGGGGATGAACGATATTAGTGTCGAATCCATAGTTTTCGGAGTCGCTGAGAGGAACAGTGAGACTTCCGATGCCGTTTAAATCCAAATTCACCCCTTTATATCTAAAATGAAACTATTCTTCCCGTGCGAAGGCGGAAATTCTGCTAGTTTTAAAAAATACGTAAAAAATGTAGCACTAACATATTTATCTTGCAATGACATTTGAAACGATATACTACCTGCTCGGTTTGCTATTTGAAATTTGTAAATTGTTATCTTTCACTTTTTCTTGGTGGTTCCTTGGGCGAACTTACCAGCTGAACCATAGTTAATTGATTAATAGTCAGTCACACCTTTCGTTAGTAGCGAGTCTATATAAGGTGTGACACCTACAGTTTAAGTGGGATCAGTACCAATGTTGTGTATTCCATGCTCTCCCACCCTAAATCGAACCCGGACCTGTTTTCACCGAAGGACGTGCGCTAACCACTGGACTAGCGAGAAGGATTGGCAAGACCATGTGACGTATAACTTAAAGAAATATATTATTCTGGTTAATTAGAGCTCAATATAAACAGAAAACTGCTCACGTTGCTGGTAATCCAATAGATTAAAAAATAAATAAGTTTACAAGGGGGTAGATTTATAGTTGTTAGAAAAAAATCTGCATTCCTCAATGAAATTTCTCGTTTCAATCACTTGAAAATGAATAAAGTGTGAATGAGTATTGTTGTAACAGAAAAAAACAAGTGTTGTCAAATAGAACCTTCATTCGGAGGCTTTTTTTTCTTATCTTTAAGAGGGACGTATAAAAGATATTTTTTGCTGAAGACTTGTAATTATAAAGGTAACTAAGAAAGTTCTGTCACTTTTTCACCCACCACCTTCGAATATCGATATGTCACCTAAGCCGTACCTGGAAGATCACAAATAGCCCCCATCAGCATCGACGACCTTCTACCAACCTTCTGGAAGGCCATAGATTCGATCGCGGTAGAACTTGGTGGGCTGTGAAGCGAAGAAAGTATCAAGTGTATTTTGCACCTCTACTAGGGATTTGAACTGGCGTCCTCTAAGTTGATTGTCCAAGGAATGAAAAAGGTGATAATCGGAGGATGCAATATCCGGGCAATATGGCGGATGCAATAGTGTTTCCCATCCAAGGCGTAGAATGGTGTCCCGGGTCATCCTAGCCACGTGCGACTTAACGTTGTCCTGTTACAGATTCAGAAGTGCAGAGTTTTGAATTTTTCTTGAACACGGCTCAACTGCTGACAGTATACAGTCGCTTTGATACTCTGAGCAGCTGGTAACAGTTTTCAATGCACGATGCCGCGAGCAGTTCACCAAACTCACAGGAGGACCTTCGTCTGGTGCAATGCTGGTTTTGGCTGTTTTTGAACTGGTTTATGGGATGCTAATCAATGATGTCGGCGCCGCGGAGCTTCGTGCAGGACCACTTCTCATCACATATCAACACCCTGTCCAGAAATGGCTCCTTCCTCAGCAAAGAAACACAGGTGTCTGCTCGTGTTGTCTTCTGGCCCGGAGTCAAATCATGTGGGACCCATCGATCCAATCTGTAGAGTTTCCCAAGTTGATGAAGGTGCTGCCGAAAGGTTTATCCACTCACAGTGAGTTGTAGTCTCTGTTCCTCACATGTCTGGCTACTGTTCGCCTCAGTTGCATGTGTACATGTATTGTACATGTGTTGGGCTTCCGGCACGTGGTTCGTCTTCGAGTGTTTCGTCACCGTCCTTAAACTTGTTAAACCATCGCTGCATTGTCCGCATAGTCACGACACCCTCACCAAAGCCCTGGCATATGTTCCCCCCGCTGCAGCGGCGTTTGTCCCCAGTTTGAACTCGTACAGCATACACGCCCTTATGACGCTCTGTGGAGACTCTGTCCTTACCCAAGTTCATGGCGTAACTGAACTGCCACAACCAGGTAGTATGTTGGATATACCCACACGAACAACTGACCTTCGTCTTATCTCCATTCGCATTCAACTCACAGTGTGAGGGGCAATTGAACACAGACCTTTACAAAAAGCGACAGAGCTTTTTTGTTTACCTTTATAGAACCATCATTCGAAGGCTTTTTTTGTTTAAGGGAGACGTATGAAAAATAATGACTTTTGGTGAAGACTTGTAATTACAAAAGACATAAAATGCATTTTGTTTGACCTTTCGGTGATATTCCATCTTATATCCAAGCTCCGTTATAAACTTATTGATTTAATGTGTTGATCACCCCTTCTATGGCAACAAGTTACTAAGAAAACAAAACATTGAAACTTTGGCAACGGAAATCACAACATTTCTCTAAAAGGAAATCATGTAGCAAACTTTAGTTGTCTCAAAAATTTGTTACGAGCAAGAAAACCACAGAGCTTTTGCTTATTAGTAATTACAAAATGCTGTAACTTTTGTAAGAACTAATGTATTCTGTGTGGAAGATATTGATTTCCTTGGTGAGTATATTACATTCTGTTCTATTCTGTCTGTTGTTTTAAGCTTTCAGTTTAACGTCCCACAATTATACTCTTTAGACTAAGGAAGACGGATGATGGAACAATTTGTGGAATGAGAATGTAGGAGGAAGAGAGAGTACCTGAGGAAAGCCATGGATACAATGTTGTTCAACAAGAATTTACTTGACCGGGGTTCGAACCAGAGACCCCATGTACCAAACACAAGCGCTCTAGCACTGTATCACTATGCGCCCTGTCGTTTTTTTTTTAAAAAAAAGACCATTTGCACAAGTTGATGAAAAGGTGTTGAGTCTGAAATAAAAATAAGAGCGAGTAATATTAAATTATATTGTTTTGATATAACCTCTGAATATTAATGCTCTTGAAATATTCGGGACTTTATTGTGTGTGTGTGTGTGTGTGTGTGTGTGTGTGTGTGTGTGTGTGTGTGTGTGTGTGTGTGTGTGTGTGTGTGTGTGTGTGTGTATGTGTGTGTCAGCAGGGGTGGGTTAAGGCTTTTGGGGCCCTGGAGCCGACTATTTCAAGGGGGCCCTATGTTACGAATAATTCCAGCGAATAAACTTTCTTTGCTGCCTTCCACAGCCTCATAGGCTTATGGAAACACTCGAACTATGCTGTAATATTTTAATGTACTCCAAGTTTACAATAATTAATTTAATTACATTCATTATTAACAGTTAAATGCTCATATACTGCAGTGTAACACACAAATGCCAAATACAAGCCAAATAGTCAACAGTCCCTGTAAAAATACTAATAGAGTAAAAGGAGATTTGGAAAACCTCCTAGATTTGCTCTAAGTAATGACAGATATTTCAAAGGAATTGTCACCACAAGCTAATAATTTGGTTTGTAATAGAGGCCCAAAATACCGTAGCTCACTGCCTCAGAAAATAGGTATCGTGGGTGGGAGAAGACGCTGCTGGGAGAAGACTTAAGTCCAGCGATACCGTGAACGGAAAAAAGTTAGCATGAGCTAATATAATAAGTTGATTGCTATATTATAGTATGAAAGAAAGTGATTTTGGGGGCCCAGAGCCTGGGCTCCATTGGCTCCGCCCTTAATCCACTCCTGTGTGTCAGTTAAATAACGGAGATTCAGTGGTAGAGCAGTCACATCTGGTGCAAGAAGTTTCTGGTTTGATAGCAGGTCTTGGAATTTGTGCTTGAGATCATTGTGTCCTTTGGTATTCTCGGGATTTTCCCGTTTCCTCCCACATTGCCATTTCACCAATTCTTCCATAATAATAATAATAATAATTATTATTATTATTATTAATCTTTATTAGCATACGTCTCCTTTAGCCTAAAAGGCAATATGATGGGAATTTACGTTAAGAATTTAAGTTTTTCTTAATATGTTGACAAATTACAGATGATTATCAAAGTAATGGAAACATCTGAAAATGCAAATCACATGTTTAATACGGCGTGGGACCGCCGTTATCTTGCAGAACAGCTCGTAATTCGTTGTGGAATTAAGGCATATCTTTATCGAATATTGTACCACTTTTCATGCAGTGCAGTACTCCATTACGTTAGAAGTATATCTGCTGCGGAGTCTAAGCTTTAGAACTGACCAACAGTATTCAATAAGGTTGAGGTCTGGATATTGGTCGGTACAGGGGAGGAGTTGTAGTTCGTACCGATAGTTATAAAACCACGCTCCAGCAGTCAGGGGCGGATCTAGGACCGAAGCGTGTTAATGAACTATACCGACAAACTGTAAAGGTGATTCCTCATATCAAAATAAGACAAAAAGCTCATATGGACCTGTGGCGAAAAGCAAAAAGTGCATACTTTCAGAGCTAGGGCTGTCCAAATTCGCGAAAAACCCAAATTTCAATAGGCCCTATTTCGAAACTGTGGGTAGTGGTCCTTATCAGCGTAAAGGAAGTCACGCATACACAATCCAAACGTGCATATTTCCTTAATTTTCAATAGGTATACATGGTATTTATTCCCTACAGGGTGTAATTCTCAGATATGCTCTCAATAGAGTTTTCAGATACACCGTGATTTCAAGGAGGGTTCAAAGTAGGCAGAAGGTAAGCCTTAACAACAATGGACATCCAATGCTTCGGAGGGAAGTCGGAAGTGTTAGGAACCGGCACGTCCATGTTTTTTGTGTTCGGAATAATGTATGATGAGAGATATTTCGTCACGGTATATTTTCTTCACTTATACGCGTTTCCGCGAGTACTAGAAACCGTGCTGTTGACGATCCTTACCAGTCCGACATAGCGCCAAAGGATTCTGTGTTCACTGGTATCAAAGCTTATCGTTTGCCTATTTTGAACCAATCATAAAGTCAACGCATATCTTAAAATTCGTTGATGGCATGTCTGGAAATTTCACCCTGTATGGAATATTTTGTGCACCCACTGGAAATTAATTAAATATGCATTTTTGGATTGCGTATTCATGACTTCCTTTACGCCGATATGTACCACCAGCCAATTTCCGAAATTCGAAATAGGGCCTGTTGAAATTTGACTTTTACGCGATTTTGGACAACCCTAGCTCTGAAACTATGCACTTTTCCCCACAGGTCCATATGAACTTTTTCTCTTGTTTTGATGTAAGGAATTACCTCTTACAGTTTGTCGGTATAGTTCATTAACACCATATATATATATATATATATATATATATATATATATATATATATATATATATATATATATATATGAGAGGTGTCGGCTTCCACCCTGCGTCGTAAGGACAACTGGGGAACTATTTGAAATAAAGAAATAACAAACTCAGGTCTAAAATGCTACCATTAACGGCTGACTAAACATTACCTTAAAGGCATGAGAGCCACAAGCCGGCTTGTAGGCCCTATATATATAAGTTAATGGATGGTTGATAGTGATTCCGATAGCGTAAAATGACCGCACTTTTGTTTAGTTTTTACACTTCGAAAACGAACTGTTCAGTCTCGAAAGCTACGATGTAAGTAAATTTTACTTTTGATTTTCATCTGCCCATGCTGTGATTTCTTTGTGTTAACATACAGAACATGAGCTCTAGGTCTTATTTATTTTTGACAATGTTGCCATCACTTTCAGGCCCCGAAAAAAAAAAATATATGTTGTACCTAAGGGTATAACAAATTTTTAACCAAAAAATCAGCGACGTGTCCCCCCGAAAAAATTTTTCTAAATACAATTTTTTGAAATTTTCAACACGCAAAAAATAAAGAAAATACGCATTGATGGTTTTGAAAAAATGCACATTTACATCTAAATACTATCTACAATCTGTGAAACTTTCAAAATTTTTCGATCACCCCCACCAAAATTTTAAAATATTCAATTTTGAGCATGTATGACGCGCTAATTCGGTAAGGGGAGGGAGTGGGGGGTTAAAATTTTTTTGAGGTAGTTTTAGGTCAAGGGTAACCTTTTGGGTCAATAGCGATCCAATTTGGATCAAGGGCCGATTTCACTATCTTACTAGGAAAGACACTTTTTAAAAAAAACTTTTAAAATCAAACCATTAAAATTCCAATTTAATGGGCTAAAAGTGGCGTAAGTATTCAACGCCATTAAGAGCCTGCCTTACTAAAAATAACACAAAATTTACAATTTTTCTTTTGCTTGTTTTTCAGAAGTGAAAGGAGATAATAAAACACAACCTACCACAATCATAAATAAGGTTGTACTACAACAGAAAATATGAACCTGAAGAATTTTCAGTGTTGCCATCCATAGAAATTACAGTGTTGCTAGAATAAGAATTTCCCTAAATTCTAAGTTAAGGCAGCGACTAGAGGAACGAACTCAACTGCATTTAATCACGTATTATGTTGTTTTGGTTTCCTGTGAACTACTTTTTAAATAATAGTTCTATTTAGTTTGTAATAAACAAAATAGTTTTAACATACAGCTATTAAAACTAAATAATAATGCTATTTAAAAAGTAGTTCACAGCAAACCGAAAGAACACAATACGTAACCAAATGCAGTTGAGATCGTTCCTCTAGTCGCTGCCTTAACTTAGATTTTAGGGAAATTGTTATTCTGGCAACACTGTAATTTCTATGTATGGCAACACTGAAAATTCTTCAGGTTCATATTTTCTGTTGTAGAACAACATTATCTATAATTGTGGTAAGTTGCATATCATTATCTCCTTTCACTTGCGAATAAACAAGCAAAAGAAAAATTGTAAATTTTACATTATTTTTAGTAAGGCAGGCTCTTAATATTGACTCAATACTGAGAATCACAAAAATTTAGATCCCGCTATTTTTGGCTCATTTATCATACCATGTTAAAAAAAAACTGTACAGAATGAAGACAGATGACTTTTGTAATTTTCTATGCAGTTTCTGTTCCTAAGTTAAGGTTTTAACTACTTAACCAATGGTAAAGTATTCGGATAATCTTTTCTTTTCTAAATTTCTTGTATTCTGTTAAGAATGTTCTTAAGTGGAACTTTGATTACTATTATTATTTAAATAGTTTCTGATCATTTTTCATTTTTTTTTCATTTTTAGGTTACATTCTTACAAATAACTGGTAAGTTTAACAGCTTTGACTGTTTTATTCACAATTTCTGTTTGTTTTTTTTCCTGAAGTAAAATAGAATTCTTGAAATTTAAATTAAGACTTTAATGTAATACATCAAAATAAATAATGTACCAGTTACTTGATTTTGGATGCTTTTAGGATAAGTACGTTTATTTCACGAAGCAATATAAGCCTTTTCATTTGTTGATTTGATTATTTTATCTACCTTTCAAACAAAGACATTTGGTTGAAATTTTTATTCTATTCGCACAGTATATCAAGCACTTCTAATATACTTTTTTTTACCATAAGAAATATTACATTTTATTCCACCTTTTACATATGTTACAGTATCACTCCAGGTTCTTTCAAAACTTCGCTTGTAGGGATGCGCACGAGACGAGTCGAGACAGGATTTTCCTGACAAAATTCGAGTCGAGACACGGCTCTTCCAATAGAGAAATATACATTTTTCGAATCGAGACATCACTTTTACAGCACATTTTCGAGACGAGACAGCCACAAATCTTGTCTCGTACGCATCCCTATTCGCTTGTAGATGCTGAAGGTTTATTTATTTATTTATTCATTTCTAACTCCACCAAGGATATTAATCTCAAATTTGAGGAAAGTCGTACACTCAGTTTTGAATAATCGCTCAGTACTGAACATACCATTCGATGCAAAAGTCTTGCATATCCAAATTCAATTCTCTATAAATAGTGTTCTGGTTGGGAAGTTCCTATCAGCTAGACGCCATGGAACATTTTAACACACCTAGACGCCATTGAGATGTGTATTGAGCACACGACGTTTGAATTAGTGCTTTGTGTATTTCTTTGTAAATATGTTGTTTTCCCCAGGAGCAAAAATTTTCATTGTTGAACATTATTTTGTCAGTGGCTATTCTTATGCACATGTTACAGACGAATTTGTAAGAAATATCCTGATATGGCAGCAGTGTTTCTTTCAGAAACGATGTTCCGGGGGGGGGGGGACACTTGGTATTCCTGGGGGGCACAGCTGATACTATTCTATATATTATTATATTATAGACTATTATTTTGGTCTCCTCCGGGGAGCACTCTCAGAGTCTGCAAAAAAGTCTGCAAGAAACACTGTATGGCAGTGCCTAACAATTCGACCATTACACGATTAGTCGTCCGTTTTAGAGAAGAACATAACAAATGAGATTAACAACATCAGTCTATACGTGCTCCAGAAAATGGCCTCAAACATGGTAAAAAGTTCGTACTTGCATTACTGAATGGGGCAGCCATTTTGAGCATATGTTATGAAAATATACATTAACAAGAGTTCATATGTTCTGAAAATACATAATATCAAATAGTATTAAAAATGAAAGATGAAATGAAATCTTTCAGTTTAACGTCCTACGATTATGTCCTTTAGGTGATGATTAAGGGAAGTGAATGATGATGGAAGAATTGATGGAATGAGAAAGTAGGAGGAAATAGGAGTATCCGGAGAAAACCAGAGAAAATCCACCACAAACTTATTTGGACGGGGATCAAACTAGAGACCCCACGCACCAGAAGTAAGGGCTCTACCAATGAGCCATCGTGACCCCTCCCCATCAAATAGTATTAAGTAGTATTACTTAATGACTTTTTATGTGCGCGACTTTTGAATCATCCGTTAGACATTGAAATGACACTAAAATTCCTGTAACTAGCAGGCCATTATCCAGGGGGGTCTAGGGGGCCGCCCCCCCTAAAATTTTCACGGTAGGCTTGCAAATGGACTATAATAGGGTGGTAAACTATAATATGGTTGGATCAATCCCCCCTAACTTCAGCCTGCCCCCCCTACATTTTTGGGCTGGCTACGGGCCTGGTAACTAGATACTCGTACATTATCTTCCGTAATTATGTTATACCTATATGTGGATGCAGTTTGCAGTTACTTAATACTAAAGTATCTGACTTTTTTGTGAATATATTATGTACTTTTGTTTAGAAATTTTGTATTCTACTACAAGGTTCAATTGCATGTCCCATCAGGTAAAACCCGCGTAGGAAATAGCAGTACATTTTACTGCAGAAAGGCAAGAACAAATATCCTCACTAAGTCTCCTATATGGAGAATGAGTGCTTCCTACAATGCAATTGAAAGGATAACTATTATAGATGTTTTTGGAATGTCGGAGACAGTATAGAAGAATAGCCTTAAAAATATGTGATAATGAAAATATAACCTTGTTTAAATATATATTGTTTGTAAGGAATGTGTTTGTAAGGAACAACACTGTAACTGGGCCTAGAGCCTGTTGTGTTGAATAAAATAAAATAAAAAATAAAACAGAAGTCTGTATGGACTATTCTTTCGTACCCCATGGTAATCTATTTGGTGCAGTTTTTTCAAGGTAGAATTTGATATAAACTGTCTTGCTTCTAATCTATACAAAAGAAACCTAGATGACTCTTTGTATAATTGTGAATGAGTTACTTTAATTATACTGTCATTTTTAGTACCTTGAACCAGGGGCGGATGCAGGGGGCAATCGCCCCCTTCCCCCAGAAGAGGAAGCTTTCTTATTTTACATATAAATAAAACCCATCTCAGAGCTTGGAGCTCTTAAAAGTAGCTCTAAGTAGCAGTATTACAACCCACGGCCCCCTTCCCCCAAGAAGTCCGTCTTGGCCGCCTCTGCCTTGAACTTAAACTCATCGTTCTATGAACGTTCATGGAAGTAGAGGAAGTTTGATAGGATGGATAGTAGCTTGCAATGCACTCAAGATTTTACTTCATGGGAGTTTCGTAGGTTCAGATGTTTCTCTTTTGAGACCTTTTGTGTTCCCTATATGCCTTAGTGTGATATTAATTTATATGTGAAATGGATGAGATATATCTATAAGCTTCTTTTAGACACTTGTGCTTGTTATAGACAAGTGATATATCTATAGCTTTGTCATTTGTCTGAGTACCCTATAATAGTGTCATACTGAAAGTAAAATAGTTATAATACTTTGGTAAAATCTAAAGAAAAGACAGATACAGTAATTTAAATTCATTTCTGAAATAGTAGAATAGATAAAATTTTGATGGAAGGTATTATATTGTACTGCGTGCAGATGTATACTACAAATATTTCCTTACAAATAATACCTTTAGATGGGTGATACTTTAGTTATATTACCTCCTTTTTTTTGGTTATATTCTGTAAGTTTCTACCTTTCTTTTTTACTTTATTTAGACCTACATATTAATTGTTCAGAAATAACTTTTCCTCCTAGGCAAGAAGGGAAACAACCATAAAATACATGTAGTGTTCCTGTATTATTTTATATTTTAAAATGCTCATAAGGTTCGGGTTCCACGTTAATCAGTAGATTCCGTCTCAAATAGCCTCGCTGCTAAAAGGAACGCTAAACTCAAAATCAACTCAACTCTATTTTAAAATGAATAACTTTGCTTCCACACTCGGATAATTGACATATTAAAATAATAGCGTGCACAGAACTCTCGTTACTAGTAATAATTAATTTCTTAACGCTAGAATTAAACGGTGCGACAAACATCTTGGCATTTGAAGACGGCGCTGCAAGCTCCCTTTAAATGCTGCTAGCAAATGAGAGGCCAACGGTATTGCCACGTGTATTTTGTACACATCCACGTCTGTCTCCTGCCACCTGATCGCGCTGTACTTCATGTTCTTAGCCATAGCCACACCCCTTTCTCACTCGGCAACGTCGCGTCAGAGCTTGCGTTTTATTCGTTTAGCTGAAATGCCAAGATGTTTGTCACAGGCTTTAGTATGCAGCAAAGCCATGGCAGCCTCGAATCACTCTTGCTAACATACGCGCCGACTACGTGGGTGCTCCGGGCTCCGACATCCACACAAATAATCTTGTGGGTGCGGCGCACCCACAAGATTTTTAGTTTGAACCCGGATTTGAACCCGTTTCTCTTGCGTTTAAGTCAGCCATGTTACCGACTGAGCTAGGGCAGCCCCAACTTATCCTTATAGTGCCGGTATATTTTACTTTATCATAGCAGAGCCTTTTATGACAGTGTTCATAAAAGATTTTAACTAAAAATAAATCAATCAAATATCGAGACTTTCCTGAAAACATATAGGCTAACACGAAGCGTCAGTAATATGCACCCACATAAATTTTGGACAGTCGGCACCGTTGCTTGTTAATGTTCATCAATTAGAAGAAACCAGAAAAACACTACTCTATATAACACACAACAAGGTATCTGTTAGTTATTTAGTCCCTCTAGTCACATCTCTTTCGTTGATACTCGCCACAAAGAAAAAAAAAGTATTTCGGGATGAATCTCATGAGCCATATGTCCGACTTGGTAATGGGGATCAAGAAAGAGAGAGACAAAAGAGGTGAGATCCAATTTGATCAGGTCAGATAAGCTATGTCTTAAGATATGTACACTCATGTCCAAAATGATTGTTGTATATCTATAACTGTCTTCTTGTAATAATATAATTTGATAATGATTTTGCAGGGTACTTTTAATACTGATACTATGTGTATAATCGGGAAATGTATATTTGTGGTAAATTTCATAGGAAAAGAATTATAAATAAGAAAATTAGAATGAGTAAAACAAAATGTTGCTAAATGGACAAGAAATTTTTATTTTCATTTTGTTGTTCTTATTTACTGCTGTTTTAACATGAAATTTGCCACAGACATGTCTCTGCAGATTATACACATACTAACATTATAATAAATATCGGGCGAATTCGCTATCAAATTATATTCCTAGAATAATATACTGATAAACATGCGACAATAATTTTGGACAAGAGTGTACATAATTTTTAAATTCATCACTTGGTTGGCGAAGAATTATTATCATAGATAAAGAAGACCTTTATCTATGATATTTGCTTTAAGTTATAGAAAATGATATGTATTGTTACCATATTAAAGATTTGTTTCCGTGCAGTATCTTTAAAGGACGGTGATTGTGTTCAGGATAATGTAGAGTTACCAGTGTTCACCAAGCCAGTGTCGGAGTTAGATGCGTCTTCGTTGACACCATCCAAGTGTTCATCTGCATGTGGAAATAATGGCTTCAACGCTTGTGGCATTCAAGAAGGAAGCCATTGCTTTTGCTCAGATAATACTGGTAAGTTTGTTGGGTAAATATTTTGCTACGAAGTTTCAAACGAATGACATATTACTATCATTCGTTTAAATAAAATATATTTAATTGTTATAGTTAATAGTTATTCTTCTAATAGAACTAATATAACAAAATCTTTAACAGGAATTTTAGGAATGGTCCAAGAAATGGATCAAAAGATGGCGATCTTTGTCAATAATCAGTTTTTGGATCAGGAGCTACAACATTATTGAACGGCCTCTAAATCGATTTTTTTTTCAGAATAAGCACATCATACTGAGTTCAGCAATAACTTGGATTTGACTACACTATGTGTAGTTCTCCAGATATAAGGCGTACAAGAAAATTTTTCATTGAAATATATTTAATCTTTTGATAAATAAAAAAAAGCTTGTAAATTTTTAAATGAACACTTGCACAAAGATGACACTGGTAAATTACATTTACTAAGTTTAAGTAAACATTTAATTCGTTCTTTCATATTGGTTCTTAAATATTCAATTAGAATCTAGAAAATGTAGAAAGTACATACATTTTTAGCAATCTGCTCTGATGCTGAATAAATCTTTTAGTAATAATGAAGAATTTGGTTACGTTAACGCCTGAAATCAAGTCGAGAGAGTATTTTGATTGTTATTAAACTAGGACTAAAAGTATAAAATATATTATTCTAGATTCACAACAAAATGACAGAGAAGAAGTTTCTAACAGAATAAAGAATAAGATTATTTATTTTATTAGAAATTGCTTGTCTGTCATTTGTTCATCTCGTCTGCTTATTTCTTTGAGGTTACAGCAAAATAAAATCTCTCTCCAAAAAGCGTTACAATTTTCAACTTTCTATCTACTGCTAGAAATGTGTATATTTATCATACAGTATCGAAACAGAAGCAACATAACATCTATAAATAAAACTTAACTGAGACAAATGTAATATTCTACACTAATTACGTCACTATTTTTTGAATGTATTTCTAACACAATAATAACATTTCCGTACCAACAGGTTGAATAAATTTAAACGGAGAGAAACTTTGCATACATTAACTATAGTTTTAAGTTTGAAAAGTAGCATCTAGGCACGCTATACACTATGAGATAAATTCTAGGAAGTATCTTAGGATTTATCTGAGGAAGAATGTTACGACATATCTTGTAGAAAATCCTACCCTTTTGTGCCATACACGTAACTACACTGCACATCCTACAGATATTGATACCAGCCGCTATATTGTTAAATTGTACACCTCTAAAAAGCATAAAAATCAGAAGATAAGTTAGCAAAACACACCTCATCATTCTTCATTTTGTCGAGTATTTTTGGTCTTTGACAAACATACGGCTGGCGGGAAGAAAACAAATTTGTTTTCACTTTCTCTCACCTGATGTCGCTTAAATCGAAATCTTACGAATTTTCTCTCCGAAATAGAGCGTGCTCTAAACAAGAGAAATTTCATAGGATCATTCAGAACATAGGAAATGACATGCCATCTGATGGCATACACGTCGAGATTTTGATTCTAGGAAATATCGTAAGACATTTCCTCGGGTTTATCGCATAGTGTATAGCAGGCCTTACATAATTTAGTGCAGTTTATGTATACACTCTTATATTTGAGATTTTTTTACGTATACGGATCTAGATTTTTTCCTGTAATCATGAACTCTGTTATTAAGTAAAGATGGATATATATACACACAGAGGGTTGATTCCCCATTTGACATGATGAGGTAGGACATTGCGTTGTTTTCAGTGTATTCAAATGGGTTCTCAAGATGACCTGTCACCTTGATTTGACAGGGACCTCTGACCATGACACTTGATTGACGCATATTTGATCGGATTGCGACATAGAATCATACCATACAGCTTGTTCTTTGTTATCACTTCGATTTACGCTTTTTCATGCTCTTTCAGAATTTACTATTGCAATCCCATAAGGAAAAAAAAATCGAAATTTGACCTTTGACCCTATATCTCTTCAATCTTTAGTACGAGTGACATGCTTCTATGGCGAAACAAAACTTATGTCCTTCGTCTAAAGTCACACCAAATTGCACGGCTTTACCCCATATCACTTTTGCACTGTGAACAAATGAAATTGACATACGAATTAATCAACCTTCTGTGTATATATATATATATATATATATATATATATATATATATATATATATATATATATATATATATATATTTCTAAATGTAAAAGTTAAAAGGCAGGTAATGTTGAAATCTTGTGCTTTCTAAATAATTAGTTTCCGTGATGCTTTTGAAGTATGGTAAAAAATTTGCAAGGCATTCTTTTGTAATTAAAAATAAACATACTTTCATTTCAGAAATTACAACATAAAATTATAAAACCAAGTATTAAGTTTTGTACGCATTTATAATACTGCTGTAGACGCTGTAATTTGAGTTTTCTCATTGTTATAACAAACATTGCTCACTTGTTTGTTTTTTTATATCTATTCGAAAGATGTATTGCCTAAGAACTATTTACTATTATTATTATTATTATTATTATTATTATTATTATTATTATTATTATTATTATTATTATTAGGTTGAAAATATATGCTTCCCATCAGAAGGCATCAATTAGGACATTAATTAAATAGCACTGGAAAATTTAATATTTTGAAAAGCTACTTTTACAATCCGGAATGTAAAAAATTAATAACACTGTGTTTGTAATGTGTTCGAATGAACTCGGATAACTAATGTATCAGTTTCCCAGCAACAGGAACTCTTGCGCCAAGTACAGTATAAGCATCTGACATTATAATATTATATTGTCCATATAGAGAGCACATTTACCCGTCAAAATATATTCCAATAACTGATTAAAATATAATATAAACAATGTTGACGTACGCCTTTTCATTGTCTAAGAATGAGGGAGCTGTATGAAGTCTGTAATTTTTATCTTTTGAAATTTTGGCAGCTTAGTCTATGTGAATATTAAAAGTGAATCATTTATAGACAACACCCTACTACCGTTTGAAATTGATCACCTGTATCAATTGCACTTAATAAGTCAACAGATAAACCAACAACAAATTCACTTTTTAAATATTTGATAGAAAATTAAATAAAGTTGTTTCAATATAAGTTTTACCGAGCGAAGTAGCTCAAGTGGTTTTACCAGGCAAATGCCGGAATGGTACCTACTAAACAAGCCCTGGCCGATACCTTCCCAAATCCTTTCCATTCTTATTGTTATTGTTGGATATCCAGTGTAAAATGGCCTCTGAGCTGTGTCTGGTGATTGTTAAATAGATAAAATAAATAAATAAATAAATATTTTTCTTATACTTTTTCTTTTTAAATTGAAACAATATTGGCACCTTTGGGAAAGATGAGAAACATTTTTCTGCTAAATATAACACGAGTAATGTGCAGTATGAGTAAACAGCATTTTATAATCAAAGGTACCTCATCAAAGCCTGATAAGGCTAGATTGGAATTGGTTATCTAAGTCAGGGATGCAAATAACCACTCGCCCGGGGCGAGTGGTTCATCGGTGCGGGCGAATTTTTAAACAGTAAAGACTATCAAAATCACCATTATGATGTGTGATGTGGGCTAATAGTTTTCTTCTCGGACTAGTAAAATTTTGTTGCTTATTTGCATCTCTGATCTAAGTATTTCCCTTAACTTACCGACAGAAGTAGGATTTTAAAATAGTGAATATGTGTGCATTCATACCTTAGTGGAATTTTGTGTAACTGAGGTGTTACCATATAGTACCAGCAGTATTTTCATTTTGTAATTATTAACCACAGTTATACCGCACTTGGTGCTTAGAATCATACTTTGAATCAGCTTTAAATACTTTCCAATTACGCATAACATGAAGCCAGAGGGAACAAGTTTAGAGAAAATCCATATATTTTAATACATAAGCTCCAAGGTAGAATAAATTAAAGTTTAACTATACTATACATACTTAGCTCCGCATTGGAGAAAAATATAAAATTGTTTTTTTTATCAAGATTGATTTTTTCTTCTTAAAACATTTTTTGGATGCTATATATTACGGAGGTAAGAAAATGAGTTTTTTTTCAATATATCATAATAGATGGAGTTACCACTTCGGACTCTCCGGATAGTGACTGCTCTTCAGTATGTTCGGATGGATCACCCTGTGGTGGTGACGAAGGATTTACAACCTACTATGAAACCAGAGCAAACCTCGTCGAAAATCTTACGTATTCTATTATACAAACTGGTTTGGCCAATGAAGTAAGTACTACAAGTCCAGAGAAGCACATAAAATATACTAGTCTAACAACACTTATCACATCCTTAGCTTGATTTAGGTTTCATTATATTTAGATACAAGAATTGTATTATACAATGACCGAAATATGATGTTCATGATATTTTTAATCAAATTGTATATTTTCTAAATATGCATAACACATTGACTGTCACACTAGAAAGTAAAATCTTTTCCTGGGGGGACATCGTGTTTTATCGAAAATAAATTAAGTACTAGAGAAGAAAAACGACTTTTCTACCTCAATGAAAATAAAGTATTTTCTATTGTTGTTTAGGGTGTCATCCATCAGATTACATAAATATTACAGCATGTGTAGCATAAGTCACCTGCGCATTATTAGATTTCCAAAGTAAAGACGTGTGAGTTATATCTTGCTTAGGAATCTCTGCGCTTAAAACTAGCGTGAGTTAAATTTAACTCATATGGCAGTTAATGTGTTAATTTCTGAGTAAGCAAGAACTATTCAGAAAACCGAATTAGTAGAAAAGAAAACCGAACAAAAAAACAATGCAAAAGAATCACAAGAATCTTTAGGTCACTATAATTTTATTTTACCAATATTAATTCGTAAGAAACTGTTTCTATTAATTAATTCTTAAATTAAGTTTCTAGCCATTAAATGTAATTCTATTAGCCAGAGTTAATTTACGAAAACAACAACAACAACAAAATTGAAGACTACAGGGGAAAAAGGAGGCAAATCAGTTTTTTTTTATATATATATATATAACAACACAACTGCTCTGTTTTCCACTGACTTACCTATTCTTCCCTTGTAGGCAAATCTTTAGCATTAAAATTCTTAGTGACTAACCTTCTTCTTACTATGGGATTTAGTCTATGCAAAATACACCTTTCAAGCTATATATTATTGTGCTGTTAACTCAATTTCGACTATTTCTTGATTTACCTCCTTCCTTCCCTGTAAGCAAACTCTTTAGCATTAAATTTCTTAGTGACTAACCTTCTTCTTACTCTGGGATTGAGTCCATGCAAATTACACCTTTCAGGCTACATACTTCTGCTGTTAACTCATTTTCGACTATTTCTTGATTTACCTCCTTTTTCCCCTGTGGTCTTCAAATAAGAGGGCAAATTAAGCTTGAGAATAAGTTATTGGGGTAATCAAGTTACATTTCTAAGAATTTAAGACCACATTAAATAGGGTTGAAATAAGAGAAACTTCAATAAGCTTATCAAATTGAAACCCCATAAGATAATGTTTTTCTGAAACTCGGAAAGTAAGCAATTGCCTAATCAATAATAAATCTCTACGTTAAGTAGAGAAACATTTTTCTCTTATAATTTTTGTACAGTATTACAACATCATCCTTTACTCACTGTACAAATTCTTCCTTTTAGGAAAGATATCATTATGACGAAAGATGTGTAATTTATAACCTCCGATCGAAATTTAAAAGTCATTATTTGCTAATATTTTGTGCCACGAGTTTTAAATCTATACTAATTGCAATTGTCTGTATAATATATTACCTGAAAACGTGATTTTTGTATTAGTAAGTCTGTTACAAAGTTATCATGCTCTTGTTAACTTTTTTTTTTATTACTTTTCATAATTTTCATTACTTCTTGTGTATATTATCAGTATTTCTGGAAATAATATAAGATTTTTTTTTTTTTTTTTTTGTAGACAGTTGATATATCGATGGAAGCCAAAGGGGCAAGTGACCCTACGTACTTTTTAGACTTTGGAGATGGTAGCCTAGAGGTGGAAGTGCCAGCGAGTTTCACCACAACTTATCTTATGCCAGGGGAATACGTTATTACAAGTAATGTTAACTTACTTTAAAATCTCTTTTTTTTCTATTGTCTACAATACATTTTCGAATGTACAATAGATATAGAATAGAGCAAAGTTGTCGCATCTAAGATGGATTTTGTATATAAAGAAAATAGCTATTCAGTCGTTGATTTAAAAAAAAATATCACTTGGTATAATTACTGTATGACTTAGATATTCTAGTAATATTGTGGTGTGTTCTTCATTCATTCAAAAACGTTTTCAATATACTTAATTTTTGCCTTAGTGATCATATTTTATACTCTTCAGTTAAGATTGTTTCGTAATCGTTCTAAATTAAATTTAGAATTGTTATATTTATTATAAATCAAAGTTAGAAGATAATGTATCTGAGCATAATTCTAATTGTGACTTATCCATACGATTTCAATTGCGGTATTACCTTTACAATATATTTTAATTTCTAGTTGTTAATATTTCTTTCATCACACTCATTAACCAAACCTGTTGAGTGAGTATATTCTGACATGACTTTATTGTGAACACTAATAAAGATCAAATACAGAACTGTTGCTAAAATTAATCTAGACTGTTTTTGGAGAAACTGGAAATCAAAATTGACTTTTTGTGCACGATTCATGAGATTAACTATGTTAAAAGTTATGTTAATCCATAGTTAGGGGCACGAGTTTTTCGCACTAAGAATTTGAATAGTTCGCGTTTTGTCGCATTTTCCAAATAAAGTTTCGCATTTTGTAGCCCTTGTGAAAAAGATATTCCCTGATATTTTACAACTGCTCATTTTATTCATAGATCACTTCAGAAATAAACCATTGTTTACCTAAAAACAAAATACACTGAATATTTCACTTGACATTGTAAATTTCACTTATAGAAAATTATATTTTTTAAAACCAAACTGAACGAAAATCAGTAACTAAACTCACTATGAGTAAGAAAGTTTGGGATGATGATAGCTAACGCGTAACATGTACTCTATAGCCGTGGCCGAATCACCCAAAACGCACCGTTCATGTCACGTTCTATCGTTCCGTCAGCGGCAAATGGTGTTTTTAAATTAATGAAAACGTATTTTTAAAATTTCGCGTTATTTCGTGTATTGTTAGAAATTTCGCGCAAAATTGCCAATTTCGCGTTTTATCGCGCAACGGAAACCAATGAAAATACACGGAAATGGAAATAGAATATCATAAAACGTCAAGAAACTGAAAATTAATTAATTCTAACGGATTTCGTTTTATCGCGCATTGCGAAAACTCGTGCCTCTATCCATAGTTTCTTAAATATACCTACTGTGAGGAGTGAACGTATGACATACATAAGACATTCAGAAATAACATAGTAAAATATATTTCTAAAGGATCTGTCAACTCCAGATTGTGTCTATAAAAACGGGTAACGTTATTTGGGGTAACGACCTTAGATATGTATACATTTTACATGTATTACACGTAGAAGCATTTTACAATTCAACGTATACACTTCATCCACATGTGCAAATGATAATTCACTCGAGCTTTGTGGATATACTGATACAAGAATCGAACCAAAAGTCTTGGAAATATGTCTAAGTACTGACGCAATGTCTGATCAAATCAAAACCGAAAAAACATATATTCGTAGTCGAATTATCAGACCGATTTTCTAAAAGAATCTACTTTCATTGCAGTGAAAGCTACAGCTGGTACTTCAGAAGCCATGGAGTTCGCCGACGTAGCAATTAGTTCTATCCCAAGAATAAATCATGTTCTGTGCCCAATAGTATCAGAACCTACTGAAGAATACAGCTGTGAGCTACTCGTCAGTGCCAGTGATACCTCACTTATTTTAACATTTAGTGACGATGATATACCACAAAAAATATCAGTACCAGGTAATTTATATACTATATATATTATGTAACGTGTTTTATTTTATTAAAGTAAAAGTGTTTGTTATTCTATAGTGTTATATTCAGATATAATCACCAAATATATTTATGTTTATGTTTGTAGTTCCCATCAAGTATCTTGCTGCTTAAAATTTTAAAAAGTCATTGTATTTTGCAAGGATATTACAAAATAGAGGATCTGCCCATATGTATCTTCATCCCATTAACTCAATGAAGCCAAAAAATAAGTGAGCATCGGCATGTCTGATTGGATACTCTCGTTTCCTCCACCGTGTTCTGATTTGCTACTTTCATTCCTCGCCATGAATGTTGGCCCAAAACATTGCCGTCTTATTGGGCAGAGTGGACAGAGTGGGGGGTGGCAAAACTGTAACGTATGGCTTCAAGATTTTGTTGTATAGGCAGATCCTCTATTTTATAATATCCTTGGTATTTTGTATTGGTATTGACTTGATGGTTTGATCGATGGTTGAAATATGCCTCGTCAGAGAATGCAGCAGCCATAATAGAAATGTTTAATGTTTGATAAGGAGAGAATTGTGGTACAACGAGATTGTGGATTACTATTTTTATTAGAGGAAACGCAACACATCGATGCTAATATTAAATCAGTAATTCGAGAAAAGTGAAACATTTAGACGACAAAGATCCCAGTCGCATCGCCGACTAAAATAACAGAAATCTTTTGCACATAATTATTGAAGATCATTCAGCCATATCATGAACACTCCTGCGAGAATTCGGCAATGTTGCACAGCAACCAGTGTCCACACATCTGGTTCAACAGTTCAACGTCGTTGTAGTATCGATTTTTTCATGATTTCCATTCTGAAGCTCTCTTTAATAGCAGAAAATATATGGGCTCAATTGATGCCAAAAACGTCACATGGAAGCCAGAATGACATTGCATCCTTTTCTTCAATGAATCCCGCTCCTGTCTGCATCACTATGACGGTCGCATTCGTGCCTGAAAGTACAATGGTAACAGTGTGTGCGAATCATGGATGCTGTATCGTCACACAGTTCTGACATTGGTCGTTATGGTGTGGGATGTTGTTGTATTCCAATTCACATTCGAGTCTAACACAGGTTAGTAAGATATTAACCATCCCTTGCCATACCACTGAGGTGTTATAGCCTGTTATGGTTCCACTTATGCTGTTTCTGAGTAAGGCCGTTTTCCAACAATAGAATGCACGATTACATTGGGTAACACTCGACAATTTATGAATCGACACGATATTATACTACTTCCTTGGTCAGCACGTTCACCAGATTTCTCTCATACAGTACAGGTTCAGCTCATTATCATATGACTCAAACACCAGTAATTCTTCATGCCCACACCAGATGAATTTTGGCAACATATAGAAACAACGAAATTGCCGATACACTAGGATGATTATATCCAAAGTTTTCCTCTGAGTACCTCACCTTGTTACTGTATTTATTAATAACCATGGTGGATTAACGCAGTACCGACCTTTGAAAGTTCTGCTAGGATCCCTTAAACGTCTGAACGCAGTAAATGATATTTTCATTAATTGTCTGTCTTCCAAATTTTGTGTTTTCAGCTCTGTCTTTGCTACTTTTGGGAGAGTTACTTGAGGTGTATTATTATTATTATTATTATTATTATTATTATTATTATTATTATTATTATTATTATTATTATTATTATTATTATTAGTAGTAGTAGTAGTAGTAGTAGTAGTAGTAGTAGTAGTAGTAGTAGTAGTAGAAGTAGTAGTAATAGTAATAGTATTGAAACTTACTTAAAGAAATTACTTATACTCCAGCACGACTAAGATTTATCATCTTTTAAAAATGATGAACTATTATTTGTTCCGGCTTACCTCTATATGGAGATAAACAAAATTATTTGTATCTTCTAAAAATACAAAACTATGATTGGCATCACTCTCACAGAGAGGAGCAAGTTATAGGCTTACCCATGCATTTTGATAATCTCTGTCCGGCGGAGTACCTGCAGCAAGAAAAAGAGCTTGGAAGGTTAAAAAGAAACGAAAAAAATATTCTTTGAATTTCGTAATAAGTAGAGTTTATTAAACACATTTAGCACATGCTGCTGTTAACCACTACGTATAGATTTTCATTACGTTTTAGCACAACCTTGCAGAACTAGGATTCTGTAAGCCATCTTTCCGAGTTAAAAGCAGAATACACTTACACAGTTGAGTTGAAGCTGTAATCACTGCGCTTACTTACATATAATAATTCTATTATTCATTAAACCTACTTGATTGTAGTATTACTACGTAATCTGTATTATATTTTTGTCACATATAACATTGTAGTTTTATATGCTTGTTACATAGTAAAAGTAATAATTAACAGTAGCGAACTGTTTTGCGGAAGTGTGCAAGCGTCGGTACTCCAACAGACAACAGCAAATCAACGTGCTTTAGTTGCACGTGGCTTTATATTAATCGTGATTTAAAGGTAAGGCCGAACAGATACATGTGATATTCTGGAAGAATTATTTGCCGCCCTAGACACGTACCTACTGGGCCTGTTTGATAATCCATTAGTGTCAACAGCAAATCAGCGTGCTTTAGTTGCACGTGACTTTATATTAATCGTGGTTTAGAGGTAAGGCCGAACAGATAATACATGTGATATTCTGGAATAGTATATATGCATATATTTTTGTCAATGTTCTACCTTAACATATATATATATCTCTTGTTCTTTTCATGTTTTAAGATTCATCATGGAATTCGCATGGACGCATCCCACCCAAAAGTACTTACAAAGAAGCACAAGGCGGAAGTGTGGGTTCGCTCGTTGTCCTTAGTAAGTGGCCAGTGAAAGAAAGGAGTTTAGTTCAATTTGTCGAATATTACGCTGCAAAAGCTGGAAAACTGGATCTAGTGGTATGTTTTAAATAAAATAGTGTACAGGTAATTAAACTAATGGAAACTGTTTATTTCTTACTTAGGCTATTTTATGTAGATCAAAACAGCAATGGCCTTTAGATCAGTCAGAATACAATGGCAGCTGTTGGCTAAACTACTACTTTTTGAATTCTACTAATCTCCTGGTCACAAAGTCACAAAGTAAACGCAATCCATTTTGTGAATATCTTATCAGTTTCATTTATCGATTTTCATTTATTGGTTCTTCACACCAATTTTGTTACTAGTAAGTCTATACATATCCTGTAACCTCTGTAGTATGTTGTATTACAATCCTTATAGTAGTCTATGATATATTTCCCCTTAGATTGGAAACACTGATGATTATTACATTCTCATAGTAAATAGCTTAAAAGTCTAATCACTGCGAAATTAAAATTCCGTTAATTTTACAGTAATTATATGATATCTTGAAATAGATAAAAGATAATCGAAATGTGGAACTAGAGCGAGGTAGGCATTTATTTTGCATGAGGTACCATTATCACGGGTCACCTAGTAGCATTCCGTTTGCAGCCATTTATAAACGCGAAAATAAATGCCGATTTTTTAAATGGCTGGGAATCGAAAGCAGATAAGTGAGTGGTGAAAACGGTATCTCGTGTAAAATAATATTGTCTAGCGAGATCTTGTTCCACTTTTCGATTGTGTTATCTATTTGAAGATATCAGATAATTACTGTAAAATTAGCGGTATTTTAATTTCACCGTGATGAGGCCTCTTGGTCTAAGTAGTTGGGGATAGAGTTCCTGTGTGAGCAGTTGCTTCTGGTTTTCACCCCTTCGAATATTGAAGACTGTTGATTATATTAGTGCTATTCGCAGCTTGCATAAAGTTTCGTTAAAAATAAGAATAGTGACAATGATGTATTTGTGTTATTTTTTTTAGATGTATCGTGTTGCAACCGTTGCTAGGGGGATATAGTATGGTTATGAGTAGATTTTGTCATTATGTCATGCACGAATGTTCATGTAGAAGTCAATTTAACTAAAAAACTGTGATAGTGAAGGACCACAGATTTTCTACAGATATAAGTGCCTATCTCCATATTTACATCCTATTTAAGAATATATATCCCTCATATTGTGTTTATTATTTGTATTAAATGATTTGCAAGCAAATTTGTTAAGATAAAAGTTAATTGTGGAAGTTCTAGAACTACAAACTAATGTAATCCGTGTGAGTTTATTTACTATCTGTTCGCCCCGGTTCGTTATTTGCTATTTTTGACTATTAGATGCCAAACTCAAAGACGAATTTGTGTCATTAATTATTTGTATAACATGTGTGAGTCTATATAAAGGAACCAGATGACCAGATATTAATCATACCTCTGATTTTTCACATAATGAGTACTTGTGTATAATCCCTACTCAACACTCACAGACTGTTATGTAAAATTGCAAATGAGCAAAGAAAACGATATTTTCGATATATTTTAATAAGATTGCTTAATTTCTTTAGAACCATGAAATTATTACTTGGGTTTACCTATTGTAGCAGAAGCAACATTATTTTTGAGAAATTATGTAAGTTATGCATACGTATATTGAATGTTGAACTGTTGAGTTTAGAAAAATATTTGTGGATAAAATAAACAAACATTTATTAATTACATAAGTTGTTTTCCACACATCAGATTTAGAAACAACTCCTATAGAACCCGACGAACCTTACTTATATGAACTGCATTTAAGGTATCTAAAGGCCTTCGTAAAAAAAAAAAAAAAAAAAACATAATTATTGAAAATGCAATATTACATATATGATATAAATTTTACTTTACAAGGATCCGAAAATGAAACATAGGATACTATTTCAATAGCTTTATTCTTTATTTGCTTTTTCGAGTTTTCCATTTCTTTTTACTTTCCCGTCAGGATTTGTTTAGGATATGGGAAGGACTTAGATGAATTTAAGATTCAATTAAATGTAAGAGTTACATGTTCGTAAAGTTTTGTCTTTCAGTTCCATGAAATATTTTCATTATTAATAAGTGTTGTGCTTTTTGGAAGGTCCTGGGATAATGATTTTTTTTTTCTTAATTTTCAGTTTGGACCTGGAAACATTTCTTTCATGTTTCTAGATTTTAAGCTTCCTCTTTCAACTCCCAATATTTTCTTCTCGTTTTCGACTTATCGATCACTTGTGTTCTACTTTCTTCCGATACCTCACTTTCCACCCATCTTCGCTTCTATGGCAGTATGAAAAAGCAATTTCTTCGCAAGATGTGTCTAATCCAATTGGCTTCTACGAAGGATGGTAGCTAGAAGCGTCCTCTTCTCCCCTATCCGTTTTAAAACATCTTCGTTAGTTACTCTCTCTGTCCATTTTATCTTGTCCATCTTCCTCTAACACCTCATTTGAAAGCTCTCTAAACGTTTCTTCTTTAACTTTCGTAATGTCCAAGTCTCCGAACCATAAAGTCCAATACTCCATATATGGCACTTGACCAATATCTCCCTTACTCCAATATTAAGGCTGCCAGTTAAGAGTGATCATTTCTTGTTGAATGCTTCTTTAGCTATGGCAATTCTTTTTGACCTGATCCCTTTGGTAAAGTAAGCGTTTCTCCTCAAAATACTTTCCAGATACTTGAAATGATCGACCTTCAAGTTCTCTTTGTTCTACTCTGACTCGTAAGGGCGCATTTCCACGGAATATTCTCATATTCTTCTATAATATTTTACATGACAGAGAATCACTGTTGTCTCAGCTGTAAAACTCATTCTACAAATAGGTAGTTTTGGAGAATTTCTACACTTTAATAAACCATAAATTCGTCAAATTCCTTTCCACACTATATACAGGCTCTGACGAAAGCAACTAGGCCAAATTGTGGAAATATTAATCTATAGATTCGGCCAAATGAAAAGGTCCAATTGGAAATATCCGGATAACGTGTTGAGGAAGATGTTAGTCCTGTTTGCTGTTTATGTCTACATATGTGTAGTCATAATAAATGCTATATTTGTTGCGCACGGGCGTAGTGTTGCACGTTAGCAGAGGTTGGTTACACATTAACGTTCCTTTCTCTCCCCCAAGTAAGACGTGCCACCATGTGACACACCAATGGAGATGTCAGTGACCAACGTTACTAAGGAAGAACAGCGGTGTGTGATATGTTTTCTTTGTACGGAAGATGTCCATCCAGCGGGCATGCACAGGAGAATTCAGAGTATGTATGGTGCGAAGTGTGTTTCAGAAAAAACAGTATGAAAGTGGTGTCGGCGTTTTCGTGGTGGCACAGAGACACTGACTGATGATGCGCGAAACGGACAGGTGACGAATCATATTCCTGATGAGACAGTTGCTGCTATTGATAGAATAATTACATTTAAACTGATTCATGGGTCTCTTTCGATGCCATTACTGCTCAAGCACAGGTGTCCCATGGCAGTGCGTAATAGACTTGGTTACCGGAAGGTTTGTGCTCAATGGGTCCCCAAGTGTTTGCGCGAGGAACAGCGACACAATAGAATGGGAATATCACTGAACCATTTGACACGAGATCAGAACGAGGGCGACGATTTCTTTAGAAAGATCATTGCCAGAGATGAATCCATATACTCCCTTTTTCAACCGGAATCGAAACGTAATAGTATGCAGTGGAAGTATGCAGGGTCGCCTAAATCAAAGAAAATCCGTTCACAATATCAGCTGCTAAGGTCATGGTGACTGTTCTTTGACCAACAGGGGCCTCTGCTAGTGCAGTTTCTCCCCAAAGGGGAAACAATAAACGCAAACAATTACTGCGACATTCTTTGTCGGCTGTGGCTAGCAATCAAGAATAAACGCCAGGCATCAATTTATTGCACGACACAAAGAGCATCATTTTATTGCACGACAATGAACGGCTTCATGTTGTCAAATAAACACAGAATCTTTTGGCGTCGTGGAAGTGGGAAGTGCAAGACCACTTCGTGTATAGTTCTGACTTAAGTCCCTGTGATTTCCACGTTTTTAGGCCACTCAAGAAACACCTCCGGTGGCACCACTATGGATTGGATGAAGAAGTGCACCAAGCTATGACACAGTGGTTTCATACTCAATTCAAGGAGTTCTTCTTCCAGGGCATTCATAATCTCGTTTCAAGGTGGGATAAGTACCTCAACAGCAATGGTCATTATATATAACTGTAGCCAATAATAAAGTCTGTATATGGAAATGGACCTTTTCATTTGACTGCACCTTATATGTTTCGCTTTCAAGATACTTGCTTGGTAAAGTTTATTTTAATCTAAAATTTAAATTAATATCATTAATTGATGTTATATCTGTTCCCCAATGTGTTATAAAAGTCACAATATAACATGACATATGTTTGTTAACTTTCTCTTTTTTTCTTTTTTTTAAAAAAAAAGGTGTTTACAGCAACATGTAATTCTGGAGAATTTTGCGCATATGATTCTAAATGTCATGACACATGTCAAATGAAAGATAATGAAATTACTTGTTCAGACCAGGAAAGTTTATGTAGTTTCTCTGGTATATGCGCAGAAACATGCCCAGCTGAAACCACAGATAAAGGAGGTAAGTTGAAATAAGGAACACAATACTCTTTTCTTTTTTTCAAATATATAAATAAAGTATATTTTCTAGAAAGAGACACAGTAGTCTTGTGGTTAGAGCGTTGGACTCATGTCCGTGTGGTTGCAGGTTCGATTCCCGGTCGGTGCTTCCCAATTTTCGGCGTCCACCCAGCGTCGTGAGGATAGAGCGAGACAATGCGCTGACCACATGTTCGTCGTTAGGCTCGACGTAGTTCAGCTGGTCGCTAACAGATGGCTTTGGAGCAGCCAAGGCCCACAAGGGGCTGTGACGCCAAGTGGTTTTATATATGTATTCTAAAAGAGAAATTCTTTAAAACATCAGAACTAAACTAAAACTATCAAGCATTAGAGCTTCCGGGATTATAATTACCAACCTGATAGACCAGGATCAACTGGGTGGTGTGTGATCAGAACATTGACATCTGATCCATTATTTCTGCATTTTTAGACATGAGTTCGCTACCTCTTCATTGATATTATTCTAACATACTGGGTCCAACGATCAAGATTCTATGTCCTAGCTGGTTGTGTATTCCAAAATTACCTAATGTTCTAATTCTTGCTAGTTAAGGGAAGAACATGTACCGAATGTTCTAATTCTTGCTCGATAAAGGAAGAAAGCTTACCTAATGTTCTAATTCTTGCTAGCTACGGGAAGAAAACTTACCGAATGTTCTAATTCTTGCTAGTTAAGGGAAGAACATGTACCGAATGTTCTAATTCTTGCTCGATAAAGGAAGAAAACTTACCTAATGTTCTAATTCTTGCTAGCTACGGGAAGAAAACTTACCGAATGTTTTAATTCTTGCTCGATAAAGGAAGAAAACTTACCTAATGTTCTAATTCTTGCTAGTTAAGGGAAGAACATGTACCGAATGTTCTAATTCTTGCTCGATAAAGGAAGAAAACTTACCTAATGTTCTAATTCTTGCTAGTTAAGGGAAGAACATGTACCGAATGTTCTAATTCTTGCTCGATAAAGGAAGAAAACTTACCTAATGTTCTAATTCTTGCTAGCTACGGGAAGAAAACTTACCGAATGTTTTAATTCTTGCTCGATAAAGGAAGAAAACTTACCTAATGTTCTAATTCTTGCTAGTTAAGGGAAGAACATGTACCGAATGTTCTAATTCTTGCTCGATAAAGGAAGAAAACTTACCTAATGTTCTAATTCTTGCTAGTTAAGGGAAGAACATGTACCGAATGTTCTAATTCTTGCTCGATAAAGGAAGAAAACTTACCTAATGTTCTAATTCTTGCTAGCTACGGGAAGAAAACTTACCGAATGTTCTAATTCTTGCTAGTTAAGGGAAGAACATGTACCGAATGTTCTAATTCTTGCTCGATAAAGGAAGAAAACTTACCTAATGTTCTAATTCTTGCTCGATAAAGGAAGAAAACTTACCTAATGTTCTAATTCTTGCTAGTTAAGGGAAGAACATGTACCGAATGTTCTAATTCTTGCTCGATAAAGGAAGAAAACTTACCTAATGTTCTAAATCTTATTAGCGAAATGAAGAAAACTTATCTAATGTTCTAGTTCTTGCTCGCTAAAGGAAGAAAACTTACCTAATGTTCTAATTCTTGCTCGCTAAAGGAAGAAAACTTACCTAATGTTCTAATTCTTGCTAGCTACGGGAAGAAAACTTACCGAATGTTTTAATTCTTGCTCGATAAAGGAAGAAAACTTACTTAATGTTCTAAACCTTGCTAGCTAAGAAAAGAAATATTACATAATGTTTTAATTCTTACTAGCTAAGAAAAGGAAATTTACCTAATGTACTAATTCTTACTAGCTACGAAAAGAAAACTTACCTAATGTTCTAATTCTTGCTTGCTAAAGGAAGAAAACTTACCTGTTCTAATTCTTGCTTACTAAAGGAGAAAACTCACCTAATGTTCTAAATCTTACTAGCTAAGAAAAAAACTTACCTAATGTTCTAATTCTTACTAGCCAAAGGAAGAAAACTTACCTAATGTTCTAAATCTTGCCAGTTAAGAAAAGAAAATTTACGTAATGTTCTAATTCTTACTAGCTAAGAAAAGAAAACTTACCTAATGTTCTAATTCTTGCTTGCTAAAGGAAGAAAACTTACCTATGTTCTAATTCTTGCTTACTAAAGGAGAAAACTCACCTAATGTTCTAAATCTTACTAGCTAAGAAAATAAAACTTACCTAATGTTCTAATTCTTGCTAGCTAAAGGAAGAAAATTTACCTAATGTTCTAAATCTTGCTAGCTAAGAAAATAAAACGTACCTAATATTCTAATTCTTACTAGCTAAGAAAATAAAACTTACCTAATGTCCTAATTCTTGCTAGTTAAGGGAAGAAAACTTTCCTAATGTAACTGTTGTATACAAGAATAGAAATGAACACAAGAATTACAAGTTTAGGTAATTTTTCTTCTCTTAACTTGTAGTAATAAAAAAAATATTTGCCAGTGTGATTTTCGTCAAGAGTCACTACTGACTGATTTATTATTTACTTAAGAGATATGACTTTAATAGTGTTATAAACTGGACACAAATGATATGAGATTTTTATTATATTCTCTTCCAAACCAGAAGTCCCTACATATACGAAAAAAGAAAGTTATGAAGTGGAAGCAGACAGTGATAATGCTTATGGGTATTTTAATATGACAGAAGATAATGAAATTTGGGTCCAACCAGGAGAATTCTTGGGATTTGAATGCAAACAAGGATGTATTGGTTATCTGTAAGTACATAATTTGACAATAGAATAAACTGTAACAAATAACTTACATTGTTTAATAAATAAATGTAACATTCATAAGGCCTAAACGACACAAGATCTAAAAATATAAGCACTAGATCCAAATTTTAGGTCTTGTGCCGTTTAAGTCTTATGTTGTTTAGGTCTTGTGCCGCCAAATGATTTTTATGTCTTGTGCCGTTTAGGTCTTATGGCGTTTAGGCCTTGTGCCACCAAATGATCTTTATAACTTGTGCCGTTTAAGTCTAATGCCGTTTAGGTCTTGTGCCGCCAAATGATTTTTAGGTATTTTGCTGCTTAGATCTTATGCTGTTTAGATCTTGTGCCGCCAAATGATTGTTAGGTGTTGTGCTGCTTAGATCTTATGCCGTTTAGGTCTTGTGCCGCCAAATTATTTTTAGGTCTTGTGCTGTTTAGGTCTTATGGCCTTCTGCTGTTTAGGTCTTGTGCATTTTTCATTCACTTGACTTAGTTATGAAATTCACCACTACCACACGAAACTGCGACGATGTAGTAACTAGTTGGCAATAATGTTACGAACGTAGTTAATTCGAACGGTAACAGCTATATTTGTAATATTAAAATTATTTTTTTAAATCATCATCTGTTCTGCAGTTACACATAAATTATATAACTTACTTCATTGTAAGAATTAATTGAATAATTGGTCAAAAAATTATTTTTATTCAAATAGGGGTTCGAGAATTACATGACAAATTCGTAAATAAGAATTTTCGGAATGATAAAAAAATCAATCGGTCAAAAGACTGCGATCTTGGCTAAGATTTTCAGGAATGACTAAAAAAGATGCATCAAAAGATTGCGAGCTTGGCCATAAATTAGTTTGTGGATCAGAGGCCACAAATTTTTTAAACGGCCCCTAAATCGAGTTTTCATATTTTTTACGGAATAATAAGGACATCATACTGAGTTAAGGGATATTTTGTATTCGGCTACATTATATGTAGTTCTCCAGATATAAGGCCTACAAAAAAATTTTTTGACTGAAATATATTGGATTTTTTGATCCAAAAAAAATTAAATAGAAATGTTTAAAAATCATGTTTTACGAGACTTTTTTAAAACCTTGTAATAGTCTTCGTTTTCTTACGATATAGACTTTGTAATGGTAATAAAAGCAAAGGAAAATACAGTAACCTATCGATTTATCGGACCTCGTATTAGCGTCGGAGAAAATTTGAATCGAAAGTGTTGGCTTACAATGAATATTTTAGGCAGTTTCGATCATTGATTATTAAGAAACAACGTTCAACAGGGAAGCAGTCAAGTTTGAGGGTGTTTTTGTTTCCCTAATACGCAGATTCACGGAGTTTTGTTTCTTATTAATATAAGTACATTAAATATTTCACATTTATATTATACCTAGGTACAGCACAATTTCAAGGGTAATATTGCATTTTGAATATTGTTCAAAAAACACAATTCGCGATTTGACGGACTTCAGATTTTGCGAATAGTATTTCGCAGCTATTAGTCCTTGAAACTGTGAGTTTGCTGTACTTTTAAAATAAAATGAAATTTTTGAGTTTTACGTCCCACAGTTATGCTGGTTAGGCTAAAGGAGGCGGTGATTATGAGAAATGAATGAAATGGTGGAATGAAAAATGTGGGAGGAAACGGGAGAACCCCGAGAAAACCCACGAGCACGGTGTTTGTCCACCAGAAAGTCCACACGGCGCGAGCTGGGATCGAATCAGGGATCCCAACCACCGGAGGTGAACGCTCTACCACTGAGCCACCGCGCCCCCTACTTTTAAAATAAATAAGTATATGATTACATGAGGGAACACCGTAGTTTAGTGGTTGGAGCGTTCGACTCACGTTCACGTGGTGCCGGGTTCAATTCCCGGCCGGTGTTTCCCAATTTTCGGCGTCCACCCAACGTCGTGAGACAAACTGGGGAGTCACGTGAAAACAAGACGTGACGACCACTAGGTCTAGAAAGCTCCTGATTCGCCTGTTAGGGACAGAGCGTCATAGTGCGCTGACCACCTGCTAGCGGATGGCGCTGGAGTAGGCGTAGGCTCACAAAAGGATCGTTACGTCAAATGGTTTGTTGTATATGATTACATAAAGAATTCGATTAACTGTATGTAAAAAAAATAATGCAGCACAAGACCGAGTTAGAATGATACTTCATGTGTAATGTGTTATCAGTTTCTTCGTAAGGAACACGCTGGTAAAGCGCTCACCTATGCTAGTTGTGGTCACTGATTTGATCTGAGTTCATATGAACTTGTCGTGAATAATTTGTGTCCATGGGTTTCCTTAGAATTTTTCAATTTCCATTCCGTCAATTCTATCATTTACTTGCATTCGTCATGTGCTCTTTCGTAGCTAAGCGGTTAGCGTATGCGCCTTTGGCGTCGGAGACCCGGGTTCGATTCCCGGTGGAAGCTCATGTGGTTCGGATTCCATGTTAATCAGTAGGTCCACGTCTCATATAGCCTCGCTGCTGAACGGGGCGTTAAGCTAAAAATCAACTCAACTTGCATTCGTCATCAGTATTCTATAACCTAAAAGGCTTAATTTTATACAGTTCAGCTAAGATTCTTCTATTATTATTATTATTATTATTATTATTATTATTATTATTATTATTATTATTATTATTATTATTATTATTATTATTATTATTATTGAGATTTAACCAAGAATTCTTATACTTGAGGTTAAACTTATGCCAAATAACAATACTCCAGGTTTTTAGATACCCTCTCATATCCTAGGTTGAGATATACGAAGAGAAGACAAAAAGTTCCCGGAATACTTCTCTAGTTTTGGCTTTGTCATGCAATCACACCGTTGCCTGTAACATTGTTCAGCGTAAGCTCTAAACTCCGATAAACAAAATATTTGTATCCTTCCGCTTGTCACAAATACGATTGGCTAGTGATGTATCACTCCCACTCCCTATGGGGAGGAGCAAATTATACAGGTGCATTTTGATAATACTGTCTCGTGTTGTCCAGCAGCAGCAGAAAAGAAAGAAAAGAAACTCGAAAGATTAAAAAAGTATTTGAATTTCGCTCGTAAATAATTGTTGCTTAGTGAGTAAAGGTTTGCCTTGTTGGTGTTTCACCACAACACTCGCGGAACCGGGGTTCATGCCAGTCACCTTTCAGACTTTAAAAGCAGAACACCCGTCCACAGTTGAGTTGGCGCCATAATTACTGCGCATGCTTACTGTTTATTTCTATTGTTTTCATTAGCCACACTCGATTGCAGTATTATTAGATACTCCGTATTATATTTTTGTCATTTATTATAATATAGCAGTTTTATGTGAAGCTTCATAGTAAAAGTAATAATCCAATCACATGAACTATTTTGCGGAGGAGTACAAGCGTCGGTAGGACAACAGCAAATCAGCGAGATTTAGTTTCACGTGGCTTTGTTTATCGCAGTTTAGAGCTTACGCCGAATAATGTATACTTATGAATATGACAAGTGTAAACAGGTCATAACAGTCAGTTTACGAGTAGTATAGTTAATCGGAGAGAACGTGGTGATCAGTTGGTGCAGTGAAACAATGCACGAACATCAATTTCCTGTGCAAATTGGGAAAATCTGCTTCAGATACTTACTTTGATAGCCTTAAAATCAGCTTACGGTCTGAGTGCTTTAAGGAAAACAGCACCAATACCAATTTCGCCACCGTAGAAGACATCAAAACCAACTCGACGGCCCAACTTCGGAAGATGGCAAAAGAGTACTTTCGTCGGTGTTTCCAGTAATGTCAGGAGCGGTGGAGGAAAAATGTGTGTTCCGAAGGTGCCTACTTTGTAGGCAATTAAGTAATGAGTACTTATGTTGTGGTAATAAAGTGCCACAATAAAATTCCGGGAACTTTTTGATTGACCCTCATATATTCTCCCTCATTCCACGTATTGAAATTGTAACCCTTACCAATATTTCTTGAGGTTTATTGAAAACTTCCTTTACTCTCTGGGAAACACATCTGTTTGGCATCAGTTTATACATCAAAAATGCTGCTAAAAGGCTTTATATACCCTATCACAGCCCAAGTATGGGAGGCTTTAACCCAGGGATGCAAATAACCACTCGCCGTGCGCGAGTATTTAATATCATGCCGAAGGTAAGTAAATGATTTCTATTGTGGGATGTAGGCTAATAGGTTTTTTCTTGGACTAGTAAAATTTTGTTGCTCATTTGCATGGCCCTGGTTTAACCTCACCAATATTTCTTGACATTTGACCAAAAAGTCTTATATTTGAGGCTAAACTGATCTCGAACAACACTTCTCGAGACTTTATTTACTCTCGCACTGCAAGTGTGTGAGGTATATACCTTCCTGTCCCCCAGGTATATGAAGTTCTAACTATAACAGTATTTTTTGGAGTTTAATGAAAGCATCTACATCCTTTAATCTCTGGGAAACACATTTGTTTGGCATTAGCTTAAACAACAAAATACTCTATGTATTTTCTCACACCACAAGTATAACCTCACCAACATGTTTTGGGATTTAACCAAAAAAAAATCTGTAAACTACAAAAATATTTTACTCTCGGCACATATTTCCATGTGTGGGACATTTGATATAGGTACTCATCGTTATCCGTGAGGATGTTAAAAGATTGACTTCATTAACAAACTCGGTTGAAATATTCGCTGTAGTTGTCTAGGGAAAAAACAAAATTCAAAAATTTGCTTTTGTTCAAAAGTTATCCTGTGGAGTAAGGGACGAACGTATTCTAGCAGTACAATCTTATAAGACCCACTTGCGTTATCCTAATAACAGTACAATTTTATAAGACCCACTTGCGTTATCCTAATAACATTACAATCTTATAAGACCCACTTGCGTTATCCTAATAACAGTACAATTTTATAAGACCCACTTGCGTTATCCTAATAACATTACAATCTTATAAGACCCACTTGCGTTATCCTAATAACAGTACAATTTTCTAAGACCCACTTGCGTTATCCTAATAACATTACAATCTTATAAGACCCACTTGCGTTATCCTAATAACAGTACAATTTTATAAGACTCACTTGCGTTATCCTAATAACAGTACAATCTTATAAGACCCACTTACGTTATCCTAATAACAGTACAATTTTATAAGACCCACTTGCGTTATCCTAATTACATTACAATTTTATAAGACTCACTTGCGTTATCCTAATAACAGTACAATCTTGTAAGACCCACTTGCGTGAACCTAATACCAATACAGTTATAAGACCCAATAGCATTGTCCTAATAACATTAGACCCCTACAATCTTATAAGACCCACTTGCGTTATCCTAACAACAGTACAATCTTATAAGCCCCAGTCGCGTGATCCTAATAATAATAATAATAATAATAATAATAATTTTCCTTCAGGTCAAGTGAGACGAATGGTGATATTGTAGATGGGAAACAATCGTCTTCAGCTTTCTTTTTTCGAGTTATCACTACAACGGAAGTTTCTGTTCATCTTTCACACATATGCAAGGAACCTTTGGAAGATGTAGTACTGGATGTTCAAGCACAAGTAAGTCTCCTAAATAAATTTCTAAATAATTTACTAATTTAGAAGTTTCATAAATGTATTTCATAACATTTTATTGCTTTATTACTCTTTTAATGAAATATTTAATGATTTTATATCACTCTTCTAATTATTTTAATTTTGATTTTAGGATTACCATTTTGTGAATGCTTTCAATGTTACTTCATGTGAAATACAAATTTTGAATTTAAGTGTAAAAGCTGAACCTACAGAAAGCGAAATCCATGATCCCGTTTACGCAAAATCAATGGAAGATATAAATTTCATCATAACAGTTTCACAGGGTGCTCCTATATTTTTAAATATTGATTGGGCTGATGGAAACACTGATTCAAGAAACATAACCAGTAAGTAAACATTACGTCTGTATTAATTTATTACTATATTTAATGTTGAAAGATGAACTTCAATATTATACAGGGTGTTAGAAAAACTTGTGTCAATATTTTGTGAATAGATTCCCCACATAAAAATAAGAAATAAAATTGATATGGACCTGCGGTCGGAAGTGCATAGTTTCCTAGTTACAGAATGCCGAAAACGTGAAAAAAAGTACTTTAACCCTTTATTGGTCAGTGTTGCTCTCAAGCAACATCACATTCTATTGTGTTATTCGTACGAATTTTAACTTCAGTGATCATTTAATTGGCATTATTGCTTTCATACAATATTCATATACATGATTTACGGGTCGCTTGTTTAAATATATTGTTATTTCTGATCTTCCCCAACAGGGGACAGACAAATTTATTATTGTAGAAGCTTTATCTCCTACGTTCCATGAAAGTTCTTTTTTTAATTTTTTTTGATTTGTGGTTTCTTCCTCTGTAAGAAGATATTTCAACGAAACTGCTCCTAATTATTGAAAGTATTCTTATGATATTTGACCATATTAGGACAATGCTGCTCAGTAGCAACACATAAGACCTATCTTATGGCAATGTTGCTTTGAAATAAACACCCTGTATTTTGTAACCAAAGTAAAAGAACACTTTGAAAATTACGAAATTATGATCAGGAAGACATCGTTCAACCATAAAAGCAAACTAAATATTTTAATGGTAAACCTATCAATGGCTGCCAATTAAAGGGTTAAAGGTCCATATTTGTAGTACTATAGGACCGATCGTAGTCGGCTCAAGACATCACTGAGGAACTAGTATTAAGAAATACCCAAATATCCATCTTTCAGAACCTCCGGTACTTGCACAATCATTTTTAGAGAGGCTGTTTGGAAGTACTTGATCACTCTTCACCTACCTCTCTAAAAATTGGTGTGCAAGTACTGGAACATTCTTAAACATGGATATTTGAATAGTTCACCTACCAGTTCCTCAGTGATGTCTTGATCCGACTACGATAGGCCCCATAGTACAGCACAACCCCTGAAATCCGATCCCCGGAAATCCGAAAACGTTCTCAGGAGAAAAAAATAACTACAGCTGGAAAATTAAAAAAAAATAGATTTAATCACACAAATTTAGTCTTTTTAAGGTTTTAACATTTTTAGACTTAATGCTTATTCCAAATCATTATCTAATTATATTTTTACAAGAAGACACTTATAGATATGCGACAATCATTTTGGACATGAGTGTACACTCGCCAGTCAAGGTCACTGCCCTTTCGACCTCTGGGCCACCCTGTCTAACCTCAGTCGTTGTTTTACCGCCAATTCAGTGACGAAATAAGTACGTAATATTATTTCCCGGGTAATCCGAACCCCCCGAAATCCGAACAGGCTTCAGCCCCAATTAGTTCGGATTTGAGGGGTTGTACTGTAGTGGAGCTATGAACTTTTAAAGTTCATTTACTTCGCGTTTTCGGCACCTTATAACTCCGAAACTATTCACTTTTGAGTACAGGTCCATATCAACTTTTTTATTTTGATGTGAGGATTCTGTTCCCAATATATTGTGACATTTTTGTAACACCCGGTACAATTATATATTTCAAATGAGAGTTTCAGAATGAACTCATATTTTTCATCTTGTTTGCAAGTTGAACTGAGCTTGTTCTTGGTTTAAAGTGTGTCTCTGCAAGTCATTATCTTACAAGTAACTTTTCTTTGTAATCCCATAACTGAGCTTAAGGGAAGCGAAACTCAAGATAGAGATGAGCAAGCACTCGTTTTCAAGTTATGAGTATAAATATGAAATTTAGCTCAAGTTTTCACTTTGAATGTAAGTTGAGCTGAGCTTCTCCAAAAAGAAGCTTTCTCAATCATTGAGTTTCCTTAGTAGTTTGCTAACTCATATTAGGTTTTATTTGTAATTCAATAAAAATTAAAGTAAAAGCTGTGGTCCACAAAAGAGTTCAGTATGATTTGGCGCTATCTCATTTTTAAGTTATAAGTTTGTGAGTCAGTGTTGCCACAGTTCTAGCTCTGGAGGGGGCTGAAAAATAGTACCAAATTGAAACAAAAAGGGCTGAATTCATTATTTTATACCAGTGTAATACATGGCTGTGTAACATGAAACTAAAAGAGGTGAAGTTCTAGAACACTGCCTCCCCCCTCTTCCAAGAGTCTAAATCAAGAAAATGCTCTTCTTAAAAATTACTTTTTAAAAGCATCAAATAGGAGGACCCGGAACAACGATGGAAGTAGATGAAACTTTTCTCGCACAAAGGGAGTATAACAGGCCCTAAATTAAAAGGGAAAACCGTTATCATCTTAGATGTGTATTGTATGGAAACCAAACGCGCCTCTATTTCAAAGTGACCAATCAACCAAAACGGTATTATGGCTATATATCAAAAAATGTGGCAAGTATTTGTTAAAAGGTGCTGAATTGGGTAGAATTGTACCAACTTTTTCACAAAAGGGGCTGAAAATGCCAGCGTGGTACCAACGGGCCGATGAATGACAAAAAGGGCTGAATTTGGTACAATTGTACAATCCGCGGCAAAAAACCTGCAACATGAGGATATAAGTTTATTGTGAAACTACGCCTAACAGCACAGGGAATGAACATAACGTCTAAGTGGAACGAATCACGCCAGGATAAACCTCGGCCTCCTCCTGTGCACACTTACTTTGGAGCAAAAGACTTCGTCATTTCACAATAAACTTATATGCTCATGTTGCAGGTTTTTTGCCGCGGATTGTACCAAGTGTGGCAACACAGTTGTGAGTGAATTTAGCCCTAAGTTTTCACTTCCAGCTTAAGTTGAACTGATCTTTTTTAGAAGTAATTTCACTCAATCCTAACCCTAGTATATCTTTTTCAATATAATTTCCTTACTCTTTTATCCTTCATAATGACAATAGAGAAAAGTTTATCGAAATAATCGGAGAAGTTATTTCTACTTGTTTTCATTCAATATGAATACTCTTTTACTTACTGATTTTTCATTTGGTATTAACATTACTATATTTATTCTTTTATTCTTGATTAGGAATTATGAACAGTTCAACCCCTGAAATAATTCAACATAATTATACAACGTATGGAGAATTTACTGTGTATGTCACAGCTTCTAACAAACATTCTGAGTTTTCGTATTTGGAAAACGATACCATTAGTATTATTATTCAATATCCTGTGACCGAAGATTGGACGATGAAACCTGAAAACAATACGTTTCTCGATACTGAAGGTAAGGGGTTCCAGAAAAAACTTGTCATTTCTAATGGTATTAATTCATGAGTTTATCACCAAATTATGTTATTCTTCATCATGTTTATTATTATTAAATGTAGAACTAAAAATATCCTTTAATTTTCATCTTATGTGTATTTGATTGGAGTTTAAACTCACAGTTTAATTTGGAATATAAACCCTTTTATTTTCTTCTAGAATGGAATCCATATCTTTCGCGTTAGCCACGAATATAAGGGTTTCGCTTGTAAAGGGTTTTGTAATGAATTATTCATCGATAAATTAAATTGTTCAACATAAACTATATTTCTATTACTAAATAGAGTTAATACATTTAAATATAAAATACAGGGTGTTTCAAGATAATTATATTAGAATATAGTTTAAAACTGATTAACTTCTAGAAATAACAATCAATTTAAAACTGATTAACTTCTAGAAATAACAATCATATACGATCGTTTACAATGACTTCCAATCTAAATAGGCTATTAAAATTATTAAGTTAGTAATGGAAAGTATATTTATTTTGAACAACTTTTGGGCAAGTAATTTATTTCTCTTTTTTTTCAGCTGCGATATTAGTTTTCGAATACCCTCCTGATAATAACTTCCCAACTAATGCTACAGTTTATATTGATTGGGGAGACGAATCAAGTACAGCAGCTTATGCTGTTTCGTTGCCAGAAGAAAAGATGTCTACGATCTATAATTTTAATATCAGTTATCAGTACCAATCAAGAGGCATTTATAATATTAATGCAACTATGAAAAACTTAGTGTCACAGCAATCTTTTCAAGCAAATGTATGTACTAAATTTATTTATTAATTTTTATGTCAGTATTTAAAAATTATTGAAAAATTATCTCACTTTTTTAAAACATTCATTCTGTGTTCATAACTCCTGTGTCTAAAATATTGAAATTTAGGCTTTAAAATCTGTATTTTACTATTATATCATTTGAAACTATGTATAGAGAAAATTTCAGTTTTGATAAATATCTTTCTAAATATAAAACAATTTTTCGCACTGTTGTACATTATTACGAAACAGTTTAATTTCCAATTATTTAACTTCATTTTGCTCACAAAATTAAAAGCATAGTAAGAGACAGAGGACTCGATTCCCCCTTTCTGCGCTCATTTTTCCCAGGATACTTTGCGGTCGGTGACGTCCCTTGGAGGTATCGCCAAGGATGTTATAAAATGGAGGATCTGCAAATACCATAAAATCGTGAAGCCATACGTCACAGTCATACGTATCCTATGATTGGTGATTTTCTTAATTGTGAAAGGTTATTCCGGGTAATTTATTCTCACTCCTATTTGTACACCCATACGTGCAGCATGTAATCATTCTATAATATAAATCTGAAGCAACGACTTTAATAAAACTAAACGACAGACACACCTCACAGCCACACGTATCCTATGATTGGTGATTTTCTTACCTGTGAAAGGTCATTCCGGGTAATTTATTCTCACTCCTATTTGTACACCCATACGTGCAGCATGTAACCATTGTATAATATAAATCTGAAGCAACGACTTTAATAAAACTAAACGACAGACACACCTCACAGCCATACGTATTCTATGATTGGTGATTTTCTTACCTGTGAAAGGTTATTCCGGGTAATTTCTTCTCGCTCCCATTTGTACACCCATACATGCAGCATGTAAATATTGTATAATATAAATCTGAAGCAACGTCTTAAATAAAAATAAACGCCAGGCGCACTACATGTCTACATATGAAGATCGCAGTGTTTTGAGCCAATAATCATGGTGGAAACGAGAGTAGCCAATCAGAGTGCCAAGGCTCGGTGTTTTATGGCTTCGTTGAGTTAATAGGATGAAGATACATATGGGCAGATCCTCTATTTTATAACATCCTTGAGTATCGCGAGATATCGTTCAAAAGAACAAGTGGAATACTGCATACGCAATTACGCTAGATAGTATACTGTTTCAAGATGGGCAAAAGCTCGCTCCACATGACGCCACGGACAGGGAATCAAGCAGAACGCTAAACGCAAACTGGGACGCCCAGTTATTTTATATACCTTGACTAATAGGAGCTTTTAGGCCTGTAAAATTAGCCAATAGATCTAGTTGTACATGAAACATGTATTTTTTGTATATATCATTAAAAGGAAAGAAAGTTACAATACAAGATTTAGTTCTCATTTCCTTTTTAACATGGTTTAGAGGTTTGTTTCAAAATTCTTATCCTGACATGGAATCATTAAAGTAATATAATACATATTGAAAATAATAAAACTGGTACAAGGTAATTAAAATCTCAAGCACCTTTATATAATGCAATGATACTAACGAAAAATTTAAAAGAAAATTTATTAAAGTTTTTACAGCATAAATTTACTTGTTTTGAAATAAAATTTCTGCTCAGTTACCATTTTAAAAAAAAATTGTTAAAATAATATTTTCAACGAACTTAAAAAGTTCGTTACTGAATTTTCTCTCTCTCTCTCTCTCTCTCTCTCTCTCTCTCTCTCTCTTTCTCTCTCTCTCTCTCTCTGTGTGTGTGTGTGTGTGTGTGTGTGTGTTATTTGCTATTTTTTTTTTTAATTTTGAGCCCTTCATTCGATAGAGCATTCGATAGAACTATCTGAGAAAGTGATGGAATTTTTCGCGTCACTCTTACCGTTCCCGAGATATTGGCCAAAAAAGTTCCGATTTCGGGAGATTTAAGGAGCCATATCTCGTGAACCATATGTCATAGAGAGATCATACTTGTGTTGATCAATACCTAAGAGGAAGGTGAATATCTTGCTACCAAATAGTAACCAATGGCTACTGGCCAACTCGCCACCGTTCCTCAGATATTGGCCAAAAATAGTTCGGATTTGGGAGATTTAAGGAGCCATATCTCAGGAATCGTAAGTCATAGAGAGAGGATATTTTGCGAACTTTCGAATTTTAAACCGTCCATTTTGAAAATGTGTTTTCGTAAAACAACATATCGCAGAACATTTTAACAGAACTCTTAAACAAAACACGTGGGGGAAAAATAGTACTCAAGGAAATTATAAATACATAGATATATTACAAGAATTGTTTAATGAATATAATAATAAAGTACATAGAACAATTGATATAAAGCCTGTAGAAGTTAATAAGAAGTATCAATTCTTTTTAAGTTCGTTCTGGCAATGCTCTTGGAGTATTCTCAACTGGTTTTAATTATGCTAACAGTTTTGAATTAATAAAATCTATTGGGGTGTTATTATTTGTTCACAAAATGTACTTAGTCTTAATTAATGAATACTCATTTATTACACCCTTGTCTTTAGATACATGTATTTGTGGAGTTCAATTTATACAAAAGTAGTTACAGATATTGTATATTAGCCAAAATTGTACAATGAATTAATTTATCGCATATTACTTATTAAATAATTTTCCTCATATCTATTGCCTACACATATTACTTATTAAATAATCTTCCTCATATCTATTGTCTACACATATTACTTATTAAATAATCTTCCTCATATCTATTACCTACACATATTACTTATTAAATAATCTTCCTCATATCTATTACCTACACATATTACTTATTAAATAATCTTCCTCATATCTATTGCCTACACATATTACTTATTAAATAATCTTCCTCATATCTATTGCCTACACATATTACTTATTAAATAATCTTCCTCATATCTATTACCTACACATATTACTTATTAAATAATCTTCCTCATATCTATTGTCTACACATATTACTTATTAAATAATCTTCCTCATATCTATTGCCTACACATATTACTTATTAAATAATCTTCCTCATATCTATTGCCTACACATATTACTTATTAAATAATCTTCCTCATATCTATTGTCTACACATATTACTTATTAAATAATCTTCCTCATATCTATTACCTACACATATTACTTATTAAATAATCTTCCTCATATCTATTACCTACACATATTACTTATTAAATAATCTTCCTCATATCTATTACCTACACATATTACTTATTAAATAATCTTCCTCATATCTATTGTCTACACATATTACTTATTAAATAATCTTCCTCATATCTATGGCCTACACATATTACTTATTAAATAATCTTTCTCATATCTATGGCCTACACATATTACTTATTAAATAATCTTCCTCATATCTATTACCTACACATATTACTTATTAAATAATCTTCCTCATATCTATGGCCTACACATATTACTTATTAAATAATCTTCCTCATATCTATGGCCTACACATATTACTTATTAAATAATCTTCCTCATATCTATGGCCTACACATATTACTTATTAAATAATCTTCCTCATATCTATGGACTACACATATTACTTGTTAAATAATCTTCCTCATATCTATGGACTACACATATTACTTGTTAAATAATCTTCCTCATATCTATGGACTACACATATTACTTATTAAATAATCTCCCTCATATGTATGGCCTACACATATTACTTATTAAATAATCTTCCTCATATCTATGGCCTACACATATTACTTATTAAATAATCTTCCTCATATCTATGGCCTACACATATTACTTATTAAATAATCTTCCTCATATCTATGGCCTACACATATTACTTATTAAATAATCTTCCTCATATCTATGGCCTACACATATTTGCAATTAACAAAGCTTTTAACGTTGTTTTAAATGCATTCATATTTATTTTCCTTTCTAATTTCACTGGATACCATATTACACACTGACAGACTTCTAATACAAGAATACCTATACAGTTGAATTTTTTTCTCTCATTATCTTGATTCTCAGCCCTTTCTTTTTATATTTTTTTATAGGTTACAGTGTACGAGTTCATTGAAGACTTGAAAGTATTTCCAAAATTTTACAAAGAAGAGACTAAAGAATTGATCGATGGAACAGGTCCTAACAAAAACCAATTTGAAATGAAAAAGAACGTTACTTTTGTCATTACATTAAAGAAAGGTAATTATTATTATTTAAAATACGGTAGCTATGTAATACTGTAATGGTATGATCAAAATTAGTGACGGATTAGCATTTCCGCTTACCGAGGCCCTTCCTCAAGTATACAGGGTGTTTCAAAACAGCGCCAACAATGTTTAGGAGATTATTCCTGACACCAAGAAAACACAACAAGTATAGACCAACCTGGGTGCAGAAATCCGTTATTTCGGAGTTATAGGCTGCCGAAAACGTAAAAGAATGAACTTTCAAGGTCAGTAGCTTCAATACTATGGGACCTACCGTAGTCAAGTCAAGATTTCACTGAGGAACTATTATGTGCACTATCCAAAAATGCATGTTTCAGAATCCTGCGGTCACGCAACACTTTTTTATAGGAGTTTGGCAACGAACATATAATTTGAAATATTCACCAACTGCCTCTATAAAAATTGATGCCGAAGTACCGCAGGATTCTGAAATACGGAAATTTGGATAGGGCACGTACCAGTTCTTCAGTGAAGTCTTGACCCGACTAGGGTAGGTCCCATAGTATTGAAGCTTTGGACATTTAAAGTTCATTTTTTCCTGTTTTCGGCAGCCTATAACTCTGAAATGACGGATTTCTGCACCCAGGTTGGTCCATACTTTTTGTCTTATCTTGGTGTCAAGAATCACCGCCCAAACGTTGTCTATGTTGTTTTGAAATACCCTGTATAATAACCATTAATAGAGCTTAAGTATTTAAAGATTGAAAAGTTGTGTGTAATAACTAATAACCCAAGCATACTATTACATTACCCAGGCCCGATAGCAAGAGACAGACATTCCCGTAGCAACGGGACCCAAACTTTTAACAGATGCCTATATATTGTACTAAAAGTATTTTTCGAAGCGGTATTGATATTAAGATTTATCCGAAACTTTGCGAAGATTTCTTTCGAAAAGTTAACTGGAATATGATTGGCTTATGCAACTGGAATACGTAAGGACAGAATGTCACGGAACGGGCCACTAGAAGAAAGCAGTGATGTGGTGGTTGGTACACTCATCTCTGGTACCATACGCCCTAGAAATTCTCTGCTGATAGTTCTAGCACCTAATAAGGTCTTAAGGGGTCTAAATTGAAGATCCTTCTTCAAGTACAGTCATCACAGTGTGCCACTGAGTAGTTGTTGCTTTCCCAGATCTATGCGTGAACGTTTCCCATACTGTAGCAATGTTCTCCAGAGTCCGCATTGTTAAGCGTTGGCCTGTTTCCTTTTCCGTCTGTAACGGATTCAGTTCCCAATAATCTTCTATGACAATCTCTGATTTTGTTGGGACGATTCTCTTTAGTCTAAAGATCCCACAATTATACAACGAGATTAAGAGCCTGCCGTACTAAAAATAAGACAAAATTTACAATTTTTCTCTTACTTGTTTTTCATAAGTGAAAGGAGAAAATGAAATGCAACTTACCACAATCATAGATACCGTTATTCTACAACAGAAAATATAAACCTCAAGAATTTTCAGTGTTGCCGTCCATAGAAATTACAGTGTTGCCAGAATAACATTTCCCCCAAAGTCTAAGTTGGGGCAGGAACTAGAGGAACGAACTCAACTGTATTTGATTACGTATTATGTTGTTTATCCTGCGAACTACTTTTTAAATAGCATTATTATTTAATTTTAATAACTGTATGTTAGAACTATTTTGTTTATTAGAAACTAAATACAACTATTATTTAAAAATTAGTTCATAGGATTTCAAGACAACATGATACGTAATCAAATGCAGTTGAGTTCGTTCCTCTAGTCGCTGACTTAACTTAGATTTTGGGGGAATTGTTATTCAGGCAACACTGTAATTTCTATGGATAGCAACACTCAAAATTCTTTAGGTTCATATTTTCTGTTGTAAAAAAAATTATCTATGATTGTGATAAGTTGCATTTCATTATCTCCTTTCATTTATGAATAAACAAGCAAAAGAAAAATTGTAAATTTTGTGTTATTTTTAGTAAGGCAGGCTCCTAAGGGATACGTGATGATGAGATGGATGATAATTGTGGAATGACGAAGAAAGAAAACAGGAGAACCCCTAGAAAACCTACTCATGCGGTGCTTGTCCCACACAAAATCCATTTGGCGGGAGCTGAGATCGAACCAAGAATCCTATGCGCCAGAGGTGAACGCTCTACTACTGAGCCACTGCGGCCCCAGTGGAATGGAATGAAGTGTAGCATGATATCCGTGTGTACCTCATCATTGTTGCCCAAGAACGATAGATTCCATACCTTAGTAAAAACAAGGTAAAAATTTATTAATATTTAAATGTAAGGATATAAATATTTGAATCAGTGGTAACAATATATAAATCAGTGGTAACAATATATAAATCAGTGGTAACAATATATAAATCAGTGATAACAATATATAAATCAGTGGTAACAATATATTAATCATTGGTAACAATATATAAATCAGTGGTAACAATATATTAATCATTGGTAACAATATATAAATCAGTGGTAACAATATATATAATATTTTAAAATAAAACAACGAATAAAATTATGTGGGTGCATGAGAGGATGATTCAAATTAAGAAAAAAATGGCTACTTACCAATGAATCTTCCCTTGGGAAGCCTAAATATTTTCCATACGTTTCGGAACGACAAGCTAGCTTCCGTCTTCAATGACAAGGTAACAAAAATAAAAACCGATAGGAGATAAAAAGTGTAAAACAAGGGAGACATACCACTACATAAATGCAAGGTAAAGAATGGATACTGAAATGTCATGAGCACAGCACAGCGCAAAAGAATGAACTGAATCAAAGGAAGCGGATGTCTATGTTACGTCACTATTGTCAGATTCAAAATATGCAACCAGATTTTATCAGTGTTGCCAATATCCAGATTTAAAGAAGGTTTATATTTATGAATAAAGAATGATTCTTTAATCCCCCGTTGTTTCTTTGTTTTTGCTGAACCTATTACATTAACCTGTTTTATATTATATGTATGTTGTTTTAAATGAAGCATTAATACCTACATGCCAAACTCTGGGTATTCGCTACATTGATAGAATCTGGTTATCTATCTTTGATGTATATTTTGAATCTGGCAATAGTGACGTAACATAGACATCGCGCTTCCTTCGATTCAGCTCATTCTTTTGCGCTGTGCTATGCTCGTGACATTTCAGGATCCGTTCTTTACGTTATATTTATTGAGTGGTATGTATTCTTTGGTTTACACCTATCTTGTTACCTTGCCATTGAAGACGGAACCAGCTTGTCGTTCCGAAATAGCTTGTCGTATGAAGAATATTTAGACTTCCCAGTGGAGTATTCATTGGTAAGTAGCCAAAGTAGCCAATTTTTTGTTAATTTGAAAACAACCTATGTGTAACTACTACGCAAGTGCGAAACGTCCTTAGAAATTCTCCTTACTTCCACACTGAGTGAAGCAGACTTACTACAAGAATTAAACTATAAATACTCTACATAGACGTGGAACCAAACAAAAGTGGAATTATTGGTGTCATTCAAATATAATCAAAATAATATGTGTATACAGAGGAAACATTATACAAGAACTTTTTTGAGCAGGAAAAGGGTTTTAGTCTCACATAAGGCTAAAAGATTAAATAAAATAAAATGCTTCATCGTTCTTCCGTAGTATCCGCTTTTCCATCCAATACAATACAATCTTGCACATGAAACATTTGATGATCTTTTCTCTATTTATTTAATCATCACAAAATAAGCTTTCCTTCTTCCTTAAAATTCTTCTTTATTCTCATTTATATTTTTATTTTCCGTTGACACTTTGTATCTTCACTAATGATAAACTACTAGACACATGTTCTACTGTTTGACACTGTTTCCTTCGTTTTAACTACCATTAATTTCGTCTTTCTAACGTTTATTTTTATTTTGAATTCTTTACAAACTTTTTTTTTTTTTTTTTTAATTTGTGTAACATTCTGTTAATTTTCGTTTCAAACTCCACGTAAAAGTCATATCATCTATAAAGGAAATATACTAAATTTTCTCAGCAGTTAGCAAGAAAAAAATGCTAACTAAATTTTAACCATAGAATTTCCTGCAACTGAGGCTTAGAATTATCTTAAAAGAAGAAAAGGTAATAACACTATGAAAGTGATCCCTAAGTATCGTAAAAATCTGTAATTATATAATTCATGCATATGTTCTGATGCATTAAGAGTACTCAATGCTTTATAGCAAACCAATTGGATAATCAAAACTACATGGCTCTTACTTCATATAAAAATTTTACATAAACAATTACATGGAAAAGGGTATATAGTTCAATTTTTACATAAAAAATCGCACTCAAAATTTCATGATGGAACAGACCTGGTTTCAGAAAATGCATGTGATGAAGGACAACCAGCCTTAATGAAGACTAGTTGTATAAATTTCAAAACAATAATTAAGTTAAAAGAATCAAAATTAATATACGATTGGCGATCAGCAAATAGACAAGATCAAGGCACATATTACTGGAATAGTGTGGAGATAAATAAATCTAAATCATGGAACATCATACACAAATGGACAAGACATAAACTATTATAATTACATGGGCACGTGGGGGAATATTCAAAATTAACAAAAAATTGGCTACTTACCAATGACTCCTCCCTTGAAAAATTTAAAGATTTTGACGTTTCGGAACTCTCAGCTGGTTCCTTCCTCAGTGGCAAAGTAAAAAGGATTAAAACGGAAAGGAGATAAAAGGAGTAAAACCAGGAATACATACCACTATATAAAAGTAACGTACAAAAACAAAAGATCGTGAGGTGAAAAGAGCAGAGTGAAAAAAGAATGAACTGAATAAAAAAGAACGCGGTGTCTATGTTACGCCACTATTGCCAGATCCAAAGTATGCATCAAAGGTAGGTACCCAAGTTCGATCAATGTTGCCAGTATCAAGGTTCAATGCAGATTTGTATTTATGAATAAAGAACGATTCTTTAATTTTCCGTTGTTTTTTGATTTTGCTAAACCTATTACCTTAACCTGTTTTATATTATGTGAATGTTGTTTTAGATGAAGCGCTAAACCCGACATGACTTCTTGTGACTTTTTTGATTGTCTAACATGTTCCTTCAAACGCGTGTTACTGCTCTGTTCATCTCAGGATCTTTTTTGTACGTTACTTTTATATAGTGGTATGTATTCCTGGTTTTACTCCTTTTATCTCCTTTCCGTTTTAATCTTTTTTACCTTGCCACTGAGGAAGGAACCAGCTGAGAGTTCTGAAACGTCAAAATCTTTAAATTTTTCAAGGGAGGAGTCATTGGTAAGTAGCCAATTTTCTGTTAATTAAGACATAAACTAATTTTGCTTTATCGATTACTCTTCAATACTGCACTAACATCATACAAATTATATCAAATAAAAAACAAAACTAAAATATGTTGGTGCAAAAAAAAAAAAAAAAAGATATTAGTCTAATAGACCACGTAATTTTTCCTTGTGAAAAACCGAAAAAGGAAGGAAATATATATCAGACAAAATTTATAGATATTTGGGATTTGAACCTCACTCTCTTCAGAATCTCTAGAAACAACTGGAATCTAATTCACATAGTTATAGAATTCTTATAACTCAACCAAATTCAATTAAAAAAAATGATGAAGCATCTAGCGAAGAACTCATAGTAAACCCAAGCATTCTATTTAACTTCACTAACTAGAATTGCACATTAAAATAAATAATTTGCTCAGACCAGTTGGTAAATCCAAATATGAACTACATGTATATTCAAAACAGCTATATTTCAATAATCTTATTTTTACGAATATCAATAGGTGATATTAAATATTGTAGAGGTTATTCAACCAACTTATTTTAAGGATTCTGTGGAACAGTACTAATAATCTGATAGATCATCTAGTAAGAATATTCAATATATACAACTTATAAAAATCAAAGTGTAATATTGATTATAGCCCAAGGCTGCCTAATATTAAATGAAACCCACGACTGGGTACAAGATTAAGAATAAGTATAGTACTTCTATCTTTTCGATTTTTTTTTCAGGTTGCGTAAACAAATACATTTTAAGTAATGTTACAGATGGCATTGCAGAAATTCTAATGGTATTTGAAGTTTCAGATCCTTTCAAGTCAACAGATGAGCCACTCGCATATTATTTTCCCGAGGTATGAACCATTATATCTTTCATATTGATACAATATATCTTTTTCTAGTTTATTACTTTTGCACTTATTATAGGCTGTACTGTTTTAGAATTAGTTTCCTGTATGTGATATTGTTTTTATGTGGTGTGATTTATTCTGGTTCCCTAGGATAAGTACTTTCTTCCTGTTATAGGTCATAATCGTGCTGCTCGTACATTCCGCGTTCAAAAATCTTAGTACCTAACCATACTAACTGAATGTTTAATACAATATCCACTATTGCTAACGATACGCTGAATGTGATATGCAATTGCAAAGAAAACAGATTTTGAGCAAGCATTTCATACTCGTAAATGATAACACGCACATATTATAGACTATTCACATTCGTACCAAATACGAGACTGTATGTCCAAAGATACAAAGTTACTCCTGACACAAACACTGATACTGTCTTTGGTTGATTATTTTGATGTTGTACATGGCCCACTTCTTACAAAAAGCAATGCTATTCTGATTCAAGAGGTACAAAATTCATGTATTAGTTTCTGTTACAATGTACGAAAATTAGATCATATTTTGCCTATTCTGAACAACAATAGCATGCTGATAATATTCAGAAGACGGCATTTGCATTATTGCTCTCTCATTTATAAAATTCTTAAAACAACACGTTGCGCGTATTTATACAAGAAACTCACTGCTAGCTCAACTATTCACACACACTTAACATGCAAAAGAAATACTTTGATATTCCACACCATAGACTTAAACAGACCACTGCGGCATTTTCAGTATTAGCTCCAAGGTCATGGAATGCTGTACCAAATGTAGTAAAAGAGCTAAAACATTTAATTCCTTCAAGAATATGTTATAAATGTATTTACTCAGCCAACAAAATTTAAGTTCAGTTACTCATGATATGTATTCTATCACTTCAACCACGTAAATGACATCAGACTTGACTTGCCACAATTTTTTTATTAAATAATCATGCATCTTAGAAATATTTCATCACCCTCCTCCACCCCCCATTATAAATGACAAGCTTAACCTTATTTTGTCTCCATGTTATTGATCGGTTTGTGTTCGTTTTCATGTTTGTGTTGTGTGTGTGTTTTGTTAAATGTACCACTGAATGTAAACTGAACGTAAGTTATTTTCTTGACATGAGTTAGGTGGTAGAGCAGCAATATGCTGAACCTTCCGCTTGAATACAGCTTTTTTCAATTCAATTCAATTTCATAAACAGAATTAAGTTAAGTGAAGTGCTTGAAATTTGAATTTATCAACAAAAGATTTTTAACCTAAATTTATTATTTCAAAATCAAAAATAAAGCTAACTTTAACAATCCTTTTAAGTGTAGATTAACAATATTATAGAAGATCTAGTTAATCAAATCACGCATTTCGTGTGAATATTGGTATTAAAGCAGATAGCTAGACAGATAACTAGGACAGTAAAAAAGCAAAAAAAAAAAAAATAAAATAAAATAAAAATAAAAATAAATAAATAAATAAATAAATAAAAAATAAAAAAATAAATGAAATCTTTGAGTTTTACGTTCCACGTTTTTGCCGGCTAGGCTAAAGGAGACGGTGATGATAAGTAATGAATGAAATGATGGAATGAAGAAAGTGGGAGGAAACGGGAGAACCCCCGAGAAAACCCACGCACACGGTGTTTGTCCACCACAAAGTTCACTTGGCGGGGGCTGGAATCGAACCCGGGACCCCAAGCACCCGAGGTGAACGCTCTACCATTGAGCCACCGAGACCCCTAGTAAAAAAAGCAAATAATACATATCAACAAAATTTACCGGTTGGCACTGTTGAGCAGCCAACATCATTGTGGGTTCAAATTCTACTCAGGACATGGGTGCTGTGTATTCTCCGTTCACCATTTATTTTATTTCACGATTTCCATCTCTCTTATCGTCTCCTTTGTCTGAAGGACACAAATGCGAACATAAAACACAAAAATAAATAATTTAAAACTGAAGGGCAGAAATATGGAACGTAAAACACAAAAATAAATTAATTAATACTAAAGGATATAAATATGGAACGTAAAACACAAAAATAAACAAATTAAAAGAAGGGAATAAATATGGGACATAAAACACAAAAATAAATAAATTAAAATTGAAGGGCACAAATGTGGAAGGTGAAACACAAAAATAAATAAAAAAGAACACAAATTTTGGAGTGACTCATGCATTTTCATTTGTTTTGATGATCTAGCAAAGTTTGATTTTGATGTTTCGGTGGATTTTCTATAAATATATTTCCTGTTACAAAAACATTACTTACTGCTACTGACGTTTATTCGCTTTTATACATTGGTATTTTGGTATTGCATTTTTGTTTTACAGGAAATGACACTAAATTTGACAATTGAAGCTTGTAATATGAGACAAGGATGTACGGATCCAGTTTCAGTTAATATAGAGATTGTTGGTAGAGTTACAGGTCTTAAAATAGATGATAGAGCTATCACAACCAAGAAGGTTAGTCCTAAGTATTTAGATTTCATATCGAAGTTTCCATATTAATAATAAAAATATCAATATTTAATACTAGATCTAACTTTCAGAAGAAGTCTTGTGTACAGGGTGTTAGTGAATATGTAATTTTGGGAGGTAATTCTGCACACCAGAATTAAAAAAAAGAAATGTTCGTATAAACATATGTAGTAAACCAATAATTACTGAGTGAGGAGCTGCAGAAATCGAAAGAAAAGCAACTATAGATCGATGCTTCTTCGACAAGTAGTCAACGTATGCCTGGAAATCCTGTTTCTCTCAAAACCATAAATGATAAACATGTACAATGAATGCGCAAGGAATTTCCCAAAGAACGTGAGGATTTTCTCAAAAGTCGCCAAGTAGCTTCGTATATTCACTAAGACCTCGTGCTCATTCACTCCATTTTCTCTCAATGTTTGCTCGTCCATAGAAATCATACGTTCGCTTTATGACGAGCATATGTCGCAAATACCTAACAATCAACGCAATTGTACCGTACAACATCAATAATCTGTGTCTGTAAAATCCCCTGCATCTCCTCTGTCGTTATGCAACCACACATAACATTTAACACTTACGAGCACGTGAAATCCGACTGTAATATCGAATTTCGACAACAAATTCTTATTTTCTGTCATGCTTATTTCCATCTACCTTTCTTAAGAGACTTTTAGGGATCTTTCACGTCCTTTGAGGAGTCCTATACACTCTCACTGGACATGTTTACTGTCTATAGTTTGGGATAGAAGCAGAATTACTTTCTGTGATAAACTCCTAGACGGCCTGGCATAGGTTAATTGCTTGTCAAAGAAAACTAAAATTTCATTTTTCACTTTTCTGGTAGCCTCTCGCTTGGAATTATGTGGTTTGCGATATACGAGTACGTTTATATGAACATTTTTTTATATATATTTTGGAATACAGAATCACTTCCCAAATATATGGTACGAAATTCATGAAACTTTAAATATCATTGAATTGTGATGTACTTTTTGTACGACACTGAACTCAGGATAACACATTGTAAATGAAACGTAGCAAGAGAATAAACTTCCAGATATTTATAAATAAACTTCTACTTCAGCCATCGTAAATCTTACTTTTGAAGTCAGTTGAGATTGCAATCTGAACTAAAAAACTAAAAGCACCGGAAAATTTATTACTATTTGACTAATTTACAAGTGGCATTTGAATTTATTACATAAATCTTGGTTTCCAATTATTTCAATATATGTCTGTTACTTTATGTGTTTCCTCACCTTTCAGAACGAAAACAAAACTTTTATAGTTACATTTGAGACTATTGGAGGATCTACATGTCTTGTTGTCAATTATGGTGACGGAAGCTCTTTAGAATCATTTGGCACTGAAGAAGCTTGCAAAAATGGTCCTAGAGCAGTATTCACTGGACAAGATCTTGCAAGTCCGATGGAAATAACTCATAAATTCACGTGAGAATTTGGTGTTACTTTAAATGATTCCAAGAGTTACACGAAAATTATTACTATATATGTTGCTTTTTTCAGATTACTAGAGTTGTTGTGTGTTCAGTGGCGGATCTAGCCCAGAGCCGGGTGGCCTAGGCCTCCTCAGTTTCCTGTATGACAAAAATAATTTAAGCTAATATTTATATATTTTTGAAAGTTTATAGTAAACTCATGATAGTCTGGGATCTGACTGCCTCCCCCCCCCAGTTTTTACCTTCTAGATCCGCTACTGTGTGTATTGTATCTTCTTACACTCTTATTTCTTAATTGGCTTTCTTACCTTGATTTTAGTTGTAAGTGTATACATTGAAGGCATTTTACAGCATTTTTGTAACGAGCTAAGGCTCTTTCAGGCTTTCTTTCAGCAGAAAATTTTATTGAAGGAGAAAATTAAAATGTGAGGACACTATTTGCTAAGGAAATTGTGCTGCACAAGAGTAGCATACAGGATGATTCAAAATGTTGTTGTCGATTTCAATTACTATTTTTTTGCTTCTAATAACACGTATGTAACATAGACTACACACACTGATTGATTAACTTAAAAGATTTGTTTTCTAACTTATCATAAATGTTCAATATGCGATCTACGAGTTCACGACACACATCTGATCCATAATAAAGTTCCTGCCACACTCTTCCTAGCATGCCATGGGTCGATATCGGCCACAGCTGCGATAAACGCAATTCAACCACAGATATATCAAGTGACGGCACAAATAACCTAAATTTTCCACAGAAATACTGTTGATCTCGCACAACGAACTTACAGTTAGTTGTATGAGAATCAAGCACACAGAGCATTTTCTGCTGACCTATAGAAGACATACTGCTCACTTCGAATAAACTGCCTCCAGGTGGACGTCTACGTAACTACACCTCTGCAATAGAAAGAGAGAGAGAGAGAAACACTTTTTGAGATTATATTACAGAAAAAAATATATTGGCAAAAAAAGCTCATCACTGTTTGAATAATGAATTAACGAAATCCCGAAACGTCATTTTGACTCATCCGATATAATCGCACTTTATCTTAACTTCGGGAGGTGATTGGCCAACTTCGGAAGAAAAGGGGATAACTCCATGGAAGTATTCCTGAAAGAAATATTGGTTACTTTTATAAGAGGAAAATGGTTTTGGAAAAAGTTGGATACAATATAATTTCTCAAAACTTCATTTTAATTTGAAATTGAATTAGACTTAACAATAAATTTTATTTAAGAAGATTAAGAAGAGTGAAAGTACATAGAATACATATTAATTTTTTTTGTTTCTTTTTTTAACCAAATAGTAAAGAGGGAGCTTTTAACGTCAGTGGTTACGCATTTAATAGAATGTCTAAAGATATCTACACCTTGACGACAATTGTTTCATCTATTGAATGTTCGGTGCCCACAATTATGGTGTCAATAAATAGTACAAAATTCACGGAGCCTGTTGAATATTTACGATCCAAAGCCTTCGTTGTTTCTACTTGGGCAACCATCAACTGTAGCGTTACATATAATACACGGTAAGTACTTCTTCATTACAGAGATTATATCAAGCATCATTTAATGTAATATTAATACTTTCTAAAACATTTGCTTACTGAAAGATTATTTACTAAACTTCACCAAGATAGTTAATAAAACTCTAACTGATCAAAAAGCAGTATATATATTTTAGAAGTATATTTATGTGTTACAGTTTCGGCTATGTAACATAACCTTTCTCAGACACATTAAGAGAGAAATATCCAATCAATTTTTGACAGCTTAATTACAATCTGAATGCAACACAGACCCACTTTCTCTTGACAAAATGTAAACTTTTAATTGATTCTTAAATGTAAATTTTTAATTAGATGTCACTTTCTCTTCTTGTGCACCTCTTTATAACATTTTACACATGTTATAAACTTGTAAGAACTAAACTTTTAATTAGGTGTTATCACTTACACTTTCTTTTCAGTATTGTCCACCTGCTGTTATCCCTTACCATATTTGATCAACATTGTACCATGTTCTAATGGCTTGTGTTGATCCTTTTAATTCTTTCTTTCTATTTTGTCTAATCTTTTCTCATACTTCATGTATCATAAGTCCACTAGACCAATTCATCAACTTCTCCTTCCCAGATTTCTTATTCACTGGACTTCTTTCCACTTTCTTATCACACTCCTTTCTTCCCATCCTAAACCTTTTACTCCTTCCCAATCTATCTTATATCCCGTTTCTTTAATGTGTTTATATATTATGTTGTTCTCTCTTTTTAGTCTGGCATCGTCCTTATGTTGTTTTATCCTTTGTTCTAATCTCTTTCCTGTTTCCTCTATGTACTTCATATCGTAATCTTTACACACTACTCCTTCCTCTTCTTATCTCATCTCCTTTTCTTTCTTCTTTCCTTTCTCTCTCACTAAGTCTATTATTCTCTTTCCACCTTTCCTGTATGTTTTAACCCCTTCCTCCCTCAACAGCATCTTCAGGACCTACGTTTTATCGCGTGAACTTTCAATTCCAAATAATCTTTTTCCTTAATTAATCCAATGTTCTCGGGATTGCTGCCAGAGTGAGTGTTGCTGTGCTGAGCTTTCGTTACCATACAGCATACTACCAACTGCAAGACTCATTGGGATTAAAGACACCGGACATCTATAGGATCACCTGTGAATGTAACGCCACTTACATAGGTGAAACGGGAAGGAGCATTGAAGACAGAATGAAAAAACACCAGCGACACACCAGACTTAAACAACCTGAAAAATCTGCAGTAGCCGAACACTGCATACAATACAATCATAGGGCCATGTGGGACCAAATTGAAGTACTAAAGAAAAGCAAACAGTTCTGGGACAGGAAAATACATGAATCTCTATTCATCAGTACATACAAGCCATCCATCAACAGAGACGAAGGTTTTCATCTACCTGACATCTGAATCCAGCTTCTCAGTACGAAAAGAACCATCAGCCAATCAGAGAGCAGTTTCCACCAGCAAAATCAGAGCACGCCATTGGCCAACAAAAACAACCCATAGAAACACAGCAATTCCTAAAGACTACAATATAAATTGTACGATCAGCACACTCCAACACATAGCTCTGAAGATATTGCCGCTGTATGGTAACGAAAGCTCAGCACAGCAACGCTCACTCTGACAGCAATTCCGAGAACATTGGATTAATAGTAGACGCCAGCAAAGCTTCAAGAACATATTAATCTTTTTCCTTCTTTCTCTGCCTCTTCCTCTATTTGTTTCTTTTAAAATCTTCTCTTCTGTACCCGTTTCCCTTTAATAACTGACACAGTATTGATGCTGGATACTGTTTAGGTCAGTTGGACTTTTATTAGTAATCTTGAATTCATCTACGCATTTCATCTTGACATCGAATTCATCTAGATGTATAAATTCACCTATGCATTTCATTAAGAAAAAAACAATCTTCAAAACTTTATATATATGATTCTATTGCTGACCTTCACATTGTTAAAAACAATAGTGAAACTTACAAAATATGGTAATTATAACAAATAAACCTGTAAACTTATCCTTTTATTTTACAATTATAACTAACCAATTCACGTGTAACTTATCTTAATTTTCTCTTGCGCCATTTAGTGTGCACGATAAACAAAGATGAGGTCAAAAAGAACTTCGACAAAACACAAAGAGGTCTGGAACCTATTTCTCAAAACTATTAGATTTGTATTTTTTTTTTTTTTTTTTTTTACAGTATTTTTATATTTTCTTGTATCATTGTAATGATTAAAGCTAAATGGTGTTTCTTTTGATTGGTCTTGGTTTAATACTAAACCATGTTGTTGTCTCCATTAATGCACCTTCAGCCTCCGTACAAACATCTTCAAAACTTGAACTAACATAGGCCAAACAGAAGAAATATTAAACAATGTATAGTGTGTCACCTGAGACGAATATTCGGACCCAAGAGGAACGGGAATGGGGAATGGCGGAAACTTCATAACGAGGAACTACATAATTTATATGGTTCACTCAACATTGTTAGGGTCGTCAAGTCTAGGAGGCTTAGGTGGGCGGGTCATGTAGCTAGAATGGGAGAAAGTAGAAACGCTTTCAAAGTCTTGACTGGAAGACCAATCGCAAAACGACCATTAGGAAGACCTAGGTGCAGATGGGAGGACAATATTAAGATGGATCTCGCAGAGATTGGAATACAAAGTAGAAACTGGATGCAGCTAGCTAAGGATAGAAGTCAGTGGAGAGCTTTTGTGAACGCGGCATTGAACCTCCGGGTTTCATAGGCCATAGAATTAGTTAGTTAGTTAGTTAGTTAGTTAGTTATAGGCTATCATACTAGTCAATGACTCTGAAAAGAGCTATTCCCTTATCAACTTCATATTTTCACGGTCGGTGCAGAAAATATGAATGGAATGTTAGAAACAAATTTACACTACAATCATTTAGATAACTCACAAACCGACCCTATACAGTCATGGTCTTATGCATTGTCACGATAGGACATGAATCCAAGCCTCTAGCACAAAGGAAATCTTCCTAAACTTGGGAGAATGAATATGTGAGTGTTCATATTGGATATGAACTCAGACTTCTGGCATGGAATGAAATAATTGTTCTAAGTTTAATTGAGTTCAATTATTTATTTACTTATTTACTTATGTCTTTCTTACGTAGCGAAGTTAAGTCTCTGCAGCCTTTTCCGAGCACTTAACCATGGGCATACATTGTATTTTTTAAAAATATATGCACCAATGCCTAGAAAATATTAACAATTACAAAAGAAAAGTATTTCGATCCCATACAAAAGAATAAATAGTTGAATTCTTCAACACAAAAAATGAAAATAATATACGGGAGAGGAAACAAAGAAAGACGTCTATGTAGGAATACAATCTGAAATAAGAATAACATGGAGAAATATAAATTAAATATTGTATATAGCGCTACTAGAAATATGAATATAAATATATATATATAATGTACACATTAACATGGGTTTCTAATTGAATGTGTGTTCATGCATGGGTAATTAATAATCCGGTAACACGAAGATGCCTCATGTGCTACTCGTATCCTTATCTTTAATTAAGAGAAGGGAATTTACAGATTTTTTTTTTTTTTTTTTTTTAATTTAGCAACTGTTGAAACATTATGTATTAATTGGGGTAAACTGTTCCAGAGGCATGTAGCCCTTACTGTGAATTAATCAAGGGGTGCGTAATTATGTATTAATCCATATGTGGGATATGACCCGGAATCTCTACCTTTGGGATAAACATTCTTTCCAGCAAGTTCAGTCCGAGGTCATACTTAGGCTGTAACGTATGAGTGTGAATGTGCACCTTGGTTGTAAGACAAAGAAATTCGGAAGAATGTGTTTTTTTTTTTTTCTTTCATGAACATAAAGTATACATGTATTGCATTAAAAAAAAGAAACATAACAGTATTTTAAACACTAAAGAGGGAATGATTTTTTTAAAAAAAGCAGCATACTTTCTTTTAGCCTGAGAGAGCATTATGATTTTTTTTTCTTTCACAATCAACAGTCTTACTCAATTGTTAAAAATGGGGATTGAATAGTCTTTTTTGTTATTTTTTTTTTAATCTACAAAAGTTAAGGTGAATATATCTCTCATAGAAAAGTGGGTATTAATCGAACTTGGATTCTTTTTAGATTCTGAATTTGATCTTGAACTTGCCTCACATTTTCACTTTGTTAATGCTTTAACGTAATTTTCTTTGAAAGTGAGTTTACCTAACTCAAGTTATTGAGTGAACCCCATGAGGTTTCCATTGATTTGATTCTATGACGGCCGTTCGGAAAGTAACCTCTGATTGGTTAAAAAAGAAACACCAAAATAAATAAGAGGAATGTATTATAAACATCTGAATACTACTTCTTTGCTCTATTTGTCAACATAGTTTCCATAAGCACTCCAGCACTTACTATTTATCTGCACTAGCTTAGAAATTCCATGAGCATAAAATATCTCCCGCCTGTGTCTTGAGCCAGCCTCTCACCGAATCTTTTAGCTCCTCATCATCACCAAAGCGCTGAGATCAAAGCCACTTCTTCATGCACTGTGAAACGTCAATTTTTCACGAACTTTTCCATCAATTTTTTGAAGGAGTTCATCAGTGACTACTGATCACCTGCTACTCCTCTCTTCGTCATGAATGTTTGTTCGTCCACTTTTAAATGAACGAACCCATTCACCAACAACTCCTTTACTCATCACACTTGGTCCATACACGACACAAAGTTCCTGATGAATAGCTGCTGCCAAATGTTGTTTTACCATAAGAAAACGTATAACAGCTCGCACCTCACACTTGGCGTGGTTTATATTGCAGCATACATTTTAAGACGCTACAGAAGTGGAACTAGTGATCAAACAACCTTTACTCTGCCACGGCTGGATGCAGACTGATCTACCACGCACGTCTGTGCAAAGATGGTAGCGCTGTCCCCACTAGTTCACGCTCAGTGACCAATCGGAGGTTATTTTCTGAACGCGCGTCGTATTTCAGGTCTTCTTACTATTACTTTTCCTTTAATTTCAGGAAAGAATGGGAAATCTTGAAAGTAAACGAAACTTCAGGAGAACTGATAGATATAATACATATGAAGAACGTTATTCAATCATGAAATAGATCTGAGCTGTATAATTGTTTTTCTTATAATTTTAGGAAAGAATGGGAAATCTTTAAAGTAAACAAAACTTCAGGAGAACTGATAGATATAATACATATCAAGGACATTATTGAATCATGGAATAGATCTGAACTGTATAATTGTTTTTCTTATAATTTTAGGAAAGAATGGGAAATATTTAAAGTAAACGAAACTTCAGGAGACATGATAGATATAATACATATCAAGGGCATTATTGAATCATGGAATAGATCTGAACTGTATATTCCTGCTCGATTTTTGGATTACGGCACTTACAAGTTGAAACATACACTTAGGATGTGGGGTACGTTAATGTAGAACTTAGTCAACTATCGATTTCATCTTTTGTTTTGTTTTTGTGTGAGCACATTAAGTAAAAAAAATAAATATGAATGAAATTTTTTAAAAAATGCTTAATTGAATAATAACACATTTGGCAATCCTCAAAAAAGTATACGCAATACGTAAACAAAATCTGAGAACTTTTATGGCAGTTATTTTGAACACACACAAAGTAGATAAATATCTAATCATCTCATTGTGAAACTACGAAAAATAATTAAAACCCTATTGTATATATCAGATGGTAAACACAAACATAGACATATATATGCAATAAGTAAAATATTAATTAAGTCCATATACGAGGAGGAGACAAAAAGTTCCCAGAATGTTGCTGTAGTTTTGCCATTTGTGATACAATCACAGTGAATCTTGTGCAGAACAGTCCTTAGTTTGCACAAGACATCTTCGAAACACACATACTTCCTTCATTGCTTCTGCCATTGCTGGAAACCCCGACAAAAGCCCTCTTTTGGTATCTTCCGAAGTTCGCTGTCGTATTGGTTTCGATGTCTTCTACGGTGACAAATCGGGTACCGGTGCTGTTTTCCTTAAAACATTGTCACCATAAATTGATTTTAAGGCTATTAAAGTAGGTATTCGAAGCAGATTTCCCCCAATGTGCACATGAACTTAATGTTTGTGCATTGCTCGAACTGCAACATTGCACCAACTTATTAGCACATACTTCTCCCTTTAGCTACACTACTCGTAAACTGACTATTATGACCTGCTCACACTTGTCATATTCATAACTAGGCAACATAGGACTGTAGTGTACAAGATTCATTGTGATTGCATCGTAAATGGCAAAACTTCAAGAACATTCCGGGAACTTTTTGACTTATATCATTGTTATAGAGACTGTGGAAGCGGTTTAGCTTATGTAAATTTTCACAAGTTGTTAAAGAAGAGCATTGTATTTGTTCTAAGTATTGTATTATATTAAGTACTGACGAGTACCATACTATTTTTATAAACGTATATGTAATATGGCCCACATAATGATTAATAAATCCAGTGCTGTAGTCCTAAAATTTTCAGAGGGTATACGCTGATTTGAGATCATCTATCATTGTTATAAGAGACATTGAAGCCATTTTTTAATGAACAAATGTAAATCGTATCTATTAATTAATTCAATATAAAGAATACATTACTGTTTTATAGTCTAAAAGCATTTCATGCTATTTTCTTGATGTCACTCCTTACCTAAATCACAGAATTAATAACATAAATGGATGTAGGTATGGAGAAGGAACCAACTCACTCCAAGGAACAGAAAAGATAGCGCCTGATTTTTTTCATGACTCACATATTTGAACACCTGCTAAGAATATAAGAGGAAAATGGTGATATAGTCACTTTTTCATTGCAGTCCTGGCCCGATTAAATAAATAAATAAATAAATAAATAAATATAAAGGAAACAAAAGTAGAAAGTAGTATATGCTTTGAAGCAGAAGGTACACTCTAATTACTAAGATTAAGCAGAGGATATACGGCGTGTACCGCCGTTTACCCTCGACTACAGCCCTGAATAAATCTAACCTCCTAAAAAGGAATTTTGTACCTATATGTTAATGGTAGATACAGTGTTTGTCCACCACGAAACCCATTTGGCCGGAGCTAGGATCGAACCAGGGTTCCCTTGCGCCAAAAGTAGTGTTCCACTACAAATGACTTTTACTATTGTATCATTGTTTGTTTCATAATATTTCACAATTCGCAGTTATATGAAAGACCCATTGGATTTCTTTCTTATATATATATTGTAAAGGGAAGCAGAAGATGGGTATCCTCTTGTCGACGTTCCTTAATCTCATGAAAGCACCGAGGAAATTATATTTTACTCAATACTATCAGAAGATTTCTCGTCAAACTATATTTGGCAACATTGCGACTAGTATGTTGAGCCAGACTTGCCAACCATATATACGATAATTTAAGCCTTATTGCTATATATGATAATATTCTTCCGATAATAAATGAATATACGATAATTTAATCCTTAATGCTATATACGATAATCTCCTTGCGATAATAAGTGAATATACGATAATTTAATCCTTAATGCTATATACGATAATCCCATTGCGATAATAAGTGTATATACGATAATTCAATCCTTAATGCTATATACGATAATCCCCTTGCTTTAGTAGGTGAATATACGATAATTTAAGCCTTATTGCTATATATGATAATATTCTTCCGATAATAAATGAATATACGATAATTTAATCCTTAATGCTATATACGATAATCCCCTTGCGATAATAAGTGAATATACGATAATTTAATCCTTAATGCTATATACGATAATCCCATTGCGATAATAAGTGTATACGAGGGCTGCTATATATATTTCTGGCCTAATAATGAAAATACGAATATTTATCAACGAAAATGGTTTTATTGTTTTTCAAAATATTCTCCATCAAGATTTATACACTTTTGCATGCGCTCAAACCAATTTTCGAAGCACTTTTTCCACTCCGATTGAGACACCTCCAAAACATGGTTTTTGAATGCTTCAACAGCATTTTCTGGCGACGAAAATCGTTGACCACGCATTTTTTTCTTGATGTGTGGGAATAAAAAGAAGTCATTGGGTGCCAAGTCAGGGCTGTACGGCGGATGACCCATCACTTCGACGTTTTGGCCGGTCAAAAATGCGCTGGTTTGAGCCGATGTGTGAGAGCTCGCATTGTCATGGTGCACAATGATTCGTCTTCTCTTGTTCATTTTTCGAATTTCTCCGAAGACTTCAGGCAAACAAATGGTGGTGTACCACTCAGAATTGACCGTCCTACGTTGCTCAAGCGGAACAGTCGCCACATGACCAGTTATGCCGAAGAAACAGGCGACCATTTGCTTCGAAGTGCTTCTTCCACGAACAACTTTCGTTGGATTTGGCTCGTCTTGGAAGACCCACACGGTCGATTGCTGTTTTGTTTCGGGCTCATACGCATAGATCCATGATTCGTCACCTGTGACGATCTTATAAACGTCTTTTGAAGCACCGCGATCGTATTTTTTCAGCATTTCTTTACACCAATCCACACGAGCTTTCTTTTGAGCGATTGTCAAATTGTGCGGGATCCAACGAGAACAAACCTTTTTTACGGCCAGGTGTTCATGCAATATCGAATGTATGCTGGTGGAAGAAATGCCTAGGCATGCCTCTATCTCACGGTAAGTCACATGACGGTCTTGCATTATCAGTTCACGTACGGCATCGATGTTTTCTGGCACAACGGCTGTTTTTGGACGACCTTCACGGAATTCGTCTTTGAGCGAGCGTCGGCCACGATTGAATTCGTTGTACCAGTTTTTCACAGTGCTATAGGATGGTGCTTCGTCGCCATACAAAGATTTAAGTTCATCGATGCACTCTTGTCGTGATAATCCACGTCGAAAGTTGTGAAAAATGATCGCACGAAAATGTTCACGAGTTAATTCCATTTTTTTGCCAAGTTGATTTCTTCAAGTACCTGTAAAAGAAAAAAAAATTGTCGTAAGTCAAAAAGTTCTGAGTACATTTATGCTACAAAATGTCAAACTTTCCAATGGAAATGTCAGATTGCACCTGGCAACACTTAGTGTTGCCTAGGCCAGAAATATATATAGCAACCCTCGTATACGATAATTCAATCCTTAATGCTATATACGATAATCCCCTTGCTTTAGTAGGTGAATATACGATAATTTAAGCCTTATTGCTATATATGATAATATTCTTCCGATAATAAATGAATATACGATAATTTAATCCTTAATGCTATATACGATAATCCCCTTGCGATAATAGGTGAATATACGATAATTTAAGCCTTAATGCTATATAAGATAATCCCCTTGCGATAATAGGTGAATATACGATAATTTAAGCCTTAATGCTATATAAGATAATCCCCTTGCTTTAGTAGGTGAATATACGATAATTTAAGCCTTATTGCTATATATGATAATATTCTTCCGATAATAAATGAATATACGATAATTTAATCCTTAATGCTATATACGATAATCCCCTTGCGATAATAAGTGAATATGCGATAATTTAATCCTTAATGCTATATACGATAATCTCCTTGCGATAATAAGTGAATATACGATAATTTAATCCTTAATGCTATATACGATAATCCCATTGCGATAATAAGTGTATATACGATAATTCAATCCTTAATGCTATATACGATAATCCCCTTGCTTTAGTAGGTGAATATACGATAATTTAAGCCTTAATGCTATATACGATAATGCCCTTCGGATAATAGGTGAATATACGATAATTTTAGAACTCAGGCTTTTTTTCAGTTTTTGAATGTGCAAATAAATTGTAGATGTGCATTAAATAATTATAAGAAACCCACTGAGGTTTCTAACAGTTATTTCCGCTAAAATAAATGAGTAACGATTTGAGAATTGGCCAATGGAAACCCTACATCCATTCTTTAAATTCAATTACGTTTTACGAGCGGTTGAAATATTGTTGTTGTTTAGAGTAGTGTTAATAATTATTTTAAAACATGGTAAGGACAGTGACGTCTATTTGAAGTTCGAAATTTAAAATTACTAGATAACTTTATTATATATATTATTGCTATTATTAGTAGTATTATACTTGTTTCTACAATTATCACGTGCATAACGAATATACGATATTTTTTTTTTTTTTGTAATATACAGTAATTTTAACCCTTAAGGGATCCGGGGTTTTTGGGGTATTTTTTAGATTTTCAGTCAAGCAGCTACTGCATCGTCACTATTTATCCTAGGATCACTGTTCATACCTCATTCTCTTCAGAATGGAGCTGGATTTCAAACGATATGACTCACGTGTCTCCATCATGTATCTAAGGCGGGAAAATCCGAAAAAAGGGATTTTTGGTCTAAATATCTCTTTTTAACTTTTAGCCCCTCTGGACCCCCCTGTTTTAACGCAGAGATCTGAAAAAAATCTGATAAATACTACTAGCTAGGCTGAATTTTTATGCACAATTTCAATCTTTTAGGTGCAAAAGTAAGCTCGCCAAAAATATATATACCGACAATGTACCATATTCCCGTATACAGAAGGATATTTTGTAAAAATTCCCTGAGAATCCCTATTTACCCTAGGATCATGGTTTGCACATCATTTTCTTCAGAATAGAACTGTCTTTCAGGCGGTACCATTCACATGTCTCCATCGTGTATATAAGGCGGGAAAATCCCCCCTTCCGTTTTAACGCAGAAATCTGAAAAAATCTGGTAAATACTACTCGGTGGACTGAATGTTTGTGCAAAATTTCAATCTTTTATGTGCAAAAATAAGTCCGCCAAAAATAATGAACGTAGGCTTAATAAAAGAAAATATATTTTAGAATTATGACGTCATCACCTCCTATGTCTCGACGCAGGAAGGTGTGAAACGATACTTAAGGTCTTCTACAATGCCTCTGGACTTGAAAAAAAAAAAAACGGACGAAAAAGCTCAAATAGGAGAGTTATAACGCAATGTACCATGAAACACCCATATGGTACAAATTGTACCATCGGATCCCCAAAGGGTTAAAGGTGAAAATTGCTAACCTTCTTCTCTGAAATTGGCAACCCTAATGTTGAATCTATCTATATGACCACCACGCACATTTTTTTCACGCTCGACTCTAGCCATAAGAACTAAATACACGTTTCTGATTGGTTGCACTTTGCGACTGTCCAAAATTTCTGGTTCATATATTGTGTATTATAGTAATAGAAGAAAATTGTCATTTTGGGTGTTGATAAAAATAAAAAGATAATTAGTATATTTGGATTACATTTTGTAAGAACATGAGACTTTTTTTTCACGCGCTACCCTAAAAAGTATGCATTTTGGTCACAATGAAGGAAGTGAGGTTCGAAGTTGGACCACCCCAGTGTGACATAATGTGACGTGGTATTATCATGAGAGTAAAGGTGGAACTGAACGGGCCTTGCAGGGCTTCTAACCTCCTTCGCTCGCTCAGCTAGTTTCGTAATGTAAGTAAATTACTTTTTTATGCATTATATATTACGTGCAAGGGCAAATGAGGATATTTTTTCTTATTTTAATGATAAAAGTGTTATTAAAATTTATATTAAAAACTTAGGCCGGGTTTGAAAACACGCCAAAAGAGATTTTCATCACTTAATTCTTAGTTAGCACGCTCAGCCACGGGAACCCATAGCAGCAGACATTTTATTTGTGCTATATGTATGCTACGTGGCGAGAAACGGATAACTTCAACCAATCAGAACCGTTTATTTACCTCCTGTGGCTAGGATATATGCGACCACCACCAGACTATTTGTGACACATAATATAGTACATGTAAAGTATTTATATAATATATTCTATCTTAACTTAGATTTACTACTCTCATAGATCCAGCAGTATTACCTACAAACATACCATTCGAAAGATATGCTATTACATACATAAAAATAGTGAAATCACCATTAATTGCTCAGCTTACCAGTGGAGCCAATAGTCTGGTTCGAAGAGCATATGGACAATCTGTTTTTCTTCAACCTCAAGTGTATTCTATAGACGAGGACGATCCTTTAGAAAAGGTTTGTACCTTAGTTCTTCATGATTATCTTGTCTTCTTCTTAAATTTAACCTTCATGAAAGAAAAGATTTCAAATCAATGTCATTTTTTTTTTTCAAAATAGTTAAACCAGGTGTATCATAAGTCCGGGGCCATAGGCCAACCCCGTTATGAGTAGTCAAGATATGAAAAAATGGAAAGAGATAAAAAATGTTAGAAATGTGTGGTTTTCAATCCAAACTGGTGGATTTCTTTCAATTGCATGATCCGTTTGGACTCCACACAGGTAAGGCGCCCAATTTTAAATAAAAATAAACAATGTTGCCAGTTCAGTAGGCAGTATGTACCCTTGGATAGTCATCATACCAACAATACAGCATTGTTCGGGAACTGATTCGAAATTATTTAGGTTCTTTACGCAACAATCTGCATGTACTTTGTATCATTTTCACGTTCCTGTACGTTCCATTCAAACAATCTGCTGTATCGACAACATTGGTTTTTCATTTCACACAGGGCACATTACCAGCGAGAAGCCCAAACGGCTGGTACGATTGGAATAATTCCTCTATTTTAGATTGTAAACCTCCTATTTTCAACAACTTTCCTCTCCTTCCATTTATTCAAATCTTTACTCGTAACGAAGTTGATCTATAGACCTGGACTTTTGGTACACCCGGTAGAATATCGTTAGTTCCTGATAGACGGGAATAAAGATTAAGAAAGGGGGAGGTATAGAGTATAGCTACGGGAACTTAATAGTAGCATATAAGAAGAAAAGAAAGCATGGTTACATGTAATTTCAGTTTACTTACATTGTAATTTGTTTTAGAATCCGAAACATAAATTGTATATACTGTATATATATATATATATATATATATATATATATATATATATATATATATATATATATATATATATATATATATATATATATATATATATATATATATATATATAATGTATATACTGTGTATATATAATGTATATACCAAGGATCTTATAAAATAGAGGATCTGCCCTTACAACAAAATCTTGAAGCCATGCGTCACAGTTTCGCCACCCCTACTCTGCCCACTCCGCCCAATAGTATCGCAATGTTTTGAGCCAACAATCATGGCGGAAACGAAAGTAGCCAATCAGACGATGGCAGAAACGAGAGTAGCCAATCAGACGTGCCAATGCTCGGTTGCTTTTTGGCTTCACCGATTTAATAGGATGAAGGTACATATAGGCAGATCCTCTATTTATAACATCCTTGGTATATACTGTATATATATATTTGCTGAAAATACAAAAAAATTTGAATGGCTGGTGAAAATATACTTTTATAGTTATCATTGTTTTGAATTCAACAAAAATGTTCTATTCAAATAAGTTTGGTTGTAAAATATAGTGTATTGGTGTGTATCTCTGATACATCTTTAATTAGTAATAAAAATGAATTAATAAATTTCTTTTACATTGTTATTCTTTTTGTCGTATTTTAGAACTTTACCTTCCAATGGTACTGCAAACAAATATTTCCTAATAAAGAGCAGTATCCAGTCGAACCAGGAAGTAATATCTCTGAGTCCAAACAGATAATTCCTAAACCAGGAAATCATTCTAAACAAAATAACGGAGGATGTTTTGGATATGGTCCAGGTACGTCGGTATTTGTTAATTTATATATATATATATGAGGGTAGGTCAAAAACTTTGTCCATAATTTTGACTTAACTTTTCTTACGTTGTTTATACTGGCCTATGTCCTCGTTTATTTTATTGCTATGCTGTTGTATTCATGCTATGAAAATTTAATCCTAATTCTTCCATTAGTCTTCCTTTTGTTGCAGATAGATCACGACCGCTCCATTAGAAGTTTGCAGCAAAGGGAAAAAAACGAGCAGTGATCTGGGTTTTTGTGGTCGAAAGGTGTATCAGTAGAAAAATTACCGATCTGGATCAGTGTCTGACGTTTCTGCGTTTTTTCGCAGTGATCCCTGAGAGCATGTACTCGATTTCTCAGTGCCGCACGACACGATATCACCCACGTACCGTCCAACCGTGGAAGATCGAACACCCCGAAAATTCGTTCTCTTTTATGACCACTTTTAGGGGTGTATTCGTTCTCTTTTATGAGCACTTTTTGGAGGTGTATTTGTTCCCTTTTATGGCCACTTTTTTCAACCCCTAGTTTAACAGCTGAATTCACACAGAGACTACAAAGATAGCAGACAATGAACACATTTTCCAATACCTATGTAACATAGAAAAGGCTACTAAGATAATAATAATGGTGGTGTATTCGTTCTCTTTTATGACCACTTTTTTCCATCCCTAGTTTAACATAACAGAAATTACTTAATACAATGAACACATAATCCAATCAGATATTACACAGAGACTACGGACATAGCAGAGCTAATAAAAGAGTATGGGCTATTTTAACCACTATTTATCATAACAAAAATTACAACCCCTATTTAATACAGCAGAGAATACATAAGATTATGAACCAGTAGCAGGAGTGTATTCGTTCTCTTTTATGAGCACTTTTTCAACACCTATTTTAACATAACAGAAATTACACAGAGACTACTAACATAGCAAAGCTAATAAAAGACTATGAACACATTTTCCAACCCCGATGTAACATAGCAGAAATTACATAAGGCTACGAACACGTAGCAGACATAATAAAAGAGTTTAGATTATTTTCACACCCCTATTTTAACATAGCAAGAGTTACATAAGACTATGAGCACAAAGACTACGAACGCATATTTTAACAGCACTCCTACGTAACCTAGCAAAGACTAGTAACATAACAGAGAATAATGGGGGTGTATTCGTTCTCTTTTAGGATCACTTTTTTCAACCCCTATGTTAACATAGCAGAAATTACACAGAGACTACAAAAACCTATTTTCTCAGCCCCCTATGTATAAAATGAGTATGGCCTATTTTTAACCACTATTTAACATAGCACAGATTACAACCCCTATTTAATACAGCAGAAAATATGTGTACTCGTTCTCTTTCTTCAACCCCTATGTAACGTAGCAGAAATTACACAAGCATTCACAAACTACTACGTGTTCCAAAAGTACTGACCACCGAGGTCAAAGGTCAAATATTTAAACTCGAATAACTCGTAAATGGAGCAACATATTGAGGTACTGTTTCCACATTTGGTAATAGGTAATCAACTACTACATGTCCCAAAAGTACTGACCATCGAGATCATAGGTCAAATATTTAAACCAGAATAACTTCGTAAACGGAGCAACATATTGAGGTACTGTTTCCACATTTAGTAATAGTCATCAACTACTACATGTCCCAAAAGTACAGATCATCGAGGTCATAGGTCAAATATTTAAACCTGAATAACTTGTAAACAAAGCCACATTTTGAGGTGGTATTTCCACCTTTAGTAATAGGTCACCAAATACTACAAGTCCCAAAAGTACTGACCATCGAGGTCAAAGGTTAAATATTTAAACTCGAATAACTTGTAAACGAAGCCACATGTTGAGGTGTTGTTTCCACATTTAGTAACAGATCATCAACTATTACATGCCCCAAAAGTACGGACCATCGAGATCAAAGGTCAAATATTTAAACCTGAATAACTTGTAAACAAAGCCACATATTGAGGTGGTGTTTTCACATTTAGTAATAGGTCATCAACTACTACATGTTCCAAAAGTACTGACCATCGAGGTCAAAGGTCAAATATTTAAACCCGAATAACTCGCAAACGATGCAACGTATTGAGGTACTGTTTCCACATTTAGTAACAGGTCATCAACTACTACATGTTCCAAAAGTACTGACCGTTGAGGTCAAAAGTTAAATATTTAAACCCAAATAACTCGCAAACGGAGCAACGTATTGATGTGCTGTTTCCACCTTCAGTAATAGGTCACCAACTACTACATGTACCAAAAGTACTGACCAGCGAGCTCAAAGGTCAAAGATTTAAACCAGAATAACTCTCAAACGAAGCAACATATTGAGGTACTGTTTCCATATTTAGTAACAGGTCACCAACTACTACATGTTCCAAAAGTACTGACCGTTGAGGTCAAAAGTTAAATATTTAAACCCGAATAACTCGCAAATGGAGCAACGTATTGATGTGCTGTTTCCACCTTCAGTAATAGGTCACCAACTACTACATATCCCAAAGGTACTAACCATCGAGCTCAAAGGTCAAAGATTTAAACTAGAATAACTCTCAAACGGAGCAACATATTGAGGTGCTGTTTCCACATTTAGTAATAGGTCACCAACTACTACATGTTCCAAAAGTACTGACCATCGAGGTCAAAGGTCAAACATTTAAACATAAATAACTCGTAAACGGAGCGGCGGATAAATTTGTGTGACCAATTGAATTTTGTATTAAGCAGAAAAAAGCGAAGAAGGAATATTTACTATTGTATTAAGCAGAAAAGCGAGTGGCTTATTTACTTTTGTATTAACGATTTAAAAAGCCAAGAAAGGCCACTTTAAGTAGTTCAGTATTTTATATCTTTTTGGGCTATTTAAATAAACGAAAAAATAAATTTATACCAAGCAGAAAAAGCAAAGATTTTAACTAGCAGAGAATTTATATCATCCTGTACTATTTAAACAAAGAAAGAATAATTTGAGTGACCCACTCAATTTTGTACCAACGAGAAAAGACCATTTTAACTAGCTCAGAATTTATCTACCTTTTCGTACTAACCTAAAAAAGGCAAAGAAGGTCCATTTTAACTAGCTGAGAATTTTGTATCTTCTTGTACTATTTAAATAAACGAAGGAATATATTTGAATGGTCTATTCAATTTTGTATCAATGAAAAATATCATTTTTAACTAGCTTAGGATTTCTAGATCATTTTGTACGTACCATTTAAACAAACGAAGAAATATATTTGAGTGGTCTATTCAATTTTATACCAAGGAGAAATACCATTTTTAACTAGCTCAGAATTTCTAGACCATTTTGTACTATTTAAACAAACGAAGTGATAAATTTGAGTGACCTATTCAATTTTGTACCAACCAAAAAATGTATTATTTAAATAAACAAAGAAATGCTATTTTAACTAGCTGAGTATTTTAAACGATTTTATAATATTTAAATAAACAAACGGTTTAAATTTGTACTAACCAGAAAAAGCGAAAAAGGACTCAGAATTTATATATAACTTTTGTACTGCTCAAATAAACGGAAGAATAAATTTGGGTGTCCTACTTTTATACCAACGAGAAATGCCAGTTTTGCTAAGCATTTTATGCCATTTTGTAATATTTAAATAAACAACGGAATATATTTGTACTAACCAGAAAAAAACGAAAAAGGATCATTTTAACTAGCTAAGAATTTATGTACCTTTTGTACCACTCCAATAAACGAAAGAATAAATTAGGGTGTCCTACTTTTATACACAGGAGAAAAAAATGATCGTCCATTTTAACTAGCTGAGTACTTTATACCATTTTGTACTATTTAAATAAACAAAGAAATAAATTTCTACTAACCAGGAAAAGCGAAAAAGGACCATTTTAACTGACTCAGAAGTTCTATAACATTTTGTACTATTTAAGCAAACGAAGGGATAACTTTTGAGTGAGCTTTTCTATTTTGTAGCAAGAAGAAAATAGTGGAGAAGGGCCATTTTAACTAACTCAGAATTTTATATCATTTTTAGTACTGAAATAAACGAAGAAATAAATTTGGATGGAGTATTTAGTTTTGTACCAACCAGAAAAAAATGAAGAATGAATAAAATTTGAGTGGACTATTTCCTTTTGTACCAACTGAAAAAAGTGAAGTCTGAAGCTGGTCAACTGAATTTAGAAAAAAAATTTGTGCACATTTTTTAAGAGAACATTTGAAGTTGAGAAAATTGTGTGTAAAAATTGCCCCAAATTTGTTAACACCTGTCCAATATGGTTTTTGACCCGTAATTCGATCACAACTCTAGATCACCCTCCCTGCTCACTAGACTGAACCCCTGCGATTTTTCTTTCCGAAATGTAAAATGATCATGCGGGGAGGGGTGGGGGGACCAGGACGACGTAGATACGATAAAACGTGAAACGACAAGGTACCTGAAGCGCCTGTTTCTGAAGACTTCCTGCAATGTTTTCAGCAGTGGACACGAAGGTATTACTACAAATGAGAAGTATTTTGAAGGGGACAAGATTGATGTACCCTAATTTTGCAAAATTCAGTGTTTATTACATCTGTTTGCATATTTATTGAACACACCACATATTGCTAGATCGGTTGTCGTATATACAACTTGTTCAAAAAAATCTTGACCACTCATCTTGATTTTAAAAGTGTTACTCTGGCAATCGTGCATTAAAATCCTACTAACTATTTTCGCTCTAAAGAAATTATCAATTGTCCACGGAAAATGCACACTTGCTTGATTTAATTTCATTTGTAGGCAAGTATACAAGGCTTTTGAAAGAAAGATAGGTTGCCGATTTTTTTTAAAAAAAAGATTGTACATGAAATTAGGCCGCTAAGACATATAAATTAATAAATTGCATGTACAACAAGAAAGCTATTTTAAGTTTTTTTTTTACAAATAAATAATGATAAATAAATTAAAACTTTTAAGATGTATATTAGCTAACCTTCTAAGATATTAGAAGTATTACACATGTTTGCTGGGTTTCCAAAAAATTACTGGCTACATTTTTTTTAAATAATTGTATTGATTAGTTACTTTGGTGTTTCCTTATGCTTACACAGGAGAACTGGAAGTTGAGGAATCTGAACTTAATCTCCCTTCAGAATCATTTATCAAAAGAAACGGAAGCGTCTATCAACTGTTGGTTGCAGTAGAGAAGAACAAACGACAAGCACATGTGAAAATTGACGTCGAAGTAATAGACAAACCGACACCTATACTTCAAATATCGTAAGTTTGTTTTTGTTTATTTGCCAGAATAACAATTCCCCTAAAATCTAAATTAAGGCAGCGACTAGAGGAACGAACTCAACTGCATTTGATTACGTATCATGTTGTCTTTGTATCCTGTGAACTACTTTTTAAATAATAATTGTATTTAGTTTGCAAGAAACAAAGTAGTTTTAACACACAATTATTAAAATTAAATAATAATATTATTATGTAATGTTCATGTTATATATAAATAGAAAATGACTGTACTACATGACTTTAATACAAGCACCACTGAATCAAATTAGTGTGTTTTTAATTGGAGTATCAAATGTTATGCTATAAAAGCACTCTATCTACAATAAAACCTGTCAGCTTGGCTACCTGTTTATCTTTGTCTGGCTCGTCTTGATCCTGCATTTTCCCATAAGACATTCGTTACTTATTACTCTGTGAGTTGGCCACTTCTCTATCTTGGAAGTTGGCCGCATTGAAGCAATGTTTAACCTATGATGATGATGATAAATTTACCTACGTATCTTGGTCACACAAAATACTATTTTGTTATTTTTCTTAACTCTTTAGTACTTCCATATGAGGCAGATGTTCTTTATTTGTGACTAGAGACAAAAAAGCATGGATTCTCACGATTTGTTCTTAGAAGTCAATGGCCATAACACTACCCTGATAAAGGGGTGGTGAAGGAAGATATAAATAAGAAAAACCACGTACAGGAATTCAGGAAATGGTTGTACATATTTGTTTACCCCATCTGTTTTGGTAAAACCATTAGCTATATCGGCTCCTTTTATCAGTGAGGAGCTTTAGTAATTCCGGAAAATTCTCAAGGTTAAAGGTAAACATCTCAATTGTCAACTATTGGCATCTGACGGCTTGTCGAAAGGTAACGGAGGTTTTGAGATATGAATTCCCTGAAGAGTTTCTAAAAATATCTTTTGCTCCGAGGGAAACACTTGTAGCTCATTAACAAGAGGTAGACGATATTGTACAAGAACTACAAAATTAGAATGTGAATATGTGCCAAAGAGAATAAAAGAAATACGTCTAGAATGAACCACCATGAATAAATTTGTTGTTAATAACTGATTCGCTATTTTTCGAAAGGTATTTACAGAAAATATTTGTAATCGTTATTTACGTCGTGGTTCGGAGTAATGTTTATTTCTCATATATTTCCCCCTTTTGTTACAATTCCCAGTTGTACTACGACGATCACGATTATTTGCCCATGCCTACAGTTTCACTCACTATGACCGGGAACATGGCGGGTGAAAATGTAAGCAACGTAAATAAAGTATTGGTTAAGCTACACATATAATATTACAACAAATGACAAAATAACCTTTTGATAAAACAAGTGTAATATTGCTATAGAAGCACGAGTATTACAAGAATGTATGTTTCAAATGCATCTACTGTTAACAACTCAATATCAGTAACGCGACGATGTGGTGGCTTGAATAGCAGATAATGTGGTGGCTTAATATAATAGATAACTCACGTGTTTCTTCAGCTAGCCTGTTGACGTTGCATCCCCTCTGTCCTGTATTCCAATATATACGTAGTTGTTGAAGTTGAAGTCCAACGTTGAAATGTTAACTGCTACTTCCTCGATGAGAATTCCAAGTTGTCGCCGTATTATTAGACGAGTACACTTGCGTAAAAAGTTTTGATGTGAAGAACAACAAACTATCACTTCCACATATAGATAAAAAACTTTGTCACTTTGAGTTTTACTATAGAACGTTTACGTGCACGTCATTGACTATTAGTAAAAGTGAGTATGGGCAGCCTAACTGCTACTCTCAGAAGCGCGTTGGAACGAACGTCGACGATTGCCTCGTCGATTAAGTGCAGAGCAACTGCCCCTTTGTTCAGTCAGCTATTGTGTATAAGTTCTGGGTGCTCGAGCGCCCCGATGATGACGTATACTACCAAGTTCACACTCCTTGGCCGAAGAAGTGCGGCCATTTTAAATAATCAAATCAGCGTTGAGCACTGAAGAGAAGTAAAATGTTTTGCGACTTTCCCGATTTTCCGGAGTTAGAGAACGTTCACAAAGAGAGTCGTTGTTTCTGCGTCGTATGTCCGTATACGGTTATGAAATCGAACGGAAGTCTACCAACACAGATGAACAAACATTCCAAAGCGGTGACAAAGAGTTTCTAGAACATTTTTATTTATACGAGGGTTGATTAATAAAGTTCAGAATAAATCTATTTTCTCAATGTTTCTTTTAAATTGCAAAAAATGAGCTGTAGGACGGTGACATATTTGTCACTGTTTAATCAGTTCAGATGAATGTTTCTTACTCTACAGACAGGAAAAGCGATTTCCGATTGTGATGTGTGTGTGTGTCAGTGGAAGAGGACGAACCGAGTTCATGAATTCATGATGGTTTCAAATGATAGAAAGTTGAAAGAATTGTGCGTATTAAACGTACTATAGTATTTTTCTCTATACATTATTCGACGTAAGCTCTAAACTGCGATAAACAAAGCCACGTGAAACTGTTGTCCTACCGACGCTTGTACTCCTCCGCAAAATAGTTCATGTGATTGCATTATTACTTTTACTATGAAGCTTCATATAAAACTGCTATATTATTATAAATGACAAAAATATAATACGGATTATCTAATAATACTGCAATCGAATGTGGCTAATGAAACAATAGAAATAAACACTAAGCATGCGCAGTAATTATGGCGCCAACTCAACTGTGGACGGGTGTTCTGCTTTTAAAGTCTGAAAGATGACTGGCATGAATCCGGTTCCGCGAGTGTTGTGGTGAAACACCAAGAAGGTAAACCTTTACTCACTAAGCAACAATTGTTTACGAGCGAAATTCAGATACTTTTTTTTTTTAATCTTTCGAGTTTCTTTTCTTTCTTTTCTGCTGCTGCTGTAAGTATCTGGACAACACGAGACATTATTGTCAAAATACACGTGCATAATTTGCTCCTCCCCGTGGGGAGTGGGAGTGATACATCACTAACCAATCGTATTTGTGACAAGCGGAAGGATACAAATATTTTGTTTATCGGAGTTTAGAGCTTACGCTGAACAATGTATAGTAATGCATTTTCTTATGATTTAAACATTATACATTATTTAAAAGTAGCTGTCGTGCCATTGCTTATTAAAATTTTACAATCAAGTAATACTACAAATCCTATTCTAAAAATACATCAATCACACTTATTTTCTGTAAGTTAGCCACCTGCCTAAGTTGGCCACTTTTCAATGGAACCGATGGTGGCCAACATAAACAGGTTTCACTGTATATCTATAACTCTCTTTATCTATCTATCCATATAACTAAATAAAAACCTAAGTGACTCTATGGCCTATGGAACCAAAAGGTTCAATGACGCGTTCACAAAAACTCTCCATTGACTTCTGTTCTTAGCCAACTGAACCCAGTTTCTACTTTTTATTCCTATTTCTGCGAGATATATCTTAATATTGTCCTCCCATCTTTGCCTAGGTCTTCCTAATGGTCGTTTTCCGATTGGATTTCCAGTTAAAACTTTGAAAGCGTTCCTACTTTCTTCCATTCTAGGTACATGACCTGCCCACCTGAGCCTTCTAGACTTGATGACCCTAACAATGTTTGGTAAACGGTATAAATTATCCTGTTCCTCGTTATGAACTTTGCGCTATTCCCCATTCTCCTACCTCTTGGGTCCGAATTTTCGGCCGAGGATCTACTTCTCAAATACTTTCAGTCTGCGTTTTTCCCTGAGAGTAAGCGACCATGTTTCACAACCATACAACACAACAGGCATGATAACCGTTTTATATATTTGAAGCTTCAGATTCTCCGACAGAGTTCGCGACAACAACAAAAATTTAAACTGAATAACACGAATTCCTGCTTTCAGTTATTTATCCATATATATGTCCGTATATGAAAAGCAAAATTTCAACATATTTTCAAATATTATTATAATAAAAGTATATTCTCTTATAGATGCGCGCACCCTATGTTGTGTAAACCTTATGCGAATGGATATCTCATTAATCCATCTACAAGACTTGGTCTCAAAGGATTATGTCTTGAATCTTGTGAAGGACCCATGAGCTATAGATGGGAAATTAGCTTTTCGGAAGATGGACAAACATTTTCTGCAGTTGAAGTTGATCAGTCATTTCTGAGAGGTATGTTTATTATTTATTGCTTTTCAGTTAAAGTAAAAAAATTCACAAGTAAATTTCAATTTTGAAGTTCATCCGTATCAATATTATCTTATTTCACTTTCATTTTTTGCCTTCTGAATGTTCTTTAATTTGATTTTCATTTTTCTCTTTTGAATATTTCTTTATTATTTACTTTTCATTTAGTCTTCATGAACTATTGACTTATTTTAGTTTATTAATCGATTTTAGTTTATTAATCGATTTTAGTTTATTATACGACATAAAATTATACTTTCATTAAAATAAGCTTATTGTAAAACAGAACTGAAATTTAATAAACTATTCCTTACTTTTGTCTTCGAGGCGTGATATAAAAAATACGGTGAATAATTTTATTAGAAACTAAGCAATAAGCTTACATGGAATTTTATTAGAAACTAAGCAATAAGCTTACATGGAATTTTATTAGAAACTAAGCAATAAGCTTACATGGAATTTTATTAGAAACAAAGCAATAAGCTTACATGGAATTTTATTAGAAACAAAGCAATAAGCTTACATGGAATTTTATTAGAAACTAAGCAATAAGCTTACATGGAATTTTATTAGAAACAAAGCAATAAGCTTACATGGAATTTTATTAGAAACAAAGCAATAAGCTTACATGGAATTTTATTAGAAACAAAGCAATAAGTTTACATGGAATTTTATTAGAAACTAAGCAATAAGCTTACCTGGAATTTTATTAGAAACAAAGCAATAAGCTTACATGGAATTTTATTAGAAACAAAGCAATAAGCTTACATGGAATTTTATTAGAAACTAAGCAATAAGCTTACATGGAATTTTATTAGAAACAAAGCAATAAGCTTACATGGAATTTTATTAGAAACAAAGCAATAAGCTTACATGGAATTTTATTAGAAACTAAGCAATAAGCTTACATGGAATTTTATTAGAAACAAAGCAATAAGCTTACATGGAATTTTATTAGAAACAAAACAATAAGCTTACATGGAATTTTATTAGAAACTAAGCAATAAGCTTACATGGAATTTTATTAGAAACAAAGCAATAAGCTTACATGGAATTTTATTAGAAACAAAGCAATAAGCTTACATGGAATTTTATTAGAAACTAAGCAATAAGCTTACATGGAATTTTATTAGAAACAAAGCAATAAGCTTACATGGAATTTTATTAGAAACTAAGCAATAAGCTTACATGGAATTTTATTAGAAACTAAGCAATAAGCTTACATGGAATTTTATTAGAAACAAAGCAATAAGCTTACATGGAATTTTATTAGAAACAAAGCAATAAGCTTACATGGAATTTTATTAGAAACAAAGCAATAAGCTTACATGGAATTTTATTAGAAACAAAGCAATAAGCTTACATAGAATTTTATTAGAAACAAAGCAATAAGCTTACATGGAATTTTATTAGAAACTAAGCAATAAGCTTACATGGAATTTTATTAGAAACAAAGCAATAAGCTTACATGGAATTTTATTAGAAACTAAGCAATAAGCTTACATGGAATTTTATTAGAAACAAAGCAATAAGCTTACATGGAATTTTATTAGAAACAAAACAATAAGCTTACATGGAATTTTATTAGAAACTAAGCAATAAGCTTACATGGAATTTTATTAGAAACAAAGCAATAAGCTTACATGGAATTTTATTAGAAACAAAGCAATAAGCTTACATGGAATTTTATTAGAAACTAAGCAATAAGCTTACATGGAATTTTATTAGAAACAAAGCAATAAGCTTACATGGAATTTTATTAGAAACTAAGCAATAAGCTTACATGGAATTTTATTAGAAACTAAGCAATAAGCTTACATGGAATTTTATTAGAAACTAAGCAATAAGCTTACATGGAATTTTATTAGAAACAAAGCAATAAGCTTACATAGAATTTTATTAGAAACAAAGCAATAAGCTTACATAGAATTTTATTAGAAACAAAGCAATAAGCTTACATGGAATTTTATTAGAAACAAAGCAATAAGCTTACATGGAATTTTATTAGAAACTAAGCAATAAGCTTACATGGAATTTTATTAGAAACAAAGCAATAAGCTTACATGGAATTTTATTAGAAACAAAGCAATAAGCTTACATGGAATTTTATTAGAAACAAAGCAATAAGCTTACATGGAATTTTATTAGAAACAAAGCAATAAGCTTACATGGAATTTTATTAGAAACTAAGCAATAAGCTTACATGGAATTTTATTAGAAACAAAGCAATAAGCTTACATGGAATTTTATTAGAAACTAAGCAATAAGCTTACATGGAATTTTATTAGAAACTAAGCAATAAGCTTACATGGAATTTTATTAGAAACAAAGCAATAAGCTTACATGGAATTTTATTAGAAACAAAGCAATAAGCTTACATGGAATTTTATTAGAAACTAAGCAATAAGCTTACATGGAATTTGATTTAATCTCCTTCAAAGTGTTGTCCTTGACTAGCAATCCATTTATTCCAACGTTGAATCCAGGACTGGAAGTATTTCTGGAAAGTTTCCTTTGGAACGGCGTTCAGCTGCTCTGTCGTGGTTCTCTCAATGTCAGGTTGGAAATAATGAATCCAACCGCCATTTGTGATCATTTGTTAGATAAAATAAAAGACAAATCCTGGGCATAGCATATACTATCTAATAAATAATATCGTTACAGTTTCGGCAAAGTATCTTTGCCATCATCAGACACATTATGAAATACAATTTCGAAGACTACAACTTATATATTTGAGAAAGTGAGAAGAGGTCATATCTAGGAACCAATAAAATTCGTTCTTTCATTTTTAACAATGTTTAATTGATTACATATTTGCAACTTTTAATGATGCAACTTCCACCTGAAGGCTAAACTTTTAATTGGCATACCTGTATTATTTTAATGATTATCTTTCACTTTTGAAAACCTTAAACTTTTAATTGGCTATCTACTACTCAATACACCTGTTTTTACCTCTTCTTTCTTCTCTACTTTATCCAATATATTTCTCCATACATTGTGTATATTTAGTCTACTATTCCAGTCCATAAGTTTCCCACTTTCTTCCTTTCATATCTATTCTGCTTCTTTCCATTTTTGCACCATGCTTCTTCTCTCTCTTTCCAGCCCAAACGGAAAGAAAGTGGGAAACTTATGGACTGGAATAGTAGACTAAATATACACAATGTATGGAGAAAGATATTAGACAAAGGAGGGAAGAAAAAAGAGGTAACACAGGTGTATTGAATAGCAGATAGCAAATTAAAAGTTTAAGATTCTCAAACGTGAAAGATGATCATTAAAATAATACAGGTATGCCAATTAAAAGTTTAGCTTTCAAGTGCAAGTTGCATCATTAAAAGTTGCAAATATGTAATCAATTAAACATTGTTAAAAATGAAAGGACGAATCTTATTGGTTCCTAGATATGACCTCTTCTCACTTTCTGAGATATATAAGTTGTAGTCTTCGAAATTGTATTTCATAATGTGTCTGATGAAAGCCTATACTTTGCCGAAACTGTAACGATATTAGATAATATATGCTTTGGCCAGGATTTGTCTTTTATTTTATCTAACAAATGATCACAAATGGCGGTGGGATTCATTATTTTTCTTTAATTAATTTTATTTTCTCAAGTTACTATGTAATAGTATGGAACACAATAAACTAATAACAAACTTGTTAATTAATGATTATTTTAACAATAGTTTTACAATTCTTCGCCATAAAACCAATTTAGTCATACAATTAAAACTGATTTCATTTTGTATTCTTATAAGACGAATTTGCTTTAATATTTGCGTGGTTGTATTTCACCTTTGTAAATAAATTAGAATTGGAAACATTTGAAACGAAAATTTCTTAGACATAGCTTGAATTCAATTGCTTCCAAGACAAAAGTTAAGTTTTTCTTCATGCCATTTTCTTTCAAAGTCTTGTTCAAAACTCTTGTTCAAGTTTTCTGTGATTATTAAAATTACATATAACATTAAAGAAATTGTTGGTAAGTTTTTCTTGTAACTCCTGCAATGCTTATTCCTTTTTTCTGCTTCAAATCTCGATATTGTCCTTAATTTTTGAACTTTATCTACATTGACTCTGGAATTGAAGCGCTTGGAGGATAAGGGTGTTATTGTACATTTTTCGAAATGTTGCGTTCTGGCTGTTATATGCTATTCATGCTAACTAACACATTATTTGGTGAGTCCTCGTCCTAGCGCAGATATTTAGAAACGATGAAGGTGGTATGTTGGCGGACAAAGTTGTGAAAGTCAATTTTCCCATCATATTCAATTTGTTACATACCACCTTTATCCTCCAAGCGCTTCAATTATTACTTAAATAATTACAATTATTCTGACCACAGTATGTACTTGTTCATTAAAATTAAAATAAGTCGTTACAGTTTCAATAACATAACGTTATCTTCATCAGATATATATATCTGATGAAGATAACGTTATGTTATTGAAACTGTAACGACTTATTTTAATTTTAATGAACAGGTACGTACTCTGATCAGAAATATATTAATTATTGAAACTAAACTTACTAATTTTACCACCATTCAAATAAAATGAGTATTTAAAAAAGTAACTTCGTTTATTATTCTCTTTTGTAGGTTTAAACAAACCTGAGCTTGCAATTTCAAAAGACTTCTTTATTCAATACAACGAAACAAAAGAACTTCATGTATCATTGTATGCAAATAATAGTAATACCGATTGTGGTGAAGGTAAGATGTGGTCTTGTGTGCTTCTAATATTCTTGTGATAATTCATAATAACTGAGACAATTTTGTAAACTTAGTTCGATATTTTGTTCATTCAGTTTTTTATTATTACGAGGAGAAGTCAAAAATTAAAGGGACTTTGTAATTTCTCACACTAGTGTTTGGTAACACTGCTAGTATCCAGCGCTGAATTGGTGTCGTCTGCAACACTTCTATGCAACATATCACTCTTATAACGTTATGTGGCTTCCGTCCATCGTGTTTTTGCCAGTAATTATTTTGAACTCGTGGGTATTCCACAAAAGTCATGAATCTGAGTCTCAAGTTGAACTCCTTGGATGTATCTGAATCGCAAACAAAATCCAGAAAAATGAACGAACTTGAAAATATTTTTGAAATTGTTATTTTTAAATCTTTAACTGAAACAAAAGGGCACAACTACAATCGTAAAATATGTGTATCGGTATATAGCCTATATTAAATTTTTAGTAAACAGTTATATATTATACATATAATATTTGTTACTTTAACGTCCCACGATTGTGCCAGGACGGCAAAAGGAGATGTAGACCTACTGATTACAGTGGAATTTGAACCATTCGTTCAACTGTACTAACACCAGGAATCGAACCAAAAGTAAGCGTGTTAGCCATTAGACCAAACGGGGCCCATTTTATATCTGAGATGAAAGAAAAACAACAAGACATACGTACTTAATTTTACATTTGTAATTTCGTCTAAAGGTGAGAATTTTTCAAAATTAAATTTTAATTTTCATTTTTTTTTCATACATCTGATATTGTCAAATAATATCGCCAAACGGTATGTTAAAGAAAATATAGTTTGTGTGCAGTAATGAACAGAAACATCACTTTGGTTTTACATTTCTGATCTTTCGTCTTTTTTGTTGTAGGTTTTGATAATCTTTCAGAGTTTTTTTTTACTAGTTATACATTATAATGGCTTATATTGTGATTCTGTATAATTTTAATTCATATTTTAATTCATGTAAAATTTACACACATTTTGTGCTAGATCTGACAAAATTTCTGTTGAGTTTGTGTAAGAGAAAGTTTAGTATTGATATTTTTGTTATTACATTATTTGCAGTATTTTATTGAATAAATTGTGCATTTACCTTCGTAGTGATTTATATGGTTAAGGAGTATTGCTATATATTACCGGTATATTTCTATAGGATTTATACTCACAATTCATTTCTTTATATGTTAATGATGTAATTTAACTTCAAAGCGTTGCTCTGGGATACTGTTAGCAGTACAGCACAAGGTTTAAATGTAGTGAGGATTAATATTATGTATTAGGAAGTGCATCCATTTTATTCTCCTCTACTTGATCTGTGTCCTTTAGTAAGCAGGACAGTTCTTTTAAGGCAAAAACCGTAACATTGTTATTTCGGGGGAAAGCCACGAAATTCATATTCGGGCAATCACTACCACGGGGAATAATCACGGAACCACTAAAACATCCTTGGAGTTCGGTCTGAATATTATATTTTTTTCTTTTCGGTTTTTAATTTCCTGAATTATATCCTGATATAAACAGAAATGAATCCAATACCTCAAGATTGCTCCCCTATATTTTGTTCCATTTCGATCACTGTGTGCCATATACTATTAAACATCGCTTTATAATTAATTATTGTATTACTTATAATTAACAAGAAATGAACATAGAAATATCATAATGTCTTTTGCTATTTGTTGACATTTTGTATTATTCTTTATGCATGTATACTTTTGTTATCTATTTTTGCATAAACCGAGACTGTCGATTTTTTTTAACTGATGTTCCGCAATTGTTATTCAAAATATAAATGATTAGAGCACATTGTACACTCTTTCGTTAAAATAAATGCCATCGTCAATACAATATTTTCTTTTGTCCAAGTACTGTGCAAGACAGCGCATCTGATATATTGCGGTGACTAGTGACACCTCCATGCCTCCGAAACGAAAGTGCATATTTAATTAAAATCTACAGAAAGAATATACAGTACTTTCATTTAAGAAAAAAGAAAAAAATTACAAATTCGGATTCCAAAATGGAATCTGGAAATCAGGTTTGCACTCCCCCCCTCCAGTCCCGCATTTATATGCGTCCGATTCTTGCAAAGTAAAATTCTGATCACCTTGAGGCTACGTTCATCTTCCAGGAAGCGAGCCGCATCCCCTTCCCCAAACGATCCTTCTGGATCCGCTAGTGTCTCATGCACTCATATAATTTTAATATGAACGTTATCTTTGAGCTTCAACATAAGGAGTTTTTTTTAAAAAAAAAAAGATAGGAAGTGCAGGAAAAAGTGCAATATCATTTGTATCTTATCATTTTGTAATTTAAGATAGTTAACAGAACTTTCTAATCAAATAACTTGTAGTAATAAACAAACTTACCGCATAATGCATCCAGCCATCATTTTCCCAAACTGTTTCTACAGATATGCCTGTCTTCCTTAGTAAATTAGATTCTTTCCAGTAAAAGAATCTAAGTTACTGAGGAAGATAGGCGTATCTGTCGAAACAATTTGGAAAAATTGCAGCAGGATGTATTATGTCGTAAGTTTGTTTTATTAAATAAAGTTATTTGATTAGAATGTTATGTTCAGAACGCTTTTATTCTTTTCGATTTCAGCAAAGAAAACTTGTTGATCTCATGCGCTACTAACCATAATTGTCATTTTTTCAGGTCTTGTCACCATATACCTTAAAATTAATCAGCCTCCTATGGATGGGTACTGTACGTTGAGTAATAACACGGGTAAGGCAATGCTTGATGACTTCACATTAGAATGTTCCGGTTGGAAAGACCCAGAAGAAATGGGAATTGCTTCCTATGATTTTTTCCGTAAGTAGTAAGTTCTAACTAACTCTATGGTGTATAGAACCCGAAGGTTCAATACCGCGTTCACAAAAGCTCTCCACTGACTTCTATCCTTAGCCAACTGGATCCAGTTTCTACTTTGTATTCATATTTCTGCGAGATCCGTCTTAATATTGTCCTCATTATTATCATTTTATATATATTAAGCTTCAAATTCCTCGACAGAATTCGCGAAGAAAGAGATTTTGAACTGAATAATAACACGAATTCCCTGCTTTTTGTGGACATTTAATATGGTGAATATGGTTTTCGTCTATTAATATTGATCCAAGATATTTGAAAGTATCAATTTTATCAAAAATATAATTTGATATTTTAACGCATCCATAATTTTCCGTATTACGATCCCGACGCACTTCCATGTATTTAGTTTTCTCTGCATTTACTTCTAAACCCTGTCACTGCAAGCGTTTAATAAGACCTCTGCATTTCTTTCTATTGTTCTCCTATCATGTCCTATTAAATTTACATCATCAGCATACGCTATAACCAGGTGAACACCATTTAACTCCAGGTCCTAGTTGCTATCTTTATTTTTTCTTATAGCGTATTCCAGAACAAAGTTGAATAATAATGGCGACAACGCATCTCCTTGTTTCAGCCTATTCTCGACGTGAAAACTCGTGGACAAAAATTTTCCTACTCGGACAAAAATAAGCTACACCATATCTTAATACCACATAACTACAATTAAACATACCAGATCAATAATAAACAACAAAATCTATACAAAAGATAACAGCTAGACACATAGGCATGTACAATCAGCGACAAAAGTTCTTACTGTGTGATAAAATTTATTTTGGAAATAACAGTGGTATGGCTGGTATTTTAGGAATAACAGTCTTATGGCTGGTATTTTAGGAATAACAGTGGTATGGCTGGTATTTTAGGAATAACAGCGGTATGGCTGGTATTTTTGGGAATAACAGTGGTATGGCTGGTATTTTAGGAATAACAGTGGTATGGCTGGTATTTTTGGGAACAACAGTGGTATGGCTGGTATTTTGGGAATAACAGTGGTATGGCTGGTATTTTTGGGAATAACAGTGGTATGGCTGGTATTTTGGGAATAACGGTGGTATGGCTGGTATTTTGGGAATAACAGTGGTATGGCTGGTATTTTAGGAATAACAGTGGTATGGCTGGTATTTTAGGAATAACAGCGGTATGGTTGGTATTTTGGGAATAACAGTGGTATGGCTGGTATTTTAGGAATAACACTGGTATGGCTGGTATTTTGGGAATAACAGTGGTATGGCTGGTATTTGAGGAATAACAGTGATATGGCTGGTATTTTAGGAATAACACTGGTATGGCTGGTATTTTGGGAATAACAGTGGTATGGCTGATATTTTGGGAACAGCAGTGTTATGGCTGGTATTTTGGGAATAACAGTGGTATGGCTGGTATTTTAGGAATAACAGTGGTATGGCTGGTATTTTAGGAATAACAGTGGTATGGCTGGTATCTTTGGGAATAACAGTGGTATCGCTGGTATTTTGGGAATAACGGTGGTATAGCTGGTATTTTGGGAATAACAGTGATATGGCTGGTATTTTGGGAACAACAGTGGTATGGCTGGTATTTTGGGAATAACAGTGGTATGGCTGGTATTTGAGGAATAACAGTGATATGGCTGGTATTTTAGGAATAACACTGGTATGGCTGGTATTTTGGGAATAACAGTGGTATGGCTGATATTTTGGGAACAGCAGTGTTATGGCTGGTATTTTGGGAACAGCAGTGTTATGGCTGGTATTTTGGGAATAACAGTGGTATGGCTGGTATTTTAGGAATAACAGTGGTATGGCTGGTATTTTGGGAATAACAGTGGTATTGATGGTATTTTAGGAATAACAGTGGTATGGCTGGTATTTTAGGAATAACAGTGGTATGGCTGGTATTTTAGGAATAACAGCGGTGTGGCTGGTATTTTGGGAATGACAGTGGTATGGCTGGTATTTTAGGAGTAACAGTGGTATGGCTGGTATTTTAGGAATAACAGTGGTATGGCTGATATTTTGGGAATAACAGTGGTATGGCTGATATTTTAGGAATAACAGTGGTATGGCTGGTATTTTAAGAATAACAGTGGTATGGCTGATATTTTGGGAACAGCAGTGTTATGGCTGGTATTTTGGGAACAGCAGTGTTATGGCTGGTATTTTGGGAATAACAGTGGTATGGCTGGTATTTTAGGAATAACAGTGGTATGGCTGGTATTTTAGGAATAACAGTGGTATGGCTGGTATTTGAGGAATAACAGTGATATGGCTGGTATTTTAGGAATAACAGTGGTATGGCTGGTATTTTGGGAATAACAGTGGTATGGATGGTATTTTAGGAATAACAGTGGTATGGATGGTATTTTAGGAATAACAGTGGTATGGATGGTATTTTAGGAATAACAGTGATATGGCTGGTATTTTGGGAATAACAGTGGTATAGCTGGTATTTTGGGAATAACAGTGGTATGGCTGATATTTTAGGAATAACAGTGGTATGGCTGGTATTTTAAGAATAACAGTGGTATGGCTGATAATTTGGGAATAACGGGTTACGTTCAGAAAATTACATTCTTTTTAATTTACTGAAAACTACTCAAATTGTCCTTCCATTCTGAAGTTATTTACAAAAAAAACTAATTTCATCAAACGGAAAGAAATTTTGTCACTGACTGTACAACTTACGCTACACATTTCTGTACCCTAGCACATAACAACAATTTAGCTTCAATGATATGTGCACTTTACTAACAGTTCCCATGACAAAATAAAAAGTTAGATTGTATTTATCTCTATAGAAGAAAAAACTGGCCTCTGTTCTAGTTGTTTAGTGTTTGTGCCCATCGAGTATCACTGAGAGGTTTTAGAGTATATATAGTAGAGTCTTCTATTAAAATATTTTATCGATACGAAGAAAAATACAAAATGGATAAAGTTTTGTACCATACCAAAATAAGTTACATCTTCCACGCAACATCTGACAACATTGTACACTACCAAATTTAATGTGTGGGATGTAGGTATCCCATTTTAAATTTTCCCTACAGTATTGTTTTCTACTATATTTGGATAATTATGTTGTACATTTTACTGTTGTTGTAATAGTTATTTTAAGTTTTTGATCAATCATTAATACTTTTTAAACTTCTTGCTAAACACTAGAGAATAACTATTGAACCCGAACAATAAAATTATTTACAACAACAACAAAAAAAAAAAAAAAAGAAAGAAAACCTCTTCATCACTTAAAAGTTCTGTATTTAGAATGTAGCTGTTTTTATTGGCTGAACAAATAAAACAAATTTATCATTTTCAGTTGTGTATTCGAACTCGTCAATGTATAAACACAATAGACAGGACATTGTGACAACTCAAGTGTTTCCAATCTTTGTTGTGTTTCCGTATGGACAGGCACAACTTTTCGTTGAAATCAGAGATATACTGAATGCTTACACCGTTTATTACGTTGGAGATATAGAGGTAGGTGTACTCAATTAACTTAAGTTTTTGTTGTTTAAAATTAGTGTTTCCAGTTCTATCTCTAATTTAAACTTTATCATTAGTAATCATGGTGTAGATGATTTATTTTTTTCATAGATGAATTCGTTGTGTTGTGCTGTATTCCTAAATACTGTATGCCCCAGGAAAGTATTCTGGCAAATTCTAAAAATTATTGCTCAAAGATGTCCCTGCCATAAGCTATGCGCTGAGTTTAAGAATTTATTCATCATATTTATTCACCATATTTGTGTTCATTGTTCTTCCTTCGAATCAACAATACTCTGCTTGAATAAGAAATTTTATCAACTTTTCCTCATTCCTTTGAATAGGGAAAGATATTTAAGGTTCCACGTGCTTTTACACTACGTGCTAGATGTAAACACTTTTAATACGACAACCACGAAAAAGATGTAAATCAACATCGCCAACAATCGGCAAATGATGGAGATCAACGAAGGTAGCCGAGATTTCAAGATAAAAGAAGACAGGACACCACAAAAGATATCAATCTCGCCCGATTAATAAAACCGCCAACTCTCTAAGACGTATGGTCATTGAGAGTTTCTTAACACCCTCTCTAACAAGGTACATTCGTGAAGTGTCCCCTAACGATTCGTTTAAAATTGATTCAATTGCAAAGTTGTCCGCGGCCCAATGTGTATTGTACTAATTTTAGCGGCCCATACCGGTACTTTGCATATTTATGAGCCTTCATATATCCAGAATTCAATCATACACTACTATAACGCTCGGACACAAAATTTATTTTAGTTTCTTTAGATGTAACTGGACATCAATGTGGGCAAATGCAAAACAAATTACATCAAGTACTGCTTCTCCGACACATGTTATCCACCTCGGCCGCCATATTGGATTCAACTTTCGGTTTTTCAAATAGGAATAGGTGCAAGTAATACATCAAATTCATGTACAATTTTCTCAGAAATTCACTGATGTAGTGAATTTTACCGTATTCCGTGCTGTTTGCAAGGTATTGCATGTTAAATGTCAGACACTTCACAAATATTGGACCAAAGAGAAAGTTTCTGGGTTCCTTGCGTATACGTAATATTTTACATGATTTATCGTTGAAGAAATATTCTCTGAAGGTACGTATAAACATACACACAGACGCCAGTATGGAATTGGTAGGTCTTCATCCAAATCTGGTCGTATCTGGATTTACTTCAGGCATTTTAAGCGTAAGTAATAACATAGTATAACATGGAAGTAATAACAATCACTGACAGAAATATAATAAGATTATGACTCGAATATTGTAAAGAGTTTGCTTATATCTACAGTATTTTTCCAGTTAGAATTTGTTTTCATTTCTCAACATAAGAAACGTAAAAGCAAGTAATATTACTCTGCAATGTCTATTCGCGAAGTGCTTGCAGGGATTTAACATGTAATACCTTCCAAACAGTACAAGCTACGGTAAATTTCACTACACCAGTGAATTTCTGAAGGCTCGATTATTCTAAACTATTTTACTAGCAACATATATTTGTTCGTTTAGCAGGATTTTGTAATGGAGAGGGGGATCCGTGACATGAAATACTGTGGTTATCACAGCAGGGGCTCGATCATTGTAAACAATTTTACTGGCTACATATATTGGTTCGTTTAGCCAGGATTCTGTAATGGGGAGGGGAGGAGGCGTGACATGAAATAATGCAGTTATGACACCAGGGGCTCGATCACGAAAAACTATTTTACTGACAACATATATTGGTTTGTTAAGACAACAAAATGAGGTTATGTTAGTAAGTATTTTAATAACAAACTATGGAGAAATATCGAGTAAGAAAATATAAAAAAAAAAGTGTTTGAAAAGAATTTACAATATCTACGTTCTTTCCTCTCTTTATTCAAATATAACAATTTTCCTTTCATTATGACCTCAACTATTATAAAAAGTACATATTCACTATTATAAAAAGTACATACTCAATAATATCTTGTAAAATACGAGGGTCGTTCAGAAAGTAAAGAACGTTTTAGCATTATTAAATAAAAACAAAAGATATCAACACAAAACTTCAGTTACAAAGCCACAGGACTCTACTTTGCTTTTCTATATAATCGCCATAGTTGTAGAGATACTTGTTATAATGTGGGACCAGTTTTTTAATGCCGATATTATACTCATCTGCCGCCAAAGATTTCAACCAGGCTGTCAGTGCTTGCTTGAGTTCTTCATCGTTTGCAAACTGTTTTCCACCCAAAAGTGTCGAGAATAAGTGAGAATCACTTGGTACCAAGTCAGGACTATAAGAAGGATGACAAAAGATTTTCCCTTCAGTTCTTCCGTAACAAGTGATGGCCTCCCACTCCAATTTTCATCATGCCCAATTTTCATGATTCTTTCTTGATTAAACATAATGCACGATTTCCTCAGTGATGACTCGTTCATTGCACTATCGCCATAAACACTCTTTATTTGCCTATAAATTTCAACAGGCTTAACTTTTTTGCGCCTTCAGAAAACGAATGACACTCCGTACTTCACATTTGGCGGGATTTTCGATTGGCGCCGCCATTTTGAATCGCTGTAAAAACAAGTAGCGTGACCGCACAGCATTGAGACTCGGCTCACACTGAGGTGAAGGAAGGAGCTACTGCCACGCACGCGATCGCAGTGGTAGGGGGTCGGAGCCGCGCCCGATACGCAATCGTTCCTTACTTTCTGAACGACCCTCGTATTTTACAATATCTACGTTCCTTTTTCTGTTGAATCAAAATGTTAACAGAGCTTTCTTTCCACATAAATTTTTGTTTTTATTATTGCGTCAACTACTGTCTTCCAAATGACAAGTTAAAGGAGCAGTAGAAAACTGTTTCTGAAGTAACATGTTTGATATTACAGAGAAGCGATGGCGAAAAATTATGATAAAAAATGTCCACACTAATACAGAACGACACTATGATTTCAAAAGCTTGAAATTTCTCTGACTAGTAGCAAAAATTCTAAGAATTCCGTGACTTTTGTAGAAATTTAAATTCCCTGACTTTTTCAGGATATTCTGCTCATTCGCCACCATGTATTGCAAGTAATTCGGCTAATGCGTTCCTCATAATTCTGGAGTGGAGAGGAAACAATGAGATGGGCACATGCCGACAACGCTGTGCTTAAGTTTGCCTATCATTGGCTACTGCTTATTTAACTTGTCAATTAGAACAGACAATAAAACACACATCCGAACCTCCCGGACCCCCTTTGGCTACGTGTCTGGAAGGCAATTTGAACTCTCTTCGTATAATAAACTGTACAAAAATAAAATGGATAATAGGAACTATAGTAGACAAAGACAATATTTGGCTATATTGCAATTTCTTATCATCAGTTTTTATTTCGAATTTCTTCCAAAAGATGTCATTGCCTGACGAAGAGGAGTACAACGAATTTATCGACTCTGCTGCGTACAAATTTATGATAGGACCAGGAAATCCTAAAGTAATGTGCATGTATGCTCAAGCAGAGGGGTCTATACTTTACAATGCACCATGGCTTCATATCAGTAGCGAAATGGATTCAGAAGATCAAAGTGACAGAATAAGGATGGTGTCTGAGGTAAGTGTTATATATTTTAAAATAAACATTGAATTTATTTATCTGGCAATGATAAACAAATAATAATAACAATAAAGAAGTTAAGATACTGGACTGAAACTAAATATTTATATTAATTATTAAGAAAACAATTTATGTTAATCAAGTAATAGGAAATAGAATAAATAAAACTTAAAAAGATACAGAAAATCGATAAATAATAACAAAACAATCTAAGAAACTGTCAAACTAACAAGTTAAAATAAAAGGTAACATGTGCTTACATTCTAAATTTATAGAGATGCCATTTCACAGTTGATTGAAATAATGTTTCGTTACTAAATAAATCTGAGGCTGGTATTAAATCTCTAAATAACTTAGAAATAATTACACAGTCACATACACACACACAAAAAGAAATGAAATCTTTGAGTTTTACGTCCCACGGTTATGCCGGCTAGGCTAAAGGAGATGATGATGATGAGAAATGAATGAAATAGTGGAATGAAGAAAGTGCAAGGAAACGGGAGAACCCCGAGGAAACCCACGCACACGGTGTTTGTCTACCACAAAGTTCACTTGGCGGCAGCAGGATTTGAAGCCGGGACCCCATGCACCAGAGGTGAACGCTCTACCTCTGAGCCACAGCGGCCCCTAGCCACACACAAAAATAAATAAATAAAATAAAAGTTCTGTTTCCCAGACCCCAGGGCATGAATTCGATTTTTTTCTTTGTTACACAGAATTCAAATTTTGAAACCACAGCAAGATCGATCGTGTCAAGTCCTTTTTATGGTCGAGAAACGTGTGTCCTCCCTTTCCAAAATCGCTCGTGACACAATCAGTCGTCCTGGGGTTTCGAAACGTGAATTATGTGCAAGAAACTACATCGAACCTATATCCTGGGGTCAGCTGTACAAAACTTTTGTTTTTTGTATTGCTGTGTTATATGTATACTTCCTATCCAAAATCGCTAAAGTCTTTCGCCCATTAAAAAAAGACACGGTCAATTATCCTGGGGTTTCAAAATTTGAATTCAGTGTAAGAAAATACATCGAACCCATATCCTGGGGTCAGCTGTACAAAACTTTTGTTTTTTGTATTGCTGTGTTACATGTATCCTTCCTATCCAAAATCGCTAAAGTCTTTCGCCCATTAAAAAAGACACGGTTAATTATCCTGGGGTTTCAAAATTTAAATTCAGTGTAAGAAAATACATCGAACCCATATCCTGGGGTCAGCTGTACAAAACTTTTGTTTTTTGTATTGCTGTGTTACATGTATCCTTCCTATCCAAAATCGGTAAAGTCTTTCGCCCATTAAAAAAAAAGACAGTCGATTTTCTTGGGGTTTCGAAATTTGAATTCTGTATAACAAAATACAACGAATTCATACGATGGGATCCGCTGCACAATTTTTTAAATTGCTATGTTACATGTATCTTCCCTATCCAAAATCGCTCGTTTCTCGCCTATAACAAAAGATTGACACAATCGATATTCCTGGGGTTTCGAAATTCGGATTCTGTGTCACAAAATATATCGAATCCATACCCTGAGGTCCACTGTACAGTACTTTTATTTCTTTTGTGTGACTGTGTTATAAATGATGTACATGTTAAATGGTTTGAAGGAGAAAAGATAATAGTTTTTGTATGACGCATGAGTGTACAGAAACATGATTTCCTTCGATATCTTCGAAGACTATACTATGTTGAATGATGTTCTGCGTATTATCTATAAAATTTGTCCATATATTTTTTTTTAATTTATGAGTTATGTTTTCTATAGAATAACTTAGCAATTTTATTAAAGTCTTCGCAGAGTAAATACCTTATTTATATATATAAAAATGAAAGTCACTATAACTTTTGAACCATCCGACCGATCTCCATCAAATTTTCAACATAGGTGAGATTCGAGCCTGAGAGTGATGTTGTCATTTCACTTTGGCGATACAACATAAAGGAGGGTAAGGGGATATATATATATATATATAACTTAACTCTTGAACGACGAAACCGATCTCAATCAAATTTGCCACATAGATGAGGTTCGGGCCCGAGATACTTTTTATCATTTCACTTTGACGGTGCAACGTAGGGGAGAGGGAGGAGGAGATATTTAAAAATGATCAAGAATGACCGATATTAGTGTCGATTCTATAGTTTTCGGGGTCGCTGAGATGAACAGTGATACTTTCAATGTTGTTTAAATCCAAATTCAACCTCGAAACTTCGGGAGGGGAGGAGAAGATACAGTATATATAGAAGAAGTATTAGGGGAACTAAATATCTATGTTTCAGAGTTGGGTTGTACCAGCGCACATGATTTTAGAGACAGAGGTGAAAAAGCAGAACCTATAACGCAGCTACTTCTATAAAATCCATTGCGCCGATATGTCCCAACTCTGAAACATGGTTATTTAGATAGACAGTGTACTAATTCCTCTAATATTTCTTTAACCACCTTTGATATTTGTTATAGTTTTCGAGCTAGGCAGCCTCAAAGTTACAATTTTCTCGATTTCGGCATCTCGCAACTTTGAAACAACGCGTTTTTCACCTTATGTTCATATGAACTTTTTTATTATTGTTTTGGTGTGAGGATTTCACCAGTGGATTTTGGATACTTAATAAATGAACGCCCTGTGTATATATATATAAATGATCGAAAATGACCGATATTAGTGCAAAATCCATAGTTTTCGGGGTCACTGAAATGAACAGTGATTCTTTCAATGCTGCTTAAATTCAAATTCAGCTCCCATTAGCACTTTATGTCCAAAATAAAACGCATTCTCCCTGTATAAAGAATGAGTATACTGTTACAATCATGTCTATCAAACTCCCTTATCTTAATTGTACAGTCTGCAGCAAAAAAAACCCCTGCAACATGAAAATCTAAGTTTATTTTGAAACTACGCCTAACAGCGCAGAGAATCAATATAACGTCTAAATGGCACGAATCACGCAGGAGAAACCTCGGCGTCCTCCCTTGCGCACTTATTTTGGAACAACAGACGTCGTCGTTTCACAATAAACTTACATGCTCATGTTGCAGGTTTTATGCTGCGGACTGTACATACTGTTTGAGTAAACTTTCAATTCGTATTTTATAGAACTTTGTGACTCAGTAGTTTTTGTTTCCTCTCTAACCATACTACAAATTAGAAATTAGTAATTGATTCAACAATTTATTATTTGATTGAATTATTAGATTAGATCTGTATATGAATTTACTTTATTATATAAGTAAAATATGATTATTTGTTGTATTCTGTGTTTACAGAAAATGCGGAAAGGCCTAATAAAGATTAAAGAGGAAATGAATTATAATACAGTAGGGCAAATAAATAGCGCATCGGCTGCATTGAGTTCCATTTTACTAACTGCAAGTAACGATGGCGCTAAAGCACTTGTTATTGGTTTAAGGACTAGAGAAACTTCCATGACTATTCTAAAGGTAAATACTGAAGTTTATTTCAGTTATTCAGAAGACAATATTCATGTATTGCTTAATGATTAAATAATTTAATATATAATTGATATTGGAGATGTACATAGCACTTAATGTGGCCCAATCTACTGCATGTAAGATCTTGCCAAATGTCAAATATAGCTTGCATATGATACATCCCTTGATGTGCATATAGGTTTATTTCAGGAGGAAGAGTTTTTAGTTGCCTCATTATAGATAGATAAATAGATAGCTGTAGCGTAATCGACAATTTGCATATCACCTCTACATTACTACACTGCTAAATCACCTTCATGCCTAAATCAGGATTGTGTAAAATCTTTACACTCAAACACAACCCTTGAGACTATATGACTTGTCCCAAAAGGGGGCGACCACTACTTTGTATATATATATATAAAGAGAGAGATCGAGAGATAACTCTTTTAGGAACCGAACGATAGAAAGTAGAAAAAAGCAAAATTTTACTGCATACCACAGGTGACAAGTTGAGACTTACACAGCATCCTAATACAAGGTAGTGTGACGATTTTTTTTTTAGGTAGCACTGCGAATATCTTGAAAAGGAATTACCCAAGATAGATAGTTGTCAAAAGTATCGATCCAGTAATGGATCGACAATTGTTGATAATGGTATTATGGGTTTCAAATATAAATAACCATCACCACTACAATCATGTGATTTCAGTTCGCATTCTTAATATCTGAGCATTTGAGATTAAGAAATAAACGCTTATACTTTGTTCTGAGAGATCAATGTTTAACCCTGTAGCTGTAAAAATTTCTAAAACAAAGATAGTTAAACTAAAATTTACTGTTCCTGGGTATAACTGGGTAAAATTTACTATTATGTCTGGTTGTAACAAATGGTTTTGCGAACTCTAAATACTTTAACAACCGGTTCTAGTGGATCGGCTGAATAACACCACTGTTTCTTGTTAGGTTACAATTTCCTTAAAATATAAATTTCATATTTTAACGACAAATGAAAAAATGCATGATGTACAGTCCGCACCAAAAAACCTGCAACATGAGCATGTAAGTTTATTGTGAAACTACGTCTAACAGCGCAGAGAATCAACATAAGGTCTAAGTGGCACGAATCACGCCAGGAGAAACCTCGGCGTCCTTCCCTGGACACTTATTTTGGAGTAAAAGACTTCTTCGTTTCACAATAAACTTACATACTCATGTTGCAGGTTTTTTGCTGCGGACTGCACAATTCTGATAATATTGATCATATTTTGTTAAATTTTCAAAACAAAAATACTTTTTTGTGCAATTTCTTAAATAGTTCTATTATTGGATTATTTCATGACGAGACTTCCAGATATCCGAACACCTAAAAATTTAGCGCCTCTATTAAATTGTATTAGTTTACCATTAGTATGGAAATAATTATGATATAATTCATTATTAAATTACTGGCTTTAATTTATTACGTCTATTTTGTTTTTATTTATACCAAGTTTTTTATTTACTGTTCCTTTTTTTATTATTTGTTAAATTTGGGATCAAGTTGATTAAATTTGGTAAGTTTATACTTGGAGACATTCATAGATTCTCCTGTTGCCCTTCTCCTACCCTGTTGATCACACAAATTAGTATATTATCAATTACATGCATGCACCATACGTCTCCTTTAGCTCATAAGACATATTTGTAGAGTGTAAAAAATGTTTAATTTCATATTATTTACATATTTCATAATTTTAAATTTCAGAGCATGCTTGAACATTTAAGTGAAATAAATGCAGAAGCTCCGGAAGAGTTGAGGCCGATAGTCACCAATGTTGGTTCCGCCATGGGAAGTCTTATGAGTGTAAGGGAATTTCCATTAAAATGTTTTCAATTGTGATTGATATTCTTCTAATTATTCTCTCAGAATTATTAATTACTCAAGTATTAATTTCTAATCTAAATTAATGGCAAGGTGGCTCAGTGGTAGAGCGTTCACCTCTCGTGCGTGGGGTCACCGGTTCGATTCCAACTCGCGCCAAGTGAAATTTGTGAGGACAAAAACTGTGTTCGTGGGTTTTCTCGGGGTTCTCTCTTTTCCTCCCACTTTCTTCATTCCACCAATTCCTTCATTTCTCATCACCGTCTTCTTTAGCCTAATCGGCATAATCGTGGGACGTAAAACTGAAAGGTTTCATTTCTAATCTACGCTCTCAACACACGAAGTTTGATAAATAGAAATGGAGCACGTTGATAAATAGAAGACGAATATCTAATTCAATTTTACGAATTCAATATGAAGAATGCATTGATAACTATTATTCATGGTAATATTCGGATCATTGCTGATCACATGTCCCAAAATGATTACCCTGATTTCTGAATGTTTTTGCTTGTTTCCTATTACATTGATTTTTTTTTTTTTTTAATTTTCTTATATAGATGAATCCGTATAATTTGTGAATCTTTTGGTGGTTTTCTTTTCCAAATTTAAAATCAAGGCTTGATTTATACGAGAAGGTTTCTTGTAACTACTATGTATTTTAAATTGATGGGAGGTTGAAGTTCTCTTTTTCACTAACTTTTATTCGTTGTATTTTAATATAGCTTGCTGAAAATTAGTACTTTTAAATATGAATCTTATGCGGTAAGTCATATATACTTTAAGTGAATTAAAACGAACGAAGTAGCTCAAGTGATAGAGCGTTGCTTTTGCATTCGGGAGGTCGCAGGTTCGATTCCCGCTGCCACCCATCTTGACTGGGGTTTTCCTCAATGCTACCAGGTAAATGCCGGGGTGGTACCTGCTAAACAGGCCCTGGCCGATACCTTCCCAACACCTTTCTGAGCTGCATCTGGTGATTGTTAAATAAATAAATAAAATAAATTTGTTTTTACAAATAATAATAATAATAATAATATATATATATATATATATATATATATATATATATATATATATATATATATATATATATATATATATATATATATATATATATATATATATATATATATATATATATCAAAATAACCATTAAACACAAGTCAGTGTATTTACGAAAACTAAATTATTCGACATTTCATTTTTTTAAAAAGTTTTCCAATATGAATCACAATAAATAGATAAAATCGGTTTAAGATCGTAGTAGATACTCTTATTGGGTAACACCTAGTGTTTTTTTTAAAGTGGGTCCATAATACAGGGTGTCCGACGAAACGCCCTAATTTTAAATGACAGTAACACAACATGTATTGGACACATAAAGAAGATTCATACAGCATTGAATAGAACAGGTTTAGAAGTTTTGTTTGTGCAATCACACTATTTCTACATGAGCCTCATGAGTGACACAGAAGATGTCTAATCGATACTCGATTTCTGTCCCGCTATCTTTCAGAATCTGTGGCTAAGTGTTTCAATTGTAGCTCTAATCCTATAACGAAACTCTTCCAGAGTTGTTACTTTGCTAGTGTACAACCTGTCCTTAACATGTATCGACAGCAAGAAATCCAGGAGAGTAATGTCAGGCGACTGGGGTGGCCATGAGATTGAGAAAGTTAAAACACCCTCGAACATCATGTATTGAAAATACTGTGTCTTGATGTAATTCAAAAGGATAAGTGAAATTTAATTTCTTTTCTATATTTAACGAACTTCAAGATATAGTCTGCAAAATCAATTTAGAGTTGAATCTTAAACAACCAAGTACAACAATAATAATAACAATGGCAAAGGAAATGGAAGGAAGTTCACCAGGGACTAGTAATATTTAAATATATCATCCCAACATTTGCCTGGTAGAATTCAGAAAAAAAAAAACATTGGTAAAAATTTCAAGTCAGAATGGCCGACTGCCAGTTTGAAACTTGAGACTTCCTGATTCCAAACAAAGAAGCAAACTGAATTTAATAATATCGTTGTTGTGAATAGAAATATACATTTACATTTTTGCTTTCTATTATTTCAGGGGTCATCAGGAATACTTACAGAAAACACTTGTAATTTTGTTCCACCTCAGGATGTTGATATTGCTGATGAGTTATATTATGATACAGATATTGGGTACGACAGTAAGTATGAAACTGTATAAAATTACACTACTTTATCCTTGGAATATTTGAGTATAATAATGAAAAATAATGAGACAAATACATTTTTAATGGTTAAGTTATACATTTGATAGGGAGCACTGTAGTCTAGTGGTTTTGGATTCACGTCCGCGTTCGATTGCCGACCTGTGCTTCCCAATTTTCGGCGTCCACTCAGTGTCGTGAGGCAAACTCAGGAATCACGTGAATAAAAGACTAGAAAGCGCCATTAGGTCTAGAAAGCTCTTGATACGCCTGTCAGGGCGACGCAGTGCGCTAACCACGTGTTCGTCGCAAGGTTGGTCGTAGTTCAACCGGTCGCTAACAGATGGCATTGGAGTAGCTAAGACCCATAAGGGCTGTCATGCCAGTGGTTAGTTTTTAGTTAGTTTATACCTTTGATTAGTTTCGTATATGTGTGTTTCATAAAATAATAATATTCGGTAACACTTGTTTAAGAAGATCTTGAAACCTTTTGTCTAGGGTAGGACTCCCTAAAAGAAAAGGACATACATAAAAATTTACAATACGGTATATTCATAGTTATAGACTTATCCCTTGGTGAAATATCTGGAATAATTAAATAATAGATGGTCAGCAGTCACCGAAATTTGCTATCAGTTGAGTATTGATGACAAATAAAAGCATTTCTTTTTCTTTTTCTTTCTTTTTTTCTTCTTTTTTTTTAAGTATCACGTAATAATATTAATTAATGTTTTGATGAAAAACAGGGATCTTGAAGTTCCGAACAATTCTTTCAGGACAAAGGGACATATGATGTAAATTAAGGATTGTAACGGTTAAACCGAAATTATAACAAAAAATGAAGTTTTGATTGTCTTTAATGTATCTCATTGATCTGAGGCCATTTGTGTGGGCTTCAGAAAAACGAAAAGTTTAAACCAAGAATATTGGTAAATAAATACATTTTTAATATCTTAGGTTCAGTTTTGAATTTGCTTTTAAAATAAAACTTGTCAAACTAATTTGATGATACTTATTTAAGAAAAACTAAATGATACAATTTTAATTCTATTTTTAAAAATGGTAGGTACTTCCGCAACAATTTTTATAGAGGGAGTTTGTCTACGGGCATCTAATTTTAAGTACATACCAACCCCCTCTATAAAAATTGTTGCGTGACTATCTTAGAATTCTGAAATAAGTATTTTTGGATGGTGCACATATTAGTTCTTAAGTTAAGTCTTAACAAGACTACTGTAGGTCCCATAGTATTGGAGCTATGGGCCTTTAAAGTTCATTTTTTCATGTTTTCGACAGCCTGCAACTCCGAAGGGAAGCATGTGTGCACCCAGGTTCGTCTATACTTCTTGTCTTATCTTTGTGTCAGAAATCACTTCCCAAACGTTGTCAGTGTTATTTTGAAACACTACTCTGTATATTTAACTTTCTTCGAGAATATGGTGAGAAAGAAAGTCAAATTTTTAGCACCGAGGTTTGGAAATTTGACGATAACCCATGAAAAAATAAACTCCGAATTAATTTTTAATGGATATGCGACCATTTTATTATTAATACTAGTCTTATTTTCTAGTTTTCTATGATTCCATGTGCTTCTTTATCTTTAACAGTTAACATGATAGTCCCAGCAACATTGGAAGAACAGCAACGTTGTAATGTTTTAGACCACACACGTAGCGACACAGCATCCGACATATCATCAATAGATGACATGGTTCTCCAATTGTCTTCTGAGGTGGTGTCTATGAGTATTATTGGAGAACTGCTGGAGACAGGGACAACTAATAACGTGTACATGAAGATGGGAATGTACGTTATGTATTAAATTAAAATTAAAAAATATATATATATTTCTTTTGTCTATATTTTACGAATATGTCTGAAACTTAACGTATGAAGAGTGAAAAAATGACTGACTGGACTAGGATTCAAACCCAGGATCTCCGACTTACAATGCCGATGCCGTAACCACTGCACCGGATTCGAATCCGGGTCCAGTCAGTCATTTTCCCACTCTTTGTACATTATTGAATTCACATCTATAAAGGATATGGGTGTTAAAAAATTTGTTGTTTCCTCTTTCATTAATATCTATATGTTTGGAACTTTCTTTTTGTTCACATAGGAAAAACATTATGAAATCAGTGTTGATACAAATCTAAGAAGTCACATACATTAATTTCGTCGAGAAAGTGAAGAAAATATTTGTAAAGATTGTTTTGGATCAAGTTATATTTTTATATACAGAGTGAGCCTTAGAGGCCAAGCAAATAAATGGTTTGAATCATACCTTAAAGATCAGAGGCAAGGAACTGAAACCACAGGAATAATTAATAATAAAAATAAAAAAAATGTGTATCAAGTAATCAAGCCAATACAATAATAAGAACAAATAATAAAACAGTTAAATATGTAGAAACTGCTACCTTTCTCGAAGTTAAAATATCTAATAATTTCAACTGGGAACCACATATAGAACATGTAAGAAGTAAGTTAAGCAATCTGTGTTATGTAATTAGATGTATAAGAGATAAGATTAATGTAAAAACAGCTTTGAGTAATGTATATATTACTCAAATTTCAATTCTATAATAAAATATGGATTGATATTTTGGGGAAATACACATAAAAGTCTTATCATCTTTAGGCTACAGAAAAAAGTGGTAAGGATACTAGCAGGGGTAGAATGGAACTCTCCTTGCAGAAATGTTTTTAAGGAACTTGAAATAATGACTCTTCCCTCAGTTTATTTGTTCGAAATATTAACATATTTGAAAAAAGATAGTAGAGAATTTATTGTTAACAAAAGCACTCACAGATACAACACAAGAAGTAAAGAAGACATTCACTTGCATCTACATAGAACAAATATATACAATAAATCAGTTACTCACAAAGGTACTCTATTATACAATCTACTTCCATCATGTATAAAAAATCAGGTCTCTGTAAACAGCTTTAGAATTAAACTTAAAAGGTACTTGATAGAACAATCCTTTCACTCTGTTAAAGAATATGTGCGAAATAATTTGTATACGTACAATTAAATGTATATTAAGTAAATTAGTGAATCTAGAAAAATCCATGTAGTACATATGTTTACCGGTATATATATAACTGACATGTTTAATTTCCTTGTATGGCGATGAACGGATGCAATAAAATATGATTATGATTATGAAGTAGACACTTTTAAAAGCTTAAAGAAACAAGAGTTTTAATAACATAGCTGAAATACTTATGTGCTTGAAAGAGTATATGCTAAAGAAAACATGGTTTAGTTGCAATGTTCTATGTGTACCCTTTTCGTGAAATGCGTATGTCAATTAAGTCGGAAGTGTTAGGAACCGGCAGCTACATTTTTTTTTTTTCCGGAATAATGTGTGATGAGATGTATTTCGTCATGGTATATTTCATGTTTTCTTCACTTATAAGTGTAAAAGAAAACATTGCAGCATACATCTCCCGAGTACTAGAAACCGTGCTGCTGATGATCCTTAACACTTCCGATATCGCGCCAAAGGATTCTGTGTTCACTGTTATCAAGGCTTATCGTTTGTCTACTTTGGGCCAATCATAAAGTCAGAGCATATCTCAAAATTCGGTTGATGGCATGTCTGGGAATTTCACCATATGGAATACTCTGTACGCCCACTGAAAATTAATGAAATATGCATTTTTTGATTGCGTATGTTTGGCTTCCTTTCCGCTGATAAGGACCACCACAAACAGTTTTTGGAATTCGAAATTGGGCCTCTGAAATTTGGCTTTTTCGCGACTTTCTACGGCCCTAGCTCTGAAACTATGCACTTTTCCCCACAGATCCATATGAACTTTTTCTCTTATTTTGATGTAAGGAATCACCGCTTACAGTTTTTCGGTATAGTTCATTAACACCCTGTATAAATAATAGCTTCAATTATTTTTGTATTCTGTATTTTTGTATTTAAGTATTCTGCAAATTGTCAGGTCCTGGAATTAGTTTTTTTTTTTTTTTAATTTTAGGTTTGGGCATGGAAATGTTTTTTCTATTTTTCAAAATCATCGATCAGTTGTGTTCTTGCTATTTCTCGTTTTCTTTCCATCTTTCCTTTGATAGATGTATGAAGAAAATTTCTTCGCAAGATATGTCCAATCCAATTGATCTCTCTACGAAGGATGTTAGCTAAAAGTGTCCTCTTCTCTCCTATCTGGTTTAAAACATTCATTTTTTACTCCCTCCATCCATTTTATCTTCTCCATCTTCCTCCAACACCACATTTGTGAGCTCTCTAAATATTTCTTCTCTAACTTCCGTAGTGTCCAAGTCCCTGAACCATACAGTTCAATACTACAGATATAGCACTTGACCAATTCTTTCTTAGTGCAATATTAAGGCTGCTAGTTAAGAGTGATCTTTTCTTGTTGAATGCCTCTTTGGCCATGGTAGTTCTTGACCTGATCTCTTTCTGTTGTTCTACAATGTTTTAATTCAATTGTAAGTATGAAAGCGGTAAGTTGGTATTGAAACTTCAGGAAGTAAAAAGAACAAATCATAAACTAAAAAAAAAAAAAAAAGTATTGAAACAAAAATATTGTTATAAGTACTTAAATAGTAATGAATATCGAAGAATATTTCTTCTATCCTTATGTTGTGACACAAGTCTTTAAAAAGTGCAATCTTCTGTTTCAGACTTGAATTTGAGGATTTAGAGAACAGTACTATAACATTTGGCAACACTGGAGGTGTTTTTGTTTTGCCACAAGACTTCTGTCCAGATGTCGATGAAGAAGGAAAGTGTCCGAAATATTCAGCTGTTTCTGCCATTGAGTGGCCATCGAAAACACATGTAAGTTTTTTTTTTTTATTTTATTTTAAATCTGTGTGATGTAATGGATTAAAGAATATTGATAATTATTACATTTCATGTTTTGTATTATGCTGCTTTTCTGTTTTATTCTGGAAAATGTTTTGGATTTTATCGCATTGATATGTTTTACAACAAAATTATTGGTAGTAATATTTTCTATGTTAGCTTTCGTACTCCTCTCTTTCAGAATTTCTGAACAAAAAGCTATACAGGGGCACAGTGGCTCAGTGGTAGAGCCTTTACCTCTGGTGCATGGGGTCCCTGGTTCAATCCCCGCCCAAGTAAATTTGTGGTGGACAACATCGTGCTCATGGGTTTTCTCGGGGTACTTCCGTTTCTCTCCTTCCACAATTTCATTCCACTAATTATTAAATTATCATTCACTTGCATTAATCATCGTCTCCCTTAGTCTACAGGTCATAATTGTTAGCATGAAGCATGACACAATTGCTTTATGTCGACAAATAAAATAAGTTTACCCATCAGACCATTAGATACGTCCTCTATTACATTTTTCTAATCATCAAGAAGGCGTCGAAGTAACCTAAACAATAGAGGCTGCTTGGAAAACTATTTCTCACCGCACTCATCTCCAACTACAGGTTCAACCTTCTATTCAATGGACAGGAATACAATGGTTTTTCCTCTTCGACTCCCAGTCAGACTGGTTTATTTCTCAAGGATCGACATGAGTTAATCATCAATTGTGCATTAAATGTAACTTCAGATTTTTAGCACAGAAATGCTGGTAACTCATATTGTGGACAATCGGAGATATGGCCCCGGCAGAAACTCTGTAGCTCCTTGGAGCATTCCCCCCGGACCACTCCCTGAAAGTAAAAATGAAATTTTTGAGTTTTACGTCCAACGGTTATGCCGGTTAGGCTAAAGGAGACGGTGATGATGAGTAATAAATGAAATGGTGGAATGAAGAAAGTGAGAGGAAACGGGAGAACCCCGAGGAAATCCACGCACACAGTGTTTGTCCACCACAAAGTTCATTTGGTAGGGGCTGGGATCGAACCTGGGACCCCAAGCATCAGAAGTAAACGCTCTACCACTGAGCCACCGCGACCCCCTCCCTGAAAGTGTCACTGGTGTTAACATAAGTGTTTATTTTCCTTTCTTCTACTTCTAATCTATTGAATATATTTAACTTACATCATCTTGTTAAGATATTTATGAGAGTTAAATTCAAACTTGAAATATGTTAATATATACGAGGAGGGACCTAAAATAAACCGCATTGAAAGAGCGCTGCTGTTCCTAGGCGTAGTAGAGAGTTCTCCTCCTGGGTGGGTCTAGCAGAGACCTTCCCAGATCAATTGGCCAAGCGGCGTCTGCGTAGGAGGTTAACGTTTGATCGTATTATTGTTTTTCTCAACTGTTCTCGTTTGCTACTTGCAAAATCGTTATTGCAGATTCAAAGGAACAAGGAGTGTGTTTGCTTCCTACTTGGAAAATCGGAAATGAAAACTTACCAAATGCTTCAACAGGCTTTCAAGAAGGATACTATGAACCGCACACAATTTTTTGAGTGGTTTAGACGCTTTAAGTGTGGTGAGATGAGTGTTGAAGATCATGCTCGTTCTGGGTGCTCTTCATCATTTCGAAACGACGAAAACATCAAAAAAATCTACCCAAAAATCAACGAGGATCGACGTTTTCATAATCGATGATATTTGAAAACAGACAGGAGTGAGTTGGAGCTCGTGCCAGCGTGAGGTTTTGCAAATGAGACGTGTTCCCGCTAAGTTAGTTTCTCGCCTGCTCACACAGGATCAAAAACATTCGTCTGATTTGAGCCAGAACTTGAAAATTAGATTAAAAGTGATCCAAATTTTTGGCCAACGTGATAAAAGTTTCCGAGAATTAAACAAAATTTAAAATGTTTTGATGGTGTAGAGGCTGTAAAAAGAACTTCGCAAAGCGCACTGGACGATATGAAAGTTGAAGAGTTTCAGAAGTGCTTCAAACAGTGGGAAAGAAGATTGGAGAAATGTATCACATTTAATGGAGAGTACTTTGAAGGAGATTGAAAGAATTTTGTAAAGAAACTTAATAAATTACTTTTTTTTTTTTTAGATCAAAAATCCGGTTTCTTGTGGATGCCCCCTCGTATACCTTAATAACTGCCTTCAACGGACTCGTTTACCGGAAATTTATCTTAAAAGGAAAAAATACACAGATCCATAAATTTAGGGATGAAAACATGTTAAATTCCCTTGATTAAATGGAAACTGTGGTACGTGGACAAACGGAAAACTTCAAGTGCCGGAATGCAGAGTTCAGACCATTTTAAGTCATCCTATTAAAAGCCAGATATATACATGAATAAAGCTGCTTTCAATAATTGCAATGTCGAGGACTACATCAAAATAGGAAATGATATATATATCGAAATAGACACAATAAGATATAGAGGTCAAAATTAAGAGCTGTACGGAAAGTTCAAAAAGAGAAGAAGAGGTGGGGGAAGGGGGTGGAAAAATTGGCATTGAGTTGGAATAAGAAAGTAGACTACAGATTTATAAGATGCTGTCAGCTGTTTAAAGAAACGCAGAAATTTGCCTTAAGGCAAAATAACTCTGATATGCTTAGTATAGTTTTTCAGTTGAACGTGTTTGTTGAAAGTTAAGCAGGGAAGCAGCAATGTCTGCAGAAAACCATTCTTTCTGTTGAAATAAATAAAGAAATGTGTGTACAGTATTTTATTTTCTGTTAATTGTAAGTTTTACGTGCATTAATTCGTCGCGTGGAAATACATACTGTAATTGAATAAGTTATATACAGAATTTTAGGTATGAACATAATTATTGGTTAACTGGTTTACAGCATTTTGCTGATAACATAGCACTGATAAGGGAGAACGAAAAGGACTTGCAGGAAGCACTTTCAAACTTGAACCACCAACTGGAAAAGATATGCAGAATAAAGATAAATAAGAAGAAAGCCAAAGTGATAAAGTGCACAAGAACAGGACAGGAAGGGGCAAATGCATGACTAGAGAGAGAGAAAATCGAAGACGTTAAGACATTCCCCTATTTAAGAAGTCTGATATCCTCGGACAGAAGAAGTGAAAAAGACGGAAGTTCAAGAATAGCGCAGACTAAACAAGCATTCAATAGGAAAAGAGGACTGCTAACATCAAGGAATGTGTCATTGGACGTTAGAAAACGATTTATTAAGACTCTGGTATGGAACGTGGCGCTTTACTGATCAGAGACGTGGACATTGAGAAAAGCTGAAATATCAAAACTGGAAGTATTTGAAATGTTGTGTTGGTGCAGAATGCTGCGCATATCATGGGCCGAAAGAAAAAAGAATGAAGACGTACTAAAGGAAGCTAATGAAGGACGACAAATCATGAAGATAATAGGGAAAAGAAGAAACAGCATGCTTGGCCATTTTGGATCACCGTGCTGATAGAGGGAAAGGCAGAAGGAAAACCAGGAAGAGGAAGACCAAGGATAGAATATCTAGATGCAGTACGAAGAAGAGACCTTATCAAAATGTAAAACAGCTGTCCCACGGGAGAGAAAAGTTTTAAAATTTTTATGTTGCCCACCAACCTATTGCTGAGGTGAGAAAGAAGACATAATTACTATTTTTTAGCATAGGATACGCTTCTTAACCGGAAACCTATCTCTGATGGAAATTTTGTTAGTCTCGTTCGGTTCCGCTTAAGACAGGTTTTACTGTAATACTGTTAGATAATTTAATTGTGAATGACTATTATGGTAAACCCAACATATTATAAGCATATTATATAGAAGAGAAAAATCTGTCCATTTAATTTTCTTTATTTCCAGTCATATATCAAATCAGCCGAGAGATTGGCACCTGGAACGAATGTGCTAGAGCTTTCCTTCTACTCTCGCGATATGAATAAAAGCTTCCATTTTAATTTATCAGAACCAATCAACTTCACTATACCGAGGAAGATGGTCGGAATAAACAAAACGTTGCCAGGTAAAACTACAAAGAATTCATAATTTTCTGTGTGATGTTCGTTACTGTTTTAATTTAATATGAAGGTAAGTTAAATTTTTGCGGAATACTCATTCGGTAAGTGAAATTGTTTCTAGTTTAAAGGGATATTTACTTTGCTAAATGAACATTTACCAATCAATGTTCAAGCAACTTTAAAAACCTTAATATATGGAAAGGAAGCTAGGTTAAGATTCTTTTAATACCAATGCTGGTCAAATTAAAATTGGTTGATCTTGGTTAATCACGTGATAACCTATCAGATGACATAGAAAGCAGATAACTTAATTTTAAATGTAGAGAGTTTTTGGTTATTGTAGATTCAAAATATTTATGTGATTTCCTTAACTACGATTATTAACGGAACGTCGGAAGTTATTGATTTTTGTTGTTCTTTGTTTGTTTGTTATTTTATTGATCGAAATTCTATAGGATAATGTCGAGAAACTTAAACAAAAGAGTGCCAGGAGAATTAAGTACTTCCTACAAAACACTACAATGTCTTTCGTAATATCAATGTTAATCAAAACTAGTTTATTTTGGTCTTTCAGCTGAGTAGTGTATCGAGTAATAAATATACTTGCGTTAATGAATGTTTTGAATTTGTCCAATGGAATTTCTGATTGAGTTTATTACCTGTTTGGTTGTATATAGTTTTTTTCCGTCCCAAAACAACTGAGACAATTTCTATCGGTGGTTGGCAACACTGCGTATAGGCTTGATTCCTTTAGTTATGTGCAGTCCAGTTATTTTAGTAGCGATAGCAACAGAAGGCAAATGTTTATAGTGCCGGTGCTGATCATTAGACAAAGTTACGTGAAGGTTGTTTTCAGTAGCTTTACAAGTGTTTCGGGTTTGTAGTTTTAGGAAGAAATGTATGTAAAGGAAGAGCAGAGGAGTGCCATTAAGTTTTATTGTCGATTGAAGAAACCCGTAGAAGAAGCTTTCTGTCTTCTGGAGAAAGAGATGTGTACAGCAAAACAGAAAACAGCACTTAGAAATTGCCTTCATTACATAAGGCAAAAATATTCACCAGTCAAGATCAAATGTTGGTTGCATTCTTTGACTGTCGAGATCTGATTTTTCAATACATTGTTTCGTCAAACACTAGAATAAGTGCTGATTATTGCAGAACAGTGCTGCAGACATTGAAGAAACATGGGTACAAAAACGATGAGTGTGTCATACTGAAAAACAATTGTATGTTGCTGCACAATATACTTAGACTACATACGGCCAATACAGTTATTTCTTATTTACAGGAACTTGGATGTCACAGTAATGTCACAACTTTATTGTAGTCCAGATTTTTTTTCCATATGACTTTTGACTATATTCCAATTTAGAAAAGTAGTTAACGTGGAACAAAATTTCAAACTGATCAACAAGTCATTACAGATTGTGAGGAGTGCTTAGGCAGTATTTCTCAAGAATAATAGCAGAAGACATTTGAACAAAATGACAGAAGTGATGGGACACTTGCATTCAATTAAATTGGCAGTACTGTGAGAAAAATGATTATTTCCTTAATATTAAGATGTGTATCATTTTTCTTTCAACGTTTTCGTAGTTCTTTTGGGACACCCTTTATATTTCTTTATTAGAAACATTTTTTTTTAAATATAAGAATCAAAATGGTGTTTGATATTTTATCTGCGTTTATTTGTTTGTACATCTATTGTACTTAGTTCACTAAAACTATAATCATTTTTTGTCGATGAATCTGTTAAAACCAATAAAATTATTCAAATAACTTAATTGTTGATGCCAACAAATATATTACAAAAAGTTGTTATATAGTATATAACACTCATTTTGTTAATTAAGAATATTTAATAGTTAGGTGGTTCATAGATTACATGTATTTTTTTTAGAAGACTTTTCTTGTCTGTACTTTATATATGATAGTTGAACACAGATTATATTTGGTAACTTATTTGCTACGATTCTTTTGTAAACAAACATTTACTCAGGAGAATATATGGTAATTGAATAATTACTCTCAAAACTCGTAAATATGTACAGTGATTACATTTTGCATTCAAGTCTTTGTATTGAAAATTTTTAAACGCATAAACAACAAACTTTCTCGATTTTTTTCAGCTTTCGTTTCTAAAAATTATCATTTCACTCTTAATTTAATTTCAGATCCTGTTTATATTGATACTACAGCTGAACTCAATGAGAAATCTTTACCAATTATCTATTCTCAATTTATTGTTTCGAATCCTGGTTCCAGTGTCAACATCGAAATAACTCCAACTGAAGAATCAAATCACAGTCTTTTCATAATGTTGGATCATGAAAGGATGCCAACTCTAGAGGAATTTGATAGAATTATCTTACTGAAGGATATTGAAACTGTTAGGAATGGTATGTTTCCGTTTGAAGGTCTGTGACTGCAATTTGTTTAAAAAAAGGAATAGGAGATACGTTTAGATAGTGGAACAGTAACGAATTAATACAAATATCAATTTCCTAATAGTAAAAATTCTACAATATTAGCATTTAAGAGCCTGACATACTAAAAATAACACAAAATTTACCATTTCTCTTTTGCTTGTTTGTTCATAAATGAAAAGGATAATGAAATGCAACTTACCACACTATAGATAATGTTATTCTACAACAGAAAATATGAACTTGAAGAATTTTCAGTGCTGCCAGAATAACAACGCCCCTAAAATCTAAGTTAAGGCAGCGACTACAGAAACGAACTCAACTGCATTTGATTACGTATCACGTTGTCTTAGAATCCTGTGAACTACTTTTTAAATAATAGTTGTATTTAGTTTGTAATAAACAAAATAGTTTTAACATAGTTATTAAAGTGAAATAATAATGTTATTTAAAAAGTAGTTCACAGGACTCCAAGACAATATGATATGAAATCAGTGGTGGCTTTAGCAGGTAGGTCGGGTAGGCATGGGCCTACCCCAAAATTGTGATAAATATATAAACGCTAAAAGACGCAATAGACTTTTTATACTAATAGTAGATAATTATTTAAGAAATAGCATCAAACACCACTGTAAAAGCAACTTTGTACTGTCGCTAATCAATCAAGTGTATATATGTGTCCATAAGCGAGGGAGCGGGCCTACCCAAAATTAAAACCCTAAAGCCGCCGCTGTACGTAATGAAATGCAATTGATTAGGATTACGATTTTAGATTTTTGGGTTCTCGGCGTCTAAGGCCATTTAGCCCGTCACGTTTTGAGGGATGACGTCCCTCGGCGAGCACACTATCCGAGGAAAGGGAAGGAAGAAGGAAGGAAGCGGCCTGGGACCTATAAGTTAGGTACCACCCCGGCATTTACCTGGTGTGAATGAGGAAAACCCAGGAAAACCTCATTCAGGGTGACTGGCCTGAGAAAGCATTCTTACACCTTTTCGACCGAGTGCCCCCACCGGGAATCGAAATGCAATTGAGGGCGTTCCTCTAGTCGTTACCTTAACTTAGATTTTGGGGGAAATGTTATTCTGGCAACACTGTAATTTCTATAGACGACAACACTAAAAATCCTTCAGGTTCATATTTTCTGTTATAGAATAACATTATCTATGATTGTGGTAAGTGCATTTTATTATCTCCTTTCACTTATGAATAAACAAGCAAAAGAAAAATGGTAAATTTTGTATTATTTTTAGTATGTCAGGTGGGAAGTAGTACCACATTTGATATTCATTTTTAGTCCAACTATTAGCTGAAAAATTAAATTAAATTTATTTGATGTGTTTTGAGATTGTCTACATGTAAACTAAAAAGTTCTTCTCTGTTCTTCATTTTGTTTTATTCAAATACATCAGTTGTAAATTAAAATTACATTGTTGCAGTTGAAACAATAATGAATAACAATGAAAAATAATTAGTATACAACAATATGGACACATTACTCTTGTTTTAAAGTAAGAAAATCTCCTCCAGTGCTTTACCGGGAGGTATGGTTCCTAGTATTAAAGCTACATTACCTCTCTGCACCGCCATGCTTATTCTTTGGATTAGGAAGCTGGTTGTTCTTTCATCACCGGATAAATGTGTGATGCGTTTTCCTACTTTCTTTATGAAGTTTAGGGCTTTCCTTCCCCACGAGCCACTGGATTTAACTGCAACTGGTACGAATTGATATTTTTCCATAATGTTGTTGTATTTTCTTCTTTTCTCTATCTCTTTCCGACCTGCTGCATTGCCCGCCTGGATTGAAGAGAAAGGAAGGTTGGAAGGTGCAAAAGTGTCTGTGCATGTGAAGTCCCAAATTAAGGCTTTACCTTTCTTCCAAGGAATTAAGGACATCCAATCTGGTCCTTTTCCATTTGTTCGACTACAGCCATTTGGCTCCCTTATTGCCTACATGTATAATTTTAATGAAAATTTTTAAAAAATCAAAATAATTTTATTTCCGTGCAGCAAGGGGTACAAAAATAACCTGGCTCCCGTGCCTCAAAGAGTTAATGGGGAAAAATTGCCCCAGGGTGAGATATATAGGCTATATATACCGATCGATAATTCTCATTAACCTGACCAAAATGATATGGATGAGTAGAGGTATTGACTCCTTACATGATCTCATGCGTACTTTTTGTTCCTATTATTAGCTATGTTTCACAAAGCTGTGGAAGTAATTTCTTATTTTCTCTAAAAAGAAATATTTTAACATATGGTTCCGTCAACTTGAGAAATTTTAACAACCATTTTGGGAAAACCGTTTGAATGGCATAATTGAGTATATGTGTTCATAGTTCTATATTAAATAGTGAAAATATATTATCTATATAAATAATAAAGAACATTCTAATCACTGGAGTATTTCATTTTTTCATAGGATAGAAATTTTAGGGCAAACTGCTCAATAATGTTGTGAAAGAATTAATTATATAGAACTTTAGATATATTTCTAAAATGACAATGAAATGACAATTAGCAGGGGCTCAGGGATAGAGCGCTTCCCTCTGGGCGTGAAGGCCCTGGTTCGATGCCAGCCAGCGTCAAGTGGGTTTTATGGTGGACAAACACTATGTGCGTGAGTTTCCTCAGTGTTCTCCCATTTCCTCCCACTTTCTTCATTTCACCAGTATCATCCATCTCATTACCATCATCTCTCTCTTAACCTCTTTGCATAATCGTGGGGCGTTAAAATGGAAACAAAATAACAGTTAGCTTTTAATTCCAAAGAAATATACTTTTTAAGTTGAAGTCACACATTATTATATTCCTTTGTTCTAAAATCAATTATTTTTTAAAAATATTATTGACATAAGTCATGTATGATATGATAAGAAATTCAGAATTAAGAAATTTTAGTATTAATTTAATATAAACACTCTTAATATAGAAAGGCGTGAGAGGATAATCATTATATCTCTAGCACAATACCATATTAAGTTTTTAATGCATTTCCTACGTTTCAAGATCATCAAAGAGCTCTTTTTCAATCTTATTTTCTACGCAACACATAACTGTAGAAAGAACATCCTGCTAGAGCTTCAACACACACTGTATTTTAAACTATAATGTGTTACAGGTTTGGATATCTACCCTACTCTTCATTAGACACTATATAGACACTATAGAACATAAATGGACATACAGACATATATATATAGTCATCCTTATTCTCTACAGACAGTTAGAGAAGAACAGCTACAGCAGGAAGGAGTTAGAGAGGGAAGAAGAACATAGGAGAAGGAAGAGAAGAAAGAAGAAAGAAGAAGGTGAGAGTGGAATATAGCATGGTATAAAAGCCATGGGAGAAGAAACGGAGGAACTGAAAAAGTTATTGAAGAAAGGAGGGATCAGAGCTTACAGAAGGAGTGAAGAAAACATTTAGAAGAACAACAGAAAAGACACCAGAAAGATTAATGAAGAAGAAGGAGTCATCTATACGGTATGGTGTGGGGACTGCCATATGTCATATGTAGGAGAGACTGGAAAGAGAATGAAAGGATAAAACAATATTAAGATGATGTGAAGAGGAAGAAAGATACAAACATGTTAAGGAGACTAATCACGAAATTAACTGGGATAAGACGGAAGTATTGGAGATAGAGAAGAGAATGATAATAAGGAAATGGAAACAAACAGATTCGATAAAGAAGAGATAAGCTGATGAACTGGACAGGAGCTCACCTATTAATGAATCATGGCAGAGAACTTTGGATAGCATAGACAGGAACATGGAATTAGAAAAGGCCCTTATAAGGACCAAAAATGGTGGCGCGTGATTGATTGAAAAATGGACACGGAGACCTACGGGATTAGCTGAAAGCTTCAGCGAATAGAATTTAGACTTTTTCATTAGGGTGACTATATATACGAGACGTGATTTTTAAGTAAGGTCCGTTTTGTTGTAGACACTAGGAGTTCGCGCGCATATCGCAACGAGCGTGTGCGTCGTGTACCGGTATGCATCGGGAACAACTGTTCTCAGTTTCAGCTCTGTAGCTGACCTGTAAGGTTGTGTTCTGTGCTTTCACAATGTTTAAGACTATCAAGTCGCTCGCCGCGTGTGAGGTTCGCTCAGTGATATGGTTTTTGTCAGCAAGAAACAGAAATTCATCGACAGATTTGCGAAGTGTACGGTGATACTGTTATGAGTGCAAGAAAAATGCGTAAGTGGGTACGAGAATTCAAAAATGACGGTGACAACGTTCATGATGAAGACCGCTCCGGTCGCCCTTCTTCGATTACAGACATTTGGTGACTTCAGTTGAAGCGAGGGTTCGTGAGAACAGGCGCTTCACAATAACAGGTCTCTCAAACGAATTTCCTGACGTGTCGAGATCAGTGCTTTACAAAATTGTTTCTGAACACCTAAAGTTTAGGAAACTGTGCTGCCGTTACAATGATGACGACGAAGTGAACTCTTGGTTATCGGAGCAGACGGCAAGTTTTTATGAAGAGGGTATTTTGAAATTTGGTTGAGAGGTACGATAAGTGTTTGAACAAACTTGGCAACTATGTCGAAAAATAGAGTAAAGTATGTACTTTCTGAAAATACATTTACTTTTTTTGAAATAACCTTTCGTTGTGTACTTATGTTCAAACGGACCTTACTTAAAAAGTACGCCTCGTATATATATATATATATATATATATATATATATATATATATATATATATATATGTCTGTATCTTCATTTATGTTCTATAGTGTCTGATGAAGGATATGTTAGATATCCGAAACTGTAACCCATTATAGTTTAAAATACAGTGCGACTTGAAGCTTTGGTCAGTGTTGCTTTTGTTACAATATTCAATCCAAAACCATGGATCGTGTTATTATCGTGCTAGAATACAAAGATTTGGAAATATAGTTGCAGTGTTCTTTGTGTAATCATGTGTAAACCAATGTTGTTTTTGAGAATAGTAAGACTAAGAAAGAAGTCCATTTATAAGTTTAAAATATTCTAATTTTATTAAAAGCCCATTAAGAATATAATCTAATCTCATTTCCTCTTTTACTCACCCCTTTTAAGGAACCTACGACTATTTTATTGATAGCGAATTAATTGGAAACAGAACTGGAAGGTTTTTCGTTGGAATTGGTGAATTTATCAACAATGATATAACTTTGATGGACGATATATATTTAACTAATATAACAATGGATGACCTACGAAGAAATTTCAGTACTGACTTTAATTTGAGAATTTTTACATCAGGGTGTTATTATTTCGACAATACATCTAAAGAATGGTCTTCAGAAGGTTTAAAGGTAAGTTCATATACGGGAGTTGCACAAAATATGTATTCTCATAAAAAATATGTATTGCATAATAACAGAATACCATTCAATATTCAGAATGTTATATATTCGTTTATGTAGTTTATAACATATATCTGTTTTTTTTTTTTTTTTTTTTTTTTTTTTTTTAAATAATCACCTTTAACTTTGAAATATCTCTCACAGCCTCCATAATGTCGAAATCGCATGGAATTTGTCTGCAGAAAGAACATTCTCGCACTCACGCACACAATCAAATTAAAAGCACAATTTTAGATAAAAATAAAATGTGAATATATATCAGAGTGTAATGAAAAGGTACGGCAAAATTTCAGTGGTGGATTCCTTATGTGTAGGCAAGCAAAAAAGTTTATATAATCATATGTCAGGAAATGCATCGTTACAGAGTTACGGCCATTGAGCTATCTGATGTTTTGAAATAGTCATATTCTGGATACCCCTTAATGTGACTCAATAGTCATATATATACAGGGTGTCCCAAAAGTCCCCTGATATAGGTAACTCTGTTATTATCAGAGCTACAACAACATGTAAGAGGGAAAACCGTCTTCAAATATGATGTTTTGAATCTAAAGTGAAGGAATTTTTTAAAATCGGACAAGCCATTTGGGCTGCACACTCTTTATGCGCCCAATGTTAAATGAAAATGCAACCTTGTCATATACCAGGACCCATAACATAAGTGAATGAAGTTACTGTCTTTTACCCTAACGCATCGATGGCCAGCCTCCATTTCAAACAGTAACTTTATGTAAGTAACTTGGAAAATATGTAACTGTAAGGTGAGGATGAGGGTAAGTTGCTCTAGCAACCTTTAGGTCTCATTACTACACTTAAGAACAACGTGTTTTCTGAAGTAAGCTGTAATTTTCTAATTATTTTCCCTTTACATAGCTTCTTTCATTAGAGAATGACATTTACATTGATATATGTTTTATTTCTATAAAATGTAGGCTCAAGCAATGCAAGTATTACGTAAACAATTACTGATTTTACCAATAATAACGTTACTTTCATCGAACATTACAATCAAATTATTTGCAAATTCAGAATTCTAAGTATATGTGGTAATTCCTTACACATTCATTTTACAAAATAATAATAATAATAATAATAATAATAATAATAATAATAATAATAATAATAATAATAATAATAATAATAATAATAATAATAATAATAATAATAATAATAATAATTGCATAACTTACAAATTATGAACAAAAACATCGACGCATCTCGTCTTGCAGACACATCCATTTTAGTAGGACTGCTGGTTACTTGTTGACTGTGCTGCCACTTGTGGTGGAATAAAAAACTTCTGAATTTCCGTTACGTTCCTACAAGATTGCTCGAACAACCATCAGGTTCACGATCGCTGAAAGTTAAGGCGACGCATGGAACCGCAAGAACCCGATGGTTGCTTGAGCAACCAAAAATTAGCCTCAGGTCCCAGGAGGAATGAAAACAGAAAATGATGATACTGAACATAAATGTGCCTTGGCGTTTATTATTAGGACAAGTAAAGAATTTCAGCCTTTAATTACGCATAATTTTAATCTACAGTGTACAGAGGTTCGACAGCTTGGGTATAACAACTAGTAATTACAACAAAATATATTTTTGTCTGTAAATAAGACACTCTCGAAAATTTTTCTTCTCCTATAACTTTGGTTCTCAAAGTAAACAAGTGAAATTTAGTCATATTTTCTGATAATTTTCAATCATTTTTTTTGTTTCAGGTTACTTTATCCGATTATAGCATAACTCACTGTCAGTCAACACATCTTTCAGCATTTGGGGGAGGATTCTTCATAGTTCCTAACACTGTTAAATTCTCCTACGTGTTTGCTCATGCTAGCTTCAACGACAATATGACCATTTACATGTGGATTATTGTTTCCTTTGTATTTTATATTATTCTTATGATATGGGCATGGAGGAAAGATAAAGAGGACGTACGAAAGGTTTGTGTAAAACATTTATAACTAAATAATATTAAGCCATATACGAGGGTCATTTCAAAAGTTCTGCAAACTGAAAAATATTATGAAAATAAATAATTTATTGTACAAAATACCTTGAGAGGGCTTCAATACAGAGTGGCCCAAAAGTAGGTACACAGTCCCGTACTGATCAACTCATTGCTTTTTATATCATTTCTTATTGTTATCCATCAGGTAGACTTAGTTTCTTTATTATTTGTTCTTAATGTGTTTTTACTTATATCTTAAGGTCGGAAGAGCAGAAGCAAATAAAACTATAAGCTAGAATGTTATACTTGATCAATGCAGGGGTGTATACCTATTTTTGGGCCACCCTGTATAATATCCATTCTTGCTCATGACTACTTCCCAACGCTATGGTAAATTCTGTATTCCGGATAGGGCACCTTCATTGTTGAGCTGTCTGATCACTCGGGTCACCTCACTGGAAGCTTCGTCAATTGTATCAAAACGTTTTCCACGGAGTGGTTTCTTCAATTTGGGAAGCAAATCAAAGTCTGATGGGCTCAAATCAGGACTATATGCTGGGTGGGGAAGTATTTCTTCGTTGAAGCAATTCTTCTGTGACATGCTTTCTGCTCTTCACTCAGATCATGCGGAACCCATCTGGCAGCGAATTTCTCATCTTTAACTTCCCAGTAATGATTTTTGTAAACTGAAGTAACAGACATTCTGGCCTCATATGCAATTTCCTCACGTGTTTTTCGTCGATCCTCTCTCAAAATGTCATTCAGAATAATCTCAGAGGTATAGTCTGTTGCAGTTGCTGGTCTTCCAATTCTTGGGTTGTCTGCAGTGCTTACACGACCTTCACCGAAATGATCTGACCAACGTGAAACATTGCTACGATTAACTGCACTATTCCCACAAACCTCTTGCAAAGCATTGTAAATTTCAATTGGATTCTTTCCACGTAGAGTTTCAATTTTGATATATGAACGCTGGTCACTATGTGTAATCCGACCTGAGTCACGTTCACCTTACATTTTAACTCTGAATTTCTCACAACACAGCCATGCAAACCAGCAAAACACAGACACAGCCGTCAAGCCCATACTCTGACTTACAATTGACATAAAATTGAACTTGATCACACCACTCAAACGGTCGTGCGTGCGCTGTGTTCAAGTCTTTTGAAATGACTCGTAATTCTTCAAATATGTAAGAAAATCATTTTAAATTCTAATACAAATGGAAAATCCTAAGTGTTACAAATACTATATCTTTGATAGAAAATGTTCACATGAAATAAACCTTAACCCTGAAAAACCAATAAATTTTGCGACACGAACCTGAATTTTTAATTGAATATTCGATTGACATTTATTGAATAACTGTTTTTAGCCAATAAATTACTGAAAATAAATTTTATAAGAAAGTAGCTGTAAGGTTTGAATAATCTTTTAAAATTAGGGCCTTTGTTTAAATCAACTTCAACTTATGCCATTTCTTATCTCAAATCAACTGTATAAATCAAACAAATTTATTGAATAATTCGACCAACTCTACAGTATAATTTGAACAAATCAGTTGTAACATTCGAAAATATCTACTCTACAATTCGAATAAATCTACAGTAAAATTTGTAATCTTGGTTTACTTATTTGTTCCTCCTTCCGTTTCAAAGCTATTTACGCATCATACCGTAGTACTCTTAAGTGAAAAAAGTATCAAAGTAACTCATTTTGTTTTTAAAATAATGATATATCTGATTGATAATTAAGCGTATGAAACACACTATAATTTATATCAAAACCTAACTTGTACAATGTTTCTTTTTAATGAATTTTAGCCGATATTTCGAGTACGTCTCACGGGTACTCTTCTTCAGGACGATACAAAAAATATACAAACTCTTAATATTATAATAATTATTGCATTATAATATTAAGAGATTGTACACATTTTCACATCGTTATTTTTTCATAACATAAAAATATGAATAACAGCTTAGAAGATATTTTTAAGCCTTAGCTCCAGAGAAGAGTACCCGTGGGGCGTACTGGAAGTATCGACTAAAAATTCATTACAAAGGAACATTGTACAGTAAGGTGTAAGGAAAAAATGCTTTTTTTTCGTAATCCGGTTACGGGTAGTGTGGATTTTTGGCCAAATGTCATTAATGAAACGTATAAAAAGTCTCAGCTCGATCAGACAACTCCTTCTACTGCCGAGTAGAGCCCAAATATTAGAAAAGTCAGGAAAAAAGTCACTTTTTAACTGTCTTCCCAAAACAATATTTTTAAAAAATATTTTCTATATTTGTCGATGGTTTAAGTCATTTAAATAGCATTGGAAAAGACAAATAAATACACAAAATAAATTTATTACGGCTATTTCTGTGCACCACAAGCATAAAAGCTAGTTAATGATTCGTAAAAAGATACTGATTTTTCGGGGTGACATACAATTAAACTTAAATATAAAATTATTGAAACCCCTTGAATAACCAGGAAAACACATGAATGCTAAGTTGTAAGAGCAGTAATAGTATAAATAATTTGCTCGCAATGTCTTATGCATCTACTTATCGCACTAGATGGCCTGCCGCCCACCCTTCCCTGAGCGCCGCTTCGCCCAGCGGAAGCGATCAGTCTCATAAGTCGCCAATAGTCAACCAGCTGTGTTGTTGTTGTTTGAGTGTTGTTATTCGAGTAATTTATTAGTGCTGCAGGGAATTTCTACTGTTAATAATTTGCTGTGTGAAGTGTGAAGTGCTGTGTGTAGAAGTGAGAACAGTCTTTTGGTTGTGTTAAGTGCATTTTATTCGTGAGAGAGTAACAGTTACGCTGAAGTTATGGCATCAACAAGTTTGTTATGGTCTGACGTTAGGAATAACATTATTGGGTCACCTAAAAAATTCGGCCGACCACAGCTACCTACCGTTGAAGATGTGTTGAGACAATACCTATGGGGACAAGAAGGGAAAAAGATGAGAATTTAGGTATCCCGGAAAAAGCCTGCAACAAAGGATTTATCTTCTATCGTCGCCAGTAACATTGTAGAAATTTGGGATTACGCCTCAATCAGCGGCGAAGCAATATCCAGTATCAGACAGATTGTTGCAATGATATTGAAGTACCATGATATTGTTTGTGAGTTGCAAAAGTCAGCTAAATCCAGTTCCCAAATTTATGCACAACGAATTGGTGATTTTCAAGAGTCTGCCAAAAATACTTTATTTGATATAGCCTTTTATAAGTGTCCCTATCCTCTTGCCTGTAACTGCGAAAAATGAAGAAAAGTGCCAGTGCTAGAGATGCCTTTTCTTCTAGATCAAAGAATCAAAAGAAAAATGGTTATAGGAAACTTGGATCGTCAGGAAGCCAAACGACGTATCAGGAGGTTAGGAAGAGATCTTCAGCGGTAAAGGTCAATAGCTAAGTGGACGGATCAAGAACAGTCAGCTCATAGCTTTGATCCAGAAGAAATGGAATGCAAAAATAAGCGGTGGGAGAAAGGAGTCAAGTTCAGATGAGGAGTTGCAGCCACCAAAACTTTTTAAAACATTGCCGGAACCTGCTGCTCAGCAAACCAGATTGCAATACCTGCCTTTTGTTCTACAGTATACATGACTAAGATATCAACTAGACACGCGGTCCTTCTAGACTCTTCCTTCCTAGAAGACGTTGGGATGGCCACCTCAGAAAATGTGATCGATGACAACAAAATTCAGACAAAAAAAAAAAAAAAATAGTTTTGCAAAACGATTTTAGCCGACACTAATGCAGCTCTCAAAGAAAAAAAGAATATAATTTTGTATTCTGACGGTAGACAGGACCACACTTTAACCTTAGAAAAGAAAAAAGAGTGTTAATTCATTCATTTATTCATACTACTTTCACCCATAAGTCATACATGAAGCTCGAAGGAAGACTAGCGTATGAATCGGACCCGTAAATAAATAAGATACAAAGAAATAGTTACTAAAAAAACAAAAACGAGACAAAATATGAGACAACATTATACTATACAATCTACAAGCTGCATTTAGCAGACAGGTATTCATCCATTGAATAAAAACAATTGTCCAATAGATACTTCTTTGTAGCTGATTTAAATACATTCATTGACTCAATGTTACGAATATCTTTAGGATCTTATTATATAATGTTGGACCTAAGTATATGGGACCGTTCTGAAACAATGCTGAATGGTGATTTTGAATGTGAAGATTTTGCCTATATCTAGTATTATGATAGTGAAGGTTTTCTTTCTTGGCAAAGAATGTATTAAGATTCTAGGGCGTGAAAATTAATAACTGTAATACATAAAGACATGGCAGTGGTAATATTTGTAACCTTATAAATTTTTTTTTTTTTTTTTTTTTTACATGTTTCGTTTACTCTCGCGTTGGCTAATATCCTGATAACGGTTTTTTTTTTTTTTTTTTAATACGGAAGATTAATTTACTTCTTGAATCATTTCCCCAGAAGATAATACCGTACATTAACAAAGATTGAAAGATACCAAAATAAATGCTTCTTCAGCTATTTATATCCAAAATATTTTTATTAAATTTCAAGGCATAGAAAACATTATTGAGTTTTTATGCTGACATTATATAACTATCCCAAGAAAGGGTATTACTTATATGAAAACCTAAAAAATTTGTTGAAGTTGCATACTTTAAGTCAGAATTCATGATTGATACATTCATGTTATTGATACATTAATGTCATCAGCATGTTTGTTTCGTAAATGGTGAAAGTTTACAGCCACCGCTTTTTCTGTATTACTTTTAAACCGTGTAAAGTAAACCATTTTTGTAATCGATTGTTTGTTTTTTGTTTCATGTTGCAGTGTGTCGTAATTTTCGCCTTAATAAGAATACTTGTATCATCTGCATATAAGGTTGACTCCACTAAGTGAATGTAGTTAGGAAGATCATTAACATGTAGCAGGAAAAGTACAGATCCCAAAACCGAGCCGTGTGGAACACCGCTTAAAACTGGGTTGGAATGCGACAAGAAATGACTACGGAATGACGTTTCTTTATCATTGTATATTACTCGTATTTCGACCGATTGAATCCGGTTTTCCATATAGGATTTTAACCAGTCATTTACTATTCCGTGTAACCCATAGGCTTTTATTTTCTCAATTAGCATATTATTGGGTACTAAATCAAAAGCCTTTGAGAAGTGCAGAAAAAATACCTAAACATTTCTTCCCATTATCTAATTTCTCCCGTACCTGTTCAATATAATTGTACATTGCTGTAGTTGTTGATTTGTTCTTTTGAGAAGAATGTTAGAAGTGTTTTGGAAGGAGAGGAGTATGTTGTGTTGGTTGAAGAGCCTGAATCAGAGTATCTGGGGCACATCACTCCAGCGCCAGGATCAGGAGACTGCATTCAAAAAGCAATGCTCAAGTATTGCAGCAAAAAGGACATTGATCTCACAAATCTAAGTGTTATTGGCCGTGATGGTACCCCAATAAATTGTGGCCTCAAGAATAATGCTATGCTCCTTCGTGAAAAGTCTTTGAACAAAGAGTTATTTGCATGTTTCACATCAACAAACTTCCACCTCGAAACTTATTCCAGTTCCTCGACGGAAAGAGTACAAGACCAAATACCTACGCAGATCCAATTGGAACATTGCTACAAAATTGTGAAACTAAAGCCATCACACGTTATGACCCCATTCCAGTACCTTAAATTTCTGACTTGAAGGTGGATGAAAGTAGCAGTCTAAGAAGTGATCAACAGTATCTTTTCGACATTCGCAAGGCGATATCTTCAGGAAATTGTCCTCAAGGTTTAGCAGAAAGAAGTATAGGAAAACTACATCAAGCAAGGTGGTTGACCCTTGCAAATAGAACATTGCACCCTTATGTATCAACCAGTAGGCCATCCAATAATCTTGTGTGTCTAGTTGTCTACATCTTAAAAGCCTACGCATTCATTTGGTTCTCAATTACGATCGAATGATCTATCATGGAAGGACCATGCCATCTATGGAAGTTGATGAAGTCTTCCCGCTGTCTAGGCGAAGTTACAAGAAACATTATTGGCCCCGTCATCAAGAGAAATGCCGGTTTAGCCATTCAGAAAATCTGCTCTTTTCAATGATTTTGGATTCTGATGCTGTCAAAAGGTAATTAAGTTGGAGTAGATACTGAAAGTTAGAACATTTTGTGGAACCAATGCCGTTCAAGAACTTTATGCTTTTTCTGGAAATTAGACATGACGCCTCATCATATGTAGAAGTCATCGATTGGTCAAACTGTAAATTAACGGAGCCACCACGGACAAATAATATAAGCACTGAAGTTCTGCGTGAGAATATTAGAAATTCTGCCTTTGCACATGAGGACATGAAAGACTTTCCTTGCCATACACAAAGTGTTAAACGAATGATCAAACTCGTCAATGAGGCTTCATCGGTTGTTTGCGGACATGAAAATGGGCACAAATTCGTCTTAGCTACTCTGAAGTCACGGAAACAAATGCCGAAATTTGACACCAGGTCCTTCTACATGACTGACAAATAACTAAGCAAAAACTAAAAAACGGGAGGGTGTTGCTCAACGTGAAGGCACTTCCTCGTGGTGAGTCCTGGATTATTTCTAAAATTTGTTGTCAGCAATTGGAAATTAACGAAGAGCTGCATAATTCTTTTTAGTCGCATACAGAAACCTTCTTGTTTTATTAAAAGCGATAAAGTAATCATAATGCTCATATTTTGTAACGTTTGTCAGGTGGTTTATGCTTGTGTGGTAACTAGCTTTTATGCTTGTGTGGCACAGAAATAGCCGTAATAAATTTGTTTTATGAGTTTGTCTTTTTCAATCCAATTTAATGACTTAAACCATCGAAAAAATATTGTTTTGGAAAGTCAGTTAAAAAGTGACTTTTTTGCTGATCTTCCTAATATTTGGGCTCTACTCGGCAGCAGAAGAAGTTGTCGAGCTTGGGTTCTTTATACGTTTTATTGATGGCATGTGACCAAAAGTCCGCACTAGCCGTAGCTGGATTTCGAAAAAAGGATTTTTTTTTCGATACACCCTATTGTGTAGGAAGCAGCTCAATATAGTGCAATGAAATTTTAATGAATGACAAATAAAAAAAAATCTTATGTATATATGTATTATTCTTTTACAGGGTTGTGCATTTTTTGGAAAAATAATAATAATAATGAAAATAAAAATTAAAATATAATATAAAAAGAAAAAGATACATAAAAGGGCATGGTTTAAAGTATTAGATGCCATGCTAGAAAAATAAGCCTCACCTCAACCTGCTGAGGAATAATAGCCGAAAAGAAGAGAGAGATAAACGAAAATAAAAGTAAAAGAGAGAAAATACAGGCAGAGGCAAAGTTGCGACTGCTCTATAGTAAGTCCAAAAGTAATTGGCAACGGCAGGGGAATGTGGAGGCCTTAAAATAAAATAAAATAAAATAAATCACCCTATTGTACACGTTAGTTCTTGATATATAACGATATATATCAGTTTATTCACCGAGAGTATCCGTTTATACTCAAAAGAATCATCTAAATCCAAGATGGACTTGAATTGAAAACTCTTGGATGTATTATCAAATTCAAACTTTATCAAAATTCAAAGTGTTTCGTCTACCTTAAATTATTTATTCCCAAAACAAGTAATCGCGGCTTCCAATGTATTAAATAAGTAGTCTTTAGTGAAAAAGGTACGGATGATATTACGAATGTTTAAATATCTCCGTTAAAAAAAAGTAATCAGAGACAAAAGTGTATATTTACAGAACATTTTGTCTTTAAAGAACTAACTTCTTCTTTTTACAAAAAGTAAAAGTAAGTGATATTTTGTTAGTTCTATAAATAGAAATTATATAATTTTCGATTACATTCTGGAATTTCTATTTTGGAAATTCCGATACATGTGTTACAATACATATATATATATATGAAATATACAGAGTGTTTCAAAACCAAACCGACAACGTTTGGGGGGTGATTCTTGGCACCAAGATAAGACAAAAAGTATAGACCAACCAAGGTGTACAAATGCTTCCTTTGGGAGTTATAGGCTGCTAAAAACATGAAAAAGCGAACTTTAAAGAACCGTAGCTCGAATACTATGGGGCCTACCATAGTCGGGTCAAGATCTTATGTAGGAACTAGTATGTATCCTAACCAAATATCCATGTTTCAGAATTCTGCGGTACTTCCGCAACAATTTTTATAGAGGTACTTGGTGAGTACTTCAAATTATATGCCCGTAGTCAAACTGCCTCTATAAAAAAAAATTGTTGCGTGAGTATCTTAGGATTCTGAAACATGTATTTTTGGATAGCGCACATATTACTTCCTGAGTGAAGTCTTTGTCTGACTACGGTAGTCTCATAGTTTTGGAGCTATGGACCTTTTAAAGTTCACTTTTTGGTGTTTTCGGCAGCCTATAACTCCAAAAGGAGCCATTTGTGCATCCAGGCTGGTCTATACTTTTTGTCTTATCTTGGTGTCAAGAATCACCTCCCAAACGTTGTCGGTGTTGTTTTGAAACACCCTGTATATTGAATATCCTATTTGAAGTGAACTGACAGAATATTTCTTTTATTATTATTATTATTATTATTATTATTATTATTATTATTATTATTATTATTATTATTATTATTATTATTATTATTATTATTAGTGTAACTATGACTTTTAGTTACACTAATAATAACTTTACAGAAGTTTTAGTGTAAATATATCTAAATACTTAACATTTTAATGTTACAGCTTCATGCCGTCCTTTTGCCAGATAACAAATCAACGGACACTTACTTGTATGAGATACTGGTGTTTACAGGAGATAGAACTAACGCTGAAACAGATTCACAGATATTTGTAAGTATTTGCAATTTTAATGAATATAAAGTTTCGCTGCTTATTTAGTTAAATACATATTTTATAAAAAGCTTTAGATATATTGTTGCTTTACAATCAAATATTTTCTAAACAATATTAAATTAATCTTGCTAGCTGAGAGTTGGAAAATTTTAAAATTTATATTCTTTCTTTTTTTTTTCTAGTTTATTGTATCTGGAGATAATGAAGACACTGAAGTTAGAACCTTTGGAGATACGAGAGAAAAATATTTCAGACGGGGAAATGTGGACTGTTTCATTATGACCACACCAAGGTGCTTACAAAAGACTAAATCATTACTTAATTAGTATATATGGTGGTTATGTTATTGGTTATTTATGATTTACATAGAATGGGATGTATGTAAGAGGTATTATAGCAATAACTATTTTTTTAATAATTTAGACATTGATAATTTTGTATACCAATATACTATTATTATTATTATTATTATTATTATTATTATTATTATTATTATTATTATTATTATTATTATTATTATTATTATTATTATTATTATTATTTGAAATGAAAGGATAGGATTTGTGAGGAATGTTTTAATGTATATAATTTTAGTTTAGTAGTGTTTATTTGAAAATTTTTAAGTGTTGATTTATGATTAGGCATTGAAAAATATGAAATATATATATATACATACACCTTTAGTTTATTGATGTAGTTTTGATGAGCGATATAATACACATTAATAATGAGGTGTTTTTTATTTATTTATTTATTTATTTATTTATTTATTTATATTTATTTATTTATTTATTTATTTATTTATTTATTTATTTATTTATTTATTTATTTATTTATTTATTTATGTTTTGATGCTACTACCCTAAGTTTGGAAAAGTCCAATAGTTTTGTTATTTGATTTGAGGCGAGGTTATGAAACTTTTTGTATTTGTGGTAAAATACGTAAGGACATGTACCTATGAAGTTACTTTTTTCATCATATTAGTCACGGCATGATCTTACACGTTGATTGTAAAAGCTAGCTGACTTCAGTGTGCTTGACAACGATTTTAAAGACGGAATTACATAGCAGTTTTACAAATAAAGAGCTCATTAGTTAATTACAATTTTGTTTTGAAATTTTTATTTTTTATTTTTTGCTGTTTGTTGATTTTTTTTAAAGAATATTGAATTAAAAGTGTAATCAGGGGCAAAGTTTAACGAAGATATCGATGTGTGTCCGTGACACCCTCCACCAGAAAATGTTTAGCCACTAGTGTGACAGAAATAAATATTGAAATACAAATAAATATGATTAAAATGAATCATATATTAAATGTTCGTAATGTTCGTAACGATATGTATTAACATAAAATACATATCTTTTTTTTAACTTTAAAATATTCATAAAAGTAGAAACACTTCAATTTGGTTAAAAACTTAAATATGCGACTTCTGTGCAACAATTTACGAGGGAAGGGCGCGATGTCACTCAGATAATTGCACCAAATTTGGTGTAGGAGTAGGTAATGAGAATAGAAAGGTAAGTGTGGAAGCATTTGTTTCGCAGGTGTTCGGGATCAGAAATAATGGGTCCTACAGTTCAGGAGAAGTATGGCCTGTCAATCAGATATTGATGGGATGGAGTGTTTTCTCGCTGTTGTGGCCAATGCAAAGAAGTTAAATAAAGTAGAATGAAAACAGAAAAGATGAGCTGAACAGAAAATGCTTCAATGTCCGCCCTCAGTCCCACCAGGTGAATGCCGGGATACTAAATCATCATCTAACTTTGCTATTACCCACCTTATCTCTATAAAGAGGAATTAAAATATATAATAGTATATATATATATATATATATATATATATATATATATATATATATATTAAAAAAGCAGTCTCATATGTTTCAGACTGAATATGTATTGGCTTTTTTAGTACATTCATTTTTTGAATACAGTTCCTGGTACTATGTGGGCCTGTTATATTTTTTAATGCTTCTGTTAACAACTGTTTCATTGTCAAAAAAAAAAGGATATAGCACACTGTACGGTATATGAAGGTTAACTACGGTATTTTCTAATCTTGTTAAGACAATTTTTTAAGCTAACTTTACGTAGATGGCATGTGTGTAGACAGTGAAGATGTTCTGTCTCAAGTGTGGTAGGCAACAGAATTGAAATGCTCATGTTCATTTTGTGTTTACACTATTAAAGTGACGTGTTTGTGAAACATGAGTGAATTACATTTGGAGTCTTGAACGCAGTTGTTATGAGGCTGTATCTGTCCAATACATTTTGTTGTTATCTAGTGGTGAGTAGACAAAATTAAAATATTTCCTTTATCCTTTGCGTTAACATAGTTGTGTTAATAAAAGTCTTGTATGTGTTCAAGTTCAAACTGTTATTTCTGTTATGGCCGTCCACAGTGGTTCCTATTTTAAACAACACTATTCCCCAAATGTATATTTAAATTCGCCTCACAAACACACAATACTTTAATTTTGGTGGGCGCCACGTCATAGATATTAAACGCCCGTACAAATGAAATCTGTTAATATTGGTGGGTTCAAACATTTAATACTTGCGTACTGACAGCATATTATAGTTTGAAGAAATACAGCAACTTCATTGCGACCCCTTCTCTCGAAAACTTCTGGCGACGCCCATGATTAATTTCTGTATATATTTTCTTTATTTTTTAAATATAATTTCATTAAGCTAACTAGTGATGCATACCCAATTGGTAATGGTAAGAGCAGGACATTTGATAGATTTAGTATCCTGGCATTCACCTGGTGGGACTGAGGGAGGACATTGGCGAATTTTCTGTTCAGCTCATCTTTTCTGTTTTCATTCTACTTTATCTAACTTCTGCTGCATTGGTTGTAACAGTGAGCAAGGGCTCTGTCCCATCAGTATCTGATTGACAGGCCATACTTCTTCAGAACTGTAGGGCCCATTATTTCTGATTCCGAACGCTGTGAAACGAATACTTACACACGTCCTTTTCTATTCCCATTACCTACTCCCACACCAAATTTGGTGCAATTATCTCTGAAAGACATCGCTCCCTTCCCTCGTTAGCCGTACTGGAATTCACTTTTCCTGAGATCAACGATATCAAGAAGTGCTGGATCTGGTCAGAGAAAAGATGGGTAACCATTCGTACTCACCAGATGGTGTTGGCAGTGCAGCGTCCATCTAACATCATGAGGACATTTGGGAAGCTACTTCATAGAAACAAGTAGCGAACTCCGGTCTAGAAAACCAGCATTTTAACATCGAGGAGAGCCGATAAGCTGACCACACATCACGCCAAACGCATGAATGTTACAAGTTACAAGTCGGCTTGTAGTACCTGTCTCCATAAGGGTTGTTGCACTAGGAGCTTAGTTTTTTGTATGTGACTTTTGTATGAGTTTTGAAATACAGATGTACGAAAATAAATTATATAAACATATACTAAAAATAAAGCAACATTTACAAAATAGTCTTGATAAGCAGATTGACACTTTCTGTTCTTATTATTAACATACATATTTTATTTTATTTAATTACCTTCTAGCAAAATATTATGTGAAATGTTCATTGTTTTATGATTAAGCACCTTCAATTAAACACTTTCGCATTTACAGTTAAATATGCCGGAAAGCATTACAAGTATGATAATCCACTTCAGATATTTTAATGTTATCTCTTTTTCTTTTAAGGCCCTTAGGAGACCTCAACTACATGAAGATATGGCATAATAATTCTGGCAAAGGAAGACTGGCTTCTTGGTATCTAAGCTTCATCATAATTCATGATGTTCAAACAGGTTTGAAATATGAGTTCATTGCGGACCAGTGGTTTGCTGTTGAGGAAGAAGATGGAATGGTAAATACAAATTAATTTATTATTTTGAAGTAACATTGAATCGTTTGTGGAAATTTATTTGTATATATATATGAATATATTATCTGACAGTATTTTATTCGAGGGTGCATCGTGGCTCAGTGGTAAAGCGATCATCTCTGGTGCATGGTGTCCTTGGTTCGATCCTAGCTCGCGCCAAGTGAGCTTTGTTGTGGACAAACACCGCATTTGTGTGGGTTTACTCGGGGTTCTCCCGTTTCCTCCCACTTTCTTCATTACACCATTTCATTCATTTCTCACCATTACCGTCTCCTTTAGCGTAGCCAGCATAAGCGTTGGAGGTAAAACTTACAATTTCATTTCATTTCAACATTCTGTTCGAAGAAAACAAGTTGCTGCATGCTCTTCCATAAATGAAGTTAAACTGCGGGATAATGTGTCAAAGTCTTAGTTGAATATGCAAATAAAAAGTACTTTCACTTGTGGTTTATGGGACTCTAAATTCTATTCCGTATGCAAATAAAATGTACTTCCACTTGTGGTTTATGGGACTCTAAATTCTATTCCGTATGCAAATAAAATGTACTTCCACTTGTGGTTTATGGGACTCTAATTTCTATTCCGTATGCAGATAAAATGTACTTCCACTTGTGGTTTATGGGACTCTAAATTCTATTCCGTAATGTATTTCAGTTATTGAAGAAGATATAACTGCATATTGTATCTTAAGTTAAAACTGCAGTTTCAAAAATCATTGTAGAAATTAATATTAAGTGCGGATTAACAAAATTTAGATCATTTTTGACGTAGATAATAACACAATATGTACATTTCCTTCCCAGAAAGTGTCCACATTCAGCTCGATATTTTTTTAGAGAATTTAATATAAATTTTCCAAAACCAAGGAAGACCATGAGATCATCGAAAACAGATTAACGAAAGAAATCGTATGCATGATTATAGACATTTTTTTGAGTCAGCTATAGTTGTTCGAATTGTTTAGCAAGTGAGGAATTAAAATAAAATTTTTATATGCTGAATGGTACTTTTTTTAAGGAATAGGTTTTTGCTTGCTCCATTAATGGTCAGTCATAGGAAATGATATAAACATAATATAACTTTTTCTTTTATAACATATAGAACTAGACTGGTCTGATTGGAGATCTGATGCTTCTCGATATTTTTGCTTGTAGATGAAATAGACGAACCTATTAAAAAAATAGGGCAAATAATCTGTCCTTTGCGCTACTATCACTTGTCATCGTAGCAAATTATAATTTAAAAAAAATTATGTTCACCTGTTCTTTTCAATAAAAATAGACTTTGATACACTTGCCATATCTTAAAGATTGAAGCAAGTGTAACGGACCGTTTCAGCGTTGTTCATTTTATTTTCAATGTTGACAGTTGAATGCTTGGTTTATGTTTATTCAATATGCTGACGTTATGTCTATCTGCGCTGTTGGGTTTAGGTTTTCTACTGCTTTGTTCATTTTATTTCAATGTTAATGTCAATATGCCGACGTTATGTATATCTGCACTGTTGGGTTTAAGTTTACTATTTGTTAAATACCTCATGTTCATATTGTAAACTTATTTTTCTGATATAAATAATCTTTGAACATTTTTTGTAATTAAGTTTAAAAGAAGAAGAAAGTAAGTGAAGATATATAGTGTATTGTCTTAAAACAAGACTATTAAATAATCTTGAAAAATAATTTTGTGCAATTTTAAATCACAAAATAATCTAAAGATATAAAACTACAATTATTTATTCTTGTGCTTTTTATATTTTGAGAAAGGGATTTATTGCCAGAAAGTTTAAAGTAAAAAAAAAATTATGCATCTGTAAACAAACGTTCTCCGGAATCTACAGGTAACATTAGTTGTAAGAAAATACATCGGAGCACATTCTTATGAGGGCACACCGTCTTGTTTCCGAACCTGTAACCTATAAGGAGTAATACAACACAAGTTGGCTACTTTCTCTGTTTATCATATACGATGAATGAATTTTTCTTGCGTTATCCCAATAAGGGATCTGAAATCTAAGAGTGAACGATATGTAATACAGTTTTGTTATACTATTATGAAAATATCGGACGTGTAAAAAATTATTGTTTCCTGAATGTTCACCTTTTTGAAACAAATCACAGCACACACCATGGGAAAAATCTTCAAATGAAGAAGAGCATAAGTGTCTGTTTCGAACATCTCCTGTAGGAATCAGTACGACATACTAAGTGTTATTTTCACTTGCATTTAGTAAACAGTAACTTTTCTGACACACTGCGTAATTTTGTTCAATGTTATTGAAACTCGTGAAACTCCGTTTAACAATAGAGTTCACATTCATTTACAATCACCTTTGTTGGAATTATTAATAGTTGCATCAGACATGATGTTCCTATGTGCTACAAATGTTAACTAGTTTTATGTATAGAATGTTTTGGTCTCGTATAATTAAAATATAGTGTTTCCATAGTAGAAGTAATTATTTTATATATATTCTACGGTATATAATATATTGTCCGCTGGCATTTGCAGAACAAAACAATGGTGAGATTAGTTCCGAGTAGCAATTACTGCACTTATTTTATACATTGGTTAGGTATTGGCACAAACAAAATATCGTATTAACAAATAATTGAATAATAATAACCTAAAATGAATTGACAATAAATTGTAAAATATTTAGGCTTGAACACGAAAAAGAGTGAATGTCAATTGTTTATCTAGATGTCTTATATCGGTGTATTACTTGCACATTTTCACTGTTCACAGTAAATTTGGTTATTTTTTTTTTAAAACTAATTGAATTTGTATTAGCATTTGACCAAATGTAAGAATTAAAGAATTATAAAAAAAAAATTGTGAAGAATTCCAAAAACCAGTCACACAAAACAAAACATTTCCGTTCATATATACGCCATCTTCCATTCTCCTCGTATATTTTACTTTCACAGATAGACCGATTGCTGCCCGTTGCCAGTGACTCACAGAGGAAAGATTTCTCACATTTGTTTAGCCACCAAAGTCGTCAAAGTCTACGAGACAACCATTTATGGTTTTCCATCTTCCTCCGCCCGCCAAGAAGTCGATTTAGTCGTGTGGAGCGTGTATCAAGTTGTATGGCTTTATTATATCTGACGATGCTAACGAACGCTATGTGGTATGGCAGAGCTCCAAACAAGCCACAAGGAAGTGCTTTGAAAATTGGACCATTTACTCTGACTCCAGAACAGGTATAATCTTCCTATTTTTTTTTTAAATTGTCTTTATTTATAATGATAATATAATTAGCTTAGAGATTAAATTTGTTTCCCTTATTTTATATGTATCACTTTCTCAGTTCCAAAAAGTAAAGGTTGTTTATAAACTGCTAAACTAATATACAAATAAAACGTTAAATCATTCCAATCATAACACTACAGCTATTTCGCACTATTATCTGAAGACAAAACACGGTGGTAGAGCGCTTACCTCTGGTGCGTGGGATCCATGGTTCGAATCCCGGCCAAGTGGTGAACAACATCGTGTCCGTGGGTTTTCTCAGGATGTTTCCTCCCACATTTCCATTCCACCAGTTCTTCCATCATCATTCACTTGCCTTAATCATCCGTTTCTCTTAGACTAACGGGCATAACGTGGGACGTTAAATTGAAAGATATCATTACCCTGAAGACAAAATAGAAATCACAGCCAGCAAAATAAGGTTTTAGCATTACAGTAACCTGTTATAGCCACGTAAGCAACTTCACAAGCTCTGAGGAAAGTTTCCCTGTTGCGAAGTTTTCCCTTTCTGTCTGCACTTCTTAACAGTCATAGCTGCAGGAAAAAAAATAGCCAAAGTGACTGCAAGTGGCTACAGTTAAAAAAAAAATTGGTAGACAAATGCGCATCACAACGCGATCATCCAGGAAGACGAGAACAGCGAAAAAAAATGATTGTTAATAAAATTGCCTTGTTGGATCTACCTAGCACTCTGAGTGTTACAAGGATTATTAAAATATTTTTAAAAAAGCATGTACTTAATCATATCTAATAATTAACTGTAGGAAGTTTCTTATCTCCTACCCGAAGGAAACGTTTCTGTCATTTGGGTTGCAATTCGTGACAAAATTTGACAGTTCCGGATGGGTGTGCCTAGGTCGTAAAGATGGTGAACCACACTGTACTAGTTTCTGCAGTCGGATTTACCTTTGTGACTTATGTGATTTCGGAACCTCCAGTTTTCGCCCTGATATTGGCTGATCGGCGAGGGTCTTGCTACCCAAACATTTTTTTTTCTTTTTGACGTCCCATTGCTGAGATGAATTGTTTCTTCACCTTTCACCCAACAATTGTTTCGGGTTTCTTCCTAGGCTTTATGACTCGATTTGAACTCGTAAAGCAAAAATTTTCTAATTGGACCTTGTACCTTCAATTCTGTTGCTCTAAAGTAACACATGAAATCCAGAATTGCACAACCTTCAAGGGTCACAAACTGCCACTGTCTCTACTGTGCTAGCAAGCAAGCGTCTCCAAACGGACCTTCAAATAATACCCTTGTGTCAAATGTTAGAAAACTTATGACTTACCTTTTTGTATACTTAATGGCATCAATTACGTTTTTAGCACATTCAGCACCACTTGAATTATATTTAACTCACGTCGTGTTTGGTCTGGAGTTTGCGTGAGTTAAATCGAATTTACACAGTCGCCTGGACTCTACATACAGGACCAGCGCTGCCATATGTGCAACAGGTGCATTGTACAGGGCAGCAAAATCTATCATAATTATATATATATTTTTTAAATAAGTATTTCTTGTTCGAAACAGACTTCATGATGATGGTAGATAAATTTACCAAGCTGACCTTCTATTCGAATACTACATTCATAAAGCGTGTTTAGGTCGCATTAGTTTAAGGTCACATGGACAGTGCTAAAGCAAATGGTCAAACAAACCAAAGCATGAATTGTTTGATTGTTGTCAAATACAAGAATTCAACAGTAGCGAATACCTGTTCCATTTAGTTAGTTATCACAGTTTTGATATGGAAACTAGTCTTGTCTTTGTCACAGGTAGAAACAAGTTTATTTTTTAATTTCAACAGCTGTAGAAGAAAAATCAAGAAATAAAGATAAAAGAGTTAGTTGCACTGGAATTGCAAACTGAAATATTGAGATTGAAGCTTGATATTGAATTCTATAAAAAGGATTACCATCTTTCCTCTGTAGATGTGTTTGTTTTGTCTTTCACTAACTTAGCAGATTATTATTTAAAGAAAAAGAAACAGCCACAACAAGATTGCATTTGTAGTGTTTAGACCTTTCTGAGTGCGAGTGCTCTTTCCCTCTCATTCATTACTGATGATGGCATATTTAAAATCATGAATTTAAAGATTTGTTCTTTCTGAAGAAAGGGAGGGGCGGCGGCAAATAATGTCATTGCACGGAGTGGCAAATAGCCTAGAGCCGCCCCTGTCTACATATACGTGTATAATGGTATAATGAGTTGGATACGTTTCATTTTTTCTTCGTAATATACGTAAATGCTATTGCTAAATGCGTAAATGCTATATGTAAATGCGTATGCATGCTTATCCCACCTCCCTAACAATCATTCAAACTCGTGAAAACAAATAATAATTTCTAAATATATCTTTTAGATATGCAAATCTAGTGTACTTTCCAAAATAAATTATTGGGCCTTTGTTTTATAAATTAAAATCACTATGCTAAAAATTTCTTCAATATTTTGTAGTCGTGGGATCAAAATATATTCCGGCATATGTTTTGTATATTTTAGTGTCTGAGAAGGATGTAATTGTATAAACATTTTCTAGAAGATCAAATATAGATAATTAAAATTAATTGCACACAAAATGATTTTTTAAAAAATGTTAATTGCTCAAAATTTGTGCACAAACATTTTCTAAACTATTCGCTTGATAAGTTATAAATTTGTAACCAGAGTGTTTAAATATCAATTTATTTAATTTCAATTTCATATATTATATGTATAATTCATGAAACATTTTTTATTATTTTCGATGTAAACTCATAAGTTGATTCTAATTACAGATTGGAATAGGAATAATATCCAACTTAGTCGTATTCCCGCCAACTTTGCTTATTGTGACTTTATTCAGAAAGTCCAAAATCAGAAAGCTTAGAAAAAATAGAATAGATGAAGCTTTGGCAAAAGCAGGTATGTTGTACAATAATCATGATTTATTTTTTATATTTTGCTCATTCATTAAATTACGGTGGTAGATATATAAATATTTAATGAATCATTAATACATAGTCCTTATCCATAATGCAATGGTGTCTTGAAATCTCAGAAGTAAAAAAAAAAAATAAATAAATAAAAGATTTGTATTTATATGTACAGAAGGCTGTTTCATGTTTATTTGACCAAACGCGATTCCTTTCGCCCAAGCTCAAAATGAACTTGATTGACCTTGGTCAGACACGTCTATAAGTGTAGTGTGCGAGCGTAAAAGAGTCCCGCCAAATTCAAACCAAAACTGAATCGCTTTTCGAAGGATTGTATTGTAGCCCTTTACGACGCAATGTTTAGTGTTTCAATGATCAGGAGGAAGTGTAAGAGCAATGGTTGTGACATTATCTTGAATTTAGTCAAGAATCTGATCCGTAAGTATCAGAATTCTGTGTTCCCTTTGTTCGATTCTCCAACAAAGGGACGAGAACACGGCCGTGCACACAAGCCACCACCAGTTTACATGTAAAGCTTCACAGAATGACCATGCAAGGGGATCTCCGACACAAAGACATATAACGAATTGTTTAAAAGTGTTTGGAAACTGTCAATCGCACCTTGCACCAACGATTGCATCTTGAAAATGTGTTCAAAACTAGAAATCATCAACTTACCGATGCTTATTGATGGGACCGCAAATGTAACACTCGAAAGATGTACGAGCAGCATCTGACAAACCAAAAGTAACGGTCAAATAAAATAAAACTATCATGAAGACAGTCTATATACTAGCATTATATAGTACTAGTTGAAAAAAAACTGATACTTTGTTTCTACATAAAATAGTAAATGGACAATTAAATTTTGTCTCTATTTCTCACATTCAATTTCAGAATACCCATTCGTGCAACATGGAATACGAGTCTTTTTTATATTCCGAAACCTCGACTGCAGTAGACCAGGGACGTAGCCAGGATTTCGTGAAGGGGGGGGGGCGGTCCGAATCATGAAATACTGTGGTCATCACACCAGGGACTCAACCATTGAAAACTATTTTACTGGAACATATATTGGTTCGTTTAGCCAGGATTTCGTACCGGGGGAGGGGGGGGAATGACAAGAAATTCTGAAGGCCCAGGAGCTCGATCACTCTAAACTACTTTACTATCAACATATATTGGTTTGTTAGGACAATAAAAAGAAGATATGTTGGTTAGTATTTTAAGAACAAACTATGAAGAAATCTCGAGTAAAATAATAATAATAAAAAAACTTATTGAAAAAGATTTTATAATGTATTTACATTCTTCCTCTGTTTATTCAAATATAACAATTTTCCTTTCATTATGACCTCAACTATTATAAAAAGTACATTTTCACTATTATAAAAAGTACATACTTAATAATGTATTGTAAAATATTTTACAATATCTGCGTTCCTTTCTCTGTTGAATCAAATGTTAACAGAACTTTCTTTCCATATAAATTTTTGTTTTTATTATTCCGTCAGCAAGTGTCTGTTCCAAATGACAGGTAAAGGAGCAGTAGAAAATTGTTTTTGAAATATCATGTTTGATACTGCAAGGATGCGATGATGAAAAATTATGATAAAAAATGTCCACGCTGTTACACAACGGCACTATGTTTTCGGAAGCTTGAAATCTTCCTCCCTAGTAGCAGAAATTCTGAGAATTAAGTAACATTTCTAGAAATTTCAAATTCCCTGGCTCTTCCAGGATATTTTGCTCACCTTGCCACCACGTATTGCAAGTAATACAAATCTCCTCATAAGAAAAAGTAACCAAAAGCTTCCTATAGTTTTTTTTTAACGCTGATTCTTATTTTTCTCATTTCATTTTGTTTCGTCCTTCCTTATTTTTTTTCATTTGTGGTCTCGAAGGGGGGGATCCGGACCCCCTGGACTCCCCCTTGGCTACGTGCCTGAGTAGCCCAAAAGTCACTGAATTGAACAGACTTCCACCTATCATAGTAACAACCTCCTAACGTCGTGCCTTAAAAGCATGGGGATGAACTAAGTGAGACGTTCAGAGATTGCTACTACTCATTGTCCGAAATGAGTAGGTCGAAGTGAATTGAGAGGAAATGATAACACATCTATGCTTCAGTTAATAAATGTATTGGTTAATCAATATCATAATGTCTGTGTGTATGTCTGAGTGTGAATGTAGCATAACAATTCAGATCACAAATCGTAAACCTCTAGAAATGGTATCACGATCAATACGCACATAGCTGAGATACACATACCTGTTTAAACGATGAGTGTCTGGACTGGATAATGATACTTCTCAGTTCTGGATCTCCTGGACTGGATAGTTGGTTGTTTGTAGTCTCCAATTGAACCAACTAAAAGCCAACCATAAGCACCATAAGCACTATGGTTGGAAGTTGAAGAAGAATAGATCACCTTTGATCTATCCGTAGTCGAATGGATTGCAGACCCCTGCTTGGCTACTAATTTCTTCCTAAGTGTCTCTGATTCCTCTGATCCACTTCTGATCCCAATCCTCTCTAACGAGAGGTTTTTGTTCATGATTCCAGACACTGGAATTCGTTGCGTTGATCATTTGTGTTTAGCTCAGCTATTGGTGAAACATTGGTTTCAACCCGTTTTACATCGTGACCAAATTCCCAGACCAACAATCGTTTGCAAACCTGAAGTTGTGCCACATTCAAATTGTGTCAATGTTAACAGACAATATTTCACATTGATGACATTACATATTTCGTTCACAACTTTACAACTCGTTCATATCTTTATCCGTGAAAGAATTATCCAGTCGTCATTATAGAAAATTAAACTGAAAATACTCTTATATAAATATTAATTAATGTTTTTTTGTTAATATTTTGTTATTTTGGCTATCACAGTTGCTACAAGTTTTAGACTAAAATGGCCATTATGCTGGTTTGAACATATAAATACACTGCAAGTCAAAATAGCGGACACTATTTCAGAAATTTATTCTGTGAAATGTAATCAACTTGTGTTATTGTGAGACATGCGCCTCAGAAGGTTAACTTTTGAAGTTTCGTTTCCACTCATTGTTTCTACTTTCTACCGCTCAAAGACAGCAGCGAGCATGAAATGATTTGCTTATATTTACCGTAACATGCTACAAAAACGTTTTGCAGGAGATAGATTACAGGCTTGATGTATACCATGTCACGCGAAGTGGTCATACAGATATGTTTAAAGAAAACTTTCATAGTTTACCTTTCTTCGTACATGCCTCACAATAACTGTTTATTTAAATTCACAGCATAAATTTTTGAAATCAGGTCCATCATTTTGACTTGCATTGTACATATAAATAAATAAATAAATAAATAAATATTGGAAAATGGTATGACGTAATATAATGTTTACTGCAAGTTGATAACTCTCGCACAACATATTATCTCTTACTGTTCCTTCCATTACATTTATGACCATTTTTTCTCCTCCTCTTATGTATTTACATATGATTTTCAGCTTAAGTTCAACCAGTTTCATGTTTGTTAATAAATAAATAAATAAATAAATAAATAAATAAAACCTTGCCATTAACATACACGTATGTGAAGAAGTGTAAAATGCAATTTATCAATGATGCTAAGTTACATATAACACCAGTGTCTCTAGATTATGAAATAACTTAGTACGAAAATAGTCTTGTCAATAACTTAAGGTTTTTCTTGTCTCGTTTAGGTGCAGCATCTACTGAAGAAAACTCAGACGAAAATGAAGATAATAATTTTCCAAAGAAAAGGTACATCTTGAAATTTTATTTTGAAATCTTATTTTGAAGTTTTATTTCAATTTTAAGGTATTTTATAAAATAATAGTCACTTTAAAACCAACTTTTTCAGTTACAATGTGAAAAAATGTTTTCTTCGAAACTAAAGCGCAACGGATAGTGTTTTATTCATGTGATTAGAATAGGTTGGTGTAATAAATCATACTGTTCGTCATAAGTACATAATGATTTTAACTTTTTTTAAAATTACTATTCTAATAATTTTTTTAAAATTGTAAAAAATAAAAAAAATGTTGCTCAACATGTTTAGCTAAAGCGAATACCTTACAGTGGTTCAAATTGAACGTTAGTGTATCTCATAAAATTTGCTTTTTAAGTTAGTGGGCACGAAGTCCCCTCCCCCCCACGTTAGTAGGAGGTGTGATTGACATTTAGAAGTGTCACTTCTAGATGGCAGCATAATAAATAGTTGTTAGTATTATTATCCTATGTACTGTTCACTTCAGTCCCTGTAGATTTTTGTGAGAGTTTCTAATTTGATTCTTTTGCGAGATATATATTTAATCTTAATAGGTGGGTACAAAATCCCCCCCCCCTGGTAGTCCGCGTTACAAAACATATCTAGGTAGTGCGAGGGTTAAATATTATCTGATTGAAAGAAACAATAAGAATTGATTTGGAAAAGCAGCTTGTAAAGTTACACTTCTAAAACAATTTGTCTAGTTATGTCTTAAATACTTATGTGCACCGCTTGTAGAGTTCTGTTTTAAATAAATAGTACCCAGTGTATTAAGGTAGTTGATTAAAGAAAAGTGTCGAATTTTCGCTAGATCTATTATTGTAGTTTTCAAGGTAACAGCTAACAAAACTGATTCGTCCATCTGCAATCTTCTTCTTTTTCACCTCAACCATAGGTTGGTGGGCAACATGGAAATTTTAAAAACTTTTCTCTCCCTTGGGAGTGGTGTTTTATAGTTTGATAAGGTCTCTTCTTCATAACTGCTTCTAGATATTCTATTCTAGTTCTTTCTCTTCCTGGTTTTCCTTCTGCCTTTCCCTCTATCAACATGGCAATCCAATCGGAGTGCCAAATAAGATGGCCAAGCATGCTGTTTCTTCTTTTTCCTATTATCTTTATAATCTATCATCCTTCATTAGCTTCTTTTAGTACGTCTTCGTTCCTTTTTCTTTCGGTCCATTCTGCGCCAGCACCACATTTCAAATGCTTCCAGCTTGGATATTTCAGGTTTTCTCGCGCCACGCTCCATACCAGAGTCTTAATAAATCATTTACGAACGTCCAACGACACATTTCTTGATTCCTCTTTTCCTATTGAATGCTTGTTTAGCCTGCACCCTTTTTGAACTTACGATTTTTTCACTTTTTCCTTCCGAGGATATTAGACTTCCTAAATAGGAGAACGTCTTAACGTCTTCGATTTTCTCTCCCTCTAGCCATACGTTTGCCCTTTCCTGTCCTGCTCTTGTGCACTTTATCACTTTGGTTTTCTTCTTATTTATCTTCATTTTGCATGTTTTTTTCCCAGTTGGTCGTTCAAGTTTGAAAGTGCTTGCCACACAGATATACATTTCAATCTTGAAATAATTTCAGCAACCTGTCTGCTGTTTTCATCAGTCAAAAGAAAGAAAGAAAAAAAAAGATTTGTTGGCCGATGAAAGCAGCAGACAAATTGCTAAATTATTTCAGCATTTAACTTAATAAAAACATGCATTATTCATGTAATTAAGTTGTCCCTTTCATAAACGTGTGCAATGAGCCAGATCTACTAGGTATATTGCAAGCTAAAAAATTGGCTACATTGGGCATAAGTTGAAATAAAGTAGGCAACATCACTACAGCCGTTAACAGAAGTAGAAGAGCAATTACGTAGAACATTTACATTGTGAAGCTGTTATACATATAGTTACAAGAAATCTGTGTACAAATAGTAAGTAGAGATAGGTAATTATTACATTAGTTTGTTTTCACCTTATTTTATTCTATTCATATTAACCCACAATTCTTCCTTTAACTTGATGTTGTTAATAATAGATTTAGCGAAAATTAACAAAGCTTTTGCTTCAATTACCCGACTATCTTAGTATAAAGACTTGAAAAACATTGTATTTTTTATTTATAAATTGATTATTTTATTGGTGCTTGTTTAGGTCTCCAATATTTTGCAGTTTAATCACGATTGATCCTCGCACTACCTAGGTATTTTTTATAACGAGGACTACCAAGGGAGGAGGTCATTTTGTACCCACCTTTAAAGATTAAATATATATTTCGCAAAAGAAATAAATTACAAACTTTCACAAAAATCTATAGTGCCTAAAGTGAACAGTACACAGGATAATAATACTAACAACTTTTTATTATACTGCCATCTAGTAGTGACACTACTAAATGCCAATCACACCTCCTACCAATGCGGGGGGGGGTTCGTGCCCACCAACTTAAAATAGCAAATTTTGTGAGGCACACTAACGTTCAATTTGAACGACCGTAAGGTATTCGCTTTAGTTGAACATCATGTTGAGCAATAACCAGTGGCGTATTTACGATTTTGTTTCGGGGGAGGCTTTGCTAACTTTTTGGGGGGTGCTTTGCCTGAAAATGTGAAACTTCTGCAAGATATTTCGTATACTTTACTATAGTAAGTAAGATTTCGGGGGAGGGCTTAAGCCCGGAAGCCCCCTCCCTAAATACGCCACTGGCAATAACATATTTTCCTACATTTTGAAAGAAATAAGTAGAAGAGTAATTACAAATATATATATATATATATATATATATATATATATATATATATACAGGGTGGTAGGTAACTCCACCGAAAAACTTTGGGAGGTGGTTCCTTATATGAAATGAAAGAAAAAAATTCTGATAAACATAGGTCGAAAAACGTCTCCTTTCAGAGTTATGAACCGCCGAAAATTCGAAAAATCATGTTTCGAAACGCCCTGCCTTAGAAACTATAGAACTTATCCAAAGCGGTTTAAGGAGTTACACAGGATCTAGTATGCGATCTATCTAAATATTCATGTTTTAACATCCTTCGTTATCGGCGGAACGAACGCGCCATTAGTACTTAAAGGAGTGTCCCTATACCTCAACTTCCTTTTTACAGTTCGTTTCGCCGATAACGGACCACGGTAGAACATGGATGTTTAGATAGAGCGCATACTAGTTCCTTTGTAATCCCTTAAACCGCTTGAGATCGGTCTTGTAGTTTCTAAGGCAGAGCGTTTCGAAACGTGAATTTTCGAATTTTCGGCGGCTCATAACTCTGAAAGGAGACGTTTTTCGTCCCATGTTTATTAGAACTTTTTTCTTTCATTTCATATAAGGAATCACCTCCCAAAGTTTGTCGGTGGAGTTACCTACCACCCTGTATATATATATATCCTGTAGTGGGCACAAAGTACCCCGTTGGTAGTCCGAGGTTGAAGACTAGATTACTAACGTAAATAGTTCTTGTAAGTATTATATACAAATGTAATGTCGTTATCAAGTGAATATATATTTTTTAAAAGAAGTAATTGAAAACTGAAAACTATTATATATATATATATATATATATATATATATATATATATATATATATATGCTAAGTGTGTGCAAGTAATTTATCTCTGTTGTACATGTTTGTTGCAGAAGGAATTTCATGTTACCATGGTGGTGTCGTATAATTGCATGGATACTGGTAGTTGTAGTTATAGCAACATCCATCTTCTTCCTTTGGGCCTACGGAGTTCAGTTTGGAGAGACTAAAACCAAGAAATGGTTGGCCTCAATGCTAGCATCGTTATTCTCTTCCATTATTTTAATAGAACCATTAAAGGTATTTATCGTTTATTTATTCTTTATGTAGTCATGTAAGATATTGAAAACCCATTAAGAACAATTTCTTCTTAAAATCTCAATACAGAGTCCGCCAGAAAAATGTATACATTATTTGTCATCCTGTGTCAGTATACTGCCACTGACAATTGTTTTGAAATTTAACTATGTTGCAGTATGGTTTTTCGCCCAACAGATGTCAGCATTGCCAATTGTTTTCAGTTGGGACGCTCGAGAACGTTCGCCAGAAGATTACAGAGTCATGTGCATCTGTCTCCATTGATACATTGACCGCTGTAGCTGTAGCGACCTCTCGTCGTTCCATGCGCCTCGAACTTGTCAACAATGTGTTTGAATGTTAGTCGGGTTAGTGGTTCAGTACCAAACTCTCCTTTCCACTGACGTTGCACTTTGATGGTATTCCCAAACCTGATAAAACACTTGAAAACGTACTTACGCTGCTCGAACGTCAAGCGTGCTCCTGCCATTTTCTTATCTCACTTTGATGGTATTCCCAAACCTGATAAAACACTTGAACACATACTTACGCTGCTCGAACGTCAAGCGTGCTCCTGCCATTTTCTTATCTCACTTTGATGGTATTCCCAAACCTGATAAAACACTTGAACACATACTTACGCTGCTCGAACGTCAAGCGTGCTCCTGCCATTTTCTTATCTCACTTTGATGGTATTCCCAAACCTGATAAAACACTTGAACACATACTTACGCTGCTCGAACGTCAAGCGTGCTCCTGCCATTTTCTTAACTCACTTTGATGGTATTCCCAAACCTGATAAAACACTTGAAAACGTACTCACGCTGCTCGAACGTCAAGCGTGATCCTGCCATTTTCTTATCTCACTTTGATGGTATTCCCAAATCTGATAAAACACTTGAAAACGTACTCACGCTGCTCGAACGTCAAGCGTGCTCCTGCCATTTTCTTATCTCACTTTGATGGTATTCCCAAATCTGATAAAACACTTGAAAACGTACTCACGCTGCTCGAACGTCAAGCGTGCTCCTGCCATTTTCTTATCTCACTTTGATGGTATTCCCAAATCTGATAAAACACTTGAAAACGTACTCACGCTGCTCGAACGTCAAGCGTGCTCCTGCCATTTTCTTATCTCACTTTGATGGTATTCCCAAATCTGATAAAACACTTGAAAACGTACTCACGCTGCTCGAACGTCAAGCGTGCTCCTGCCATTTTCTTATCTCACTTTGATGGTATTCCCAAATCTGATAAAACACTTGAAAACGTACTTACGCTGCTCGAACGTCAAGCGTGATCCTGCCATTTTCTTATCTCACTAACCGTGCTGACAATAGCGACATCTGTTGGGCGAAAAACCGTACTACAATATACTTAAATTTCAGAACAATTATCAATGCCAGTATCCTCATACAGGTTAACAAAGGGTATATACATTTTTCTAGCGGACTCTGTATACTATAGTACATATATTGTGCAATATTTATTGGCAGTCCTCAGATAATAAGCTATGTTCGGGTCACTCATCTTATCGTGACGAGAACAAATAGCCTCGTCGCTGACATAATAAATCCATCAGTCAATCAAATTTATTCATATTTTAATAGAAAAAAAAATTTATCGTATGGCCCGCGTCATCCGAGTAGGCGTGTGGCATCAGCCAATACGCTCGCAGTGCCCTGCTACTAAACCTTCAGGAAGAAATCTAATCACTCATAATTGATTTTGTTCGTATTTGTGGACAATTATGAATGATTAGATTCCCCCTTGACTAAATACATGACTAAATTTTGTTATATTGTGAAAGATAGAAAAAAACAGAGGAGGTGAAAGAAAAAGATAAAAAAAATGGTGAGTAGAAAAGACAGAAAGAAAAATGATACTGAGAAAAACAGTAAGTACACTCTACACAGTTAGTTATAAAAGGAAAACCTCTTCTAATAATTTTGCTAGGAGGTAATGTACCTAAAATGGAAGACATATTGTTTCGCCGAACTCGTATGCTGATACGTTGTATTAGAAAAATAGTAGCCCGATTGTCACCAGTAACCTGTGCAATACGTTTGCCTATTTTGATGAAATTGAGACCTTCGAGGCCCTAAAAGCCGCTATGGTCACAAACATGTATCTATCGACTAGTTCTTTATATTTTCTTCTTTTCTCGCATTCTCTGCGGACTGCAATAGCGCCTTCTCGTGATGAAGAAAAAGTAAGGTTGAATGAAGCATAAGTGTCAGAGCAGGTGAAATCCCAGAGAAGAATCTTTCCCCTCTTCCATGGTACCAGTATCATGATATTCACATTTGTATTATTGAATCAAATCAATTGGATTATATTTAAAATTGAGCAATTGAGGGTTACGTGCTAGTGACCTCTTTTACACTCGAGCTGCGAGAGTTAATATTGTCCAAAGGTCCCTTCTAAACCGAATTGTTAGCACGTATAATAAGTTACCAGAAACTGTAGACGTTTTTTTCAAATGAGCATACCTTCAGATCATCTATAAATAAACTATCGTTGTAATGTTCCCATTGTACTGTACTATCTTGATTTCAAATTGTTATTCTATTGTTATGTTACATAATTGTTAAAATGTTTCAGTGTAAAATGACCTAGTGTTGTATCTGAAACCTATTATAAATAAATAAATAAATAATACACCCTCCATTCCAAAAGAAACCGAACGTTTTAAACAAACAAAAAATCAATGTACATTTTGGAACAAATCATTTTTATTAATCAATGTATTCCCCTTCTGCATCGATACACATATTTGCACGCTCCAACAAGTTGTCAAACGACTTCTCCATGTCCTTTATTGGAATGGTCTTTAGGACGGCGGTCGTCGCCTTCTCAATAGCATCAATCGATGCGTGCCACTTTCCTTTCATCGCCAAATGCAGTTTCGGGAACAGATAGAAATCGCACGGAGCGAGATCTGGTGAATAGGGCGGATGATGCAACCGAATAATGTGATTTTTTGACCAAAAATTCAGTTACAAGTCGCGAACGATGTGATGGTGCATTATCGTCCAAAAGAGTCCAACTGCCGATTTCGCGATATTCGGGCCGAATACGACGAATTCTTGCCAGCAAACGCTTCATGACTCCCAAGTAAAACTCTCCAGTGACTGTCTGGCCGGGCTGAACAAATTCTTTGTGGATAATTCCTTTTGAATCGTAAAAACAAATCAGCATCACCTTAACTTTTGACTTCACCAAGCGACTTTTTTTGGGTGTTCCTTCATCCGGCGCTCTCCATTCAGCACTTTGCCGCTTTGTTTCGGGCTCATATTCAAAACACCACGTCTCGTCATCAGTTACAATCGATTTCAAAAAGTTTCGATCCTGCCGAGCACTTTTAACGATGTCTTTGCAATGCGCAATTCGATCAACTTTTTGGTCTTCGGTGAGTTTGTGTGGTACAAACCGCGAATTAACCTTCTTAAGGCCCAAAACTTCGGTCAAAATGCGGTATGCGGTTGTTTGAGGAATGCCTAATTCCATTTCAATAACTTTCACCGACGATTTTTTGTTATGTTTGATGAATTCACGCACTTTTTCGATGTTTTCTTCCGATAATCCGGTTCTGGGACGGCCTGATCTTTCATCATCATCTAGCGTCTCTTTACCCGATTTGAATCGCCTGAACCACTCGTAAACTTGCGTACGGGATAGACACTCATCACCATATGCATTTGTAGCATTTGGTGCGTTTCACTAAAAGTTTTACCCAGTTTAACACAAAACTCAATTGCAGCTCGTTGTTTGAAACTCATTTTCCGACCGATGTACACAACACACTGACAGTTGAAACGCAATAACTTTGTTGCCGTGCATCCAAATGTCATGACATTTATACCAGTTGTCAATGAGGGACTACGCCATCTACCGGTAAAATATTACAACAGATGGCACTAGTGGTACTATTTGTTTTCAAAAGTTCGGTTTCTTTTGGAATGGAGGGTGTAAGTAATAGAACGTATAGAAAACACATAAAAATTTAACATAATACTAACTTGGATGTGTTCCAATGATGATAATCAATTATTTTAATTTCTCATCAATGGTTATCAATCATGTCAATAAGAAACTAAAATAAAAGTACAAATTGATTATCATCACAGGAACACATCCAGCTTAGTATTGTATTAGAGACGTTTTCTAGTTTATTTCTGTAGTGTGTTACCTGTGGTAATTACCACTTTATATATATATATATGAGGCTATGCAAACACGCACGAACCACCTATTAGTTTAGCGCCTCTTGTGGAAACCTGGAAATCTTGTACCTTCGAGTGTGCGTCTCAAGGCCGATGAAGCCATTCGAAGGAAATTGTAGAAATGGCCAATACACATGCCTTGTTGTTCTACGTGTAACAAATTACGTATATTTATATACCGCTTTGTGAGTTATATGGTGTTCTTAAACGAAGCTACATTTCAATGTTTACTCGACTGTGGTTTCGTTGTGATATTGAAAGTATTTAGTGCATAGTGGAGTACTATAAAAAATTCCATAAGAGAAGTGAATGTAGTCTGGTAACATTACTATTTTTAGTGAGTGTTTGATTTTGTATTATAATAGTATTAACCAGTGGCAGACCTTGCACGAGGCCGGGGTAATCTAGGCCCCCAGTTTTTTGAGTGAAGAAATAATTTAAGGTAGTCTGGGTTCTGGCTGCCCCCCCCAGTTTTTACCTTCTAAATCCGCCACTGGTATTAACTCACCATTTGAAATACGTTATACAAAGAAAATTATTGGATTTAAACATTATTAGAATTCAATTTAGACGTAAATGTTGTTTAGATTAATAATAGGAAAATTTTATGTTAAATTGCTGTGTTTAGTGGAATTTGTCCATTTAACGGTTTCTTGAGTTCTTGAGAAAGACTTTGAATTTCTTTATTGGATAATTCTAGCTACAACTGTTATACAGTAATTTGTCATTCTTCTTCGAATATATTTCTCATATGTCTTGATTTTCACATTTATTGTTATAAAATATTACAATTTTATATATATTGTAAAACTTTGTCTCATATAGGATTTTGGGTAGAGCATTTAATAAAAAGAGCGTCCGGAATCGACTCACACTACCAGTTTTATTATAAAACTTTTCCTTTATAAAAGTATTTTCAAAAAATACTATACAAATTGATCTCTCTAGAATCAAGGTGAGTTAGCTATAGGTGGTCTTAGACCGTAAGGTCGCAGACAGGATCTCCAACAGAGCCCCGAAGCAGGCAAAGAGGAGTGGATTTTAGGTGCCCAAAGCGCCGAAGCAAGCAGTGGGTAGGTTAGATGGCCAACAGGGCCCCGAAGCAGGCAAAGCGGCTGAGGTTAAGATTCCCAATCAGAGCCCTGAAGCAGGCAAAGCCAGGAGAAAGGATAGGAGTGTCCCGAAGCAGACTAGAGGCCCTGGGGTTAGGTTACTCCTAAAGTCCCGAAGCAGACAGTAGGAGGATTACCAGAAAACTGGTATCGAGTTGCCTTCGTCCATCCAATTTATAGGGTCCTTTTGGGTGGCGGTGGCGCTGCTGCTCCGATGTCGTCTTCTGCTCCATGAGAGGGGCCAGAAGCCGTCGTCTGCATGTGATTATAGGTTCCTCTGGTGGGAGATCCTTTTGCTGAACCATGTGGTGGTGTTTGTAAACATTGATGCGTGGAATTGCTTGTTTACGACATCACATAGGATATTACAATATATATATATATATAGGATTTCATTTCTCGAGTCCGAGAATATCTAGCTGAATATAGAAGTAACGGTATTTCTCTTTCAGGTTCTCGCACTAAGATAGTAGAACAAAGGCATTTTTAAAGTAAATTGTTGAAAGGACCTATCCATTTGCAGTGACGTGGACAAACTTTCGAGGAGATAGCTGAAATTCAGCTTAAAAGTATAAGAAACTATGTAGATTCTATATTCCAAAAGCAAATTGTTCTAAAATAGATGGAACATTGTCAAAAAGCACGAAATATTAACATTAATGTCAATAGAAAATCAATGAAAAACAAATAATTTCTCCACTTATCTCAAAAACCAAGAGAGGGAGATGGCTGAAATTCAGTTCCAATGTAGAAGAGACCATGTAGATTCTATATTCTGAAAGCAAATTGTTCTAAAATGCATAGAACATTGCCAAAAAGCACGAAATATTAACATTAATGTCAATGGAAAATCAATGAAAAACAAATAATTCCTCCACTTATCTCAAAAACCAAGAGAGGAAGATGGCTGAAATTCAGTTCCAATGTAGAAGAGACCATGTAGATTCTATATTCTGAAAGCAAATTGTTCTAAAATGCATAGAACATTGTCAAAAAGCACGAAATATTAACATTAATGTCAATAAAAAATCAATGAAAAACAAATAATTTCTCCACTTATCTCAAAAACCAAGAGAGGGAGATGGCTGAAATTCAGTTCCAATGTAGAAGAGACCATGTAGATTCTATATTCTGAAAGCAAATTGTTCTAAAATGCATAGAACATTGCCAAAAAGCACGAAACATTAACATTAATGTCAATGGAAAATCAATGAAAAACAAATAATTCCTCCACTTATCTCAAAAACCAAGAGAGGAAGATGGCTGAAATTCAGTTCCAATGTAGAAGAGACCATGTAGATTCTATATTCTGAAAGCAAATTGTTCTAAAATGCATAGAACATTGCCAAAAAGCACGAAATATTAACATTAACACTTTCTGTCCCATGTGTATCTTTTTGATACACAGTGAGGGTTTACTGATGGACCACGTGTATCAAATAGATACACATTGGCTGACAGTGTTCATAGCAAACTGTAGTCTGGTCCCGGGATGAAATTTACTCAAATAGGGTTGGGGCTGAAAGTGTTAATGTCAATGGAAAATCAATGAAAAACAAATAATTCCTCCACTTATCTCAAAAACCAAGAGAGGGAGATGGCTGAAATTCAGCTCCAATGTAGAATAGACGATGTAGATTCTATATTCTGAAAGCAAATTGTTCTAAAATCGATGGAACATAGTCAAAAAGCACGAAACATTAACATTAATGTCAATGGAAAATCAATGAAAAGCAAATAATTCCTCCACTTATCTCAAAAATCAAAAGAGGAAGATGTTTAAAACTTCCATTAAATATAGAACAAACTATGTGGATTCTATGTTCAAAAAAGAAATTGTCGTAAAATAGATGGAACATAATCAAAAAAAAGCACGAAACATTAACATTAATGTCAAATGAAACCGAATGAAAAACAAACAATTTCTCCACTTATTTCATAACCGAAAAGACGGAGATGGCCGAAAATAAGCTCATACAGAAAAAAACTATGTAAATTCTATATTCCAAAAGCAAATTGTCCTAAAATGGATGAAATATATTCAAAAATCACGAAAGATGAACATTAAAGTAAATGAAAAATCAGTGAAAAAAATGAATTCGTCCATGTATCTCAAAAACTATAATAAGGAGATAGTTAATTGGAAGCTTATTGCAAAGATATATTGAAGAACTTAAAAACGATGTATAGCACGTAAGATAAATATGGATAGAGCATTGTTAAAAGTCAAGTTGTTTGAGTAAAATCAATAATAATGATAAAGTATATGCATCTTCTTCGAATTACTCAGGGCGCCCCACGCGGAATTTAAGTGCTTGAAATATCTCACATCTGGATTTGGAATCTCCAGATTCGATTTAGCACGAATATGACTTGACCTAATCATGTGGCAAACTCTGGTCCTTACAGAGGCAAACCGGATAGGTCCTTTTGCTGTTTCTCTTCCATTGCTAGTTTCCCTCATTTAATAATAATAATAATAATAATAATAATAATAATAATAATAATAATAATAATAATAATAATAATAATAATGTTTAATGTCTAGTTCCATAATACACCTTTTCTGTCCTGGTTTAAACAACCAGCGGCCCATGACGGAGCTAACAAACAACACGTTATAGATTAGATAGTGTTTTGAAAATATTTAATATCTCTTTTAAAAATTGCACTCAAATGTTTTATGGTTATCCTAATATTCTCAAGATAAATGATTCAACTTATTTTATAATAAACTCATTTTCATATTCATTAAGTTTATGATTTCGAAATTCTTTCTATTAACAATAATTTAGCAATAATATATATAAATAGTCTCTTATTTAGAATTGGTGCTTTTGAAAAAGTTTACAATTATTATGTCTTAGATCTTTCAAAGTTTGGTTAATACAGTAACGACCTAACACTGACAGCATTGTTAATTAAATATATTCCTTTTGTATAGTTAAACTTGTTACTGAAATATGCGTAACTCCTTTTTGTAGCTTTTCCTTCTGGCCATGATGTTCAGTTGTGTTTGTAAAAGGATCGAATATGGCTACAACGATGCAGATGAAGATGAAATGGATTCAAAAATGGTGCTTAAGAAGAAATGGATTTGTTCAGTTGAAGGTCAGTGCATTGTGCTTTTTTTGTATTATCAGTATATACACAGTGCAGCAATCGGAAACGAGATTGAGTCTGTAAAAGTAAAGTAATAACAAATAGAATCAAGTTACCTCGGTTTATTCAAAGTAGGAACATCCTTTGTTTACATGCAGCTTTACAATTCAGTAAGTTATGGAGACTTCCGGAAGTCCTGGACTGTAGTGGTGTTTAAGGTCCTCGTGACTTGGTGGTGGCAACATCGTCAAAAAAGCAACCCTCTAATGGTACTTTTAAATTGGGGGAAAGAAAGTAATCACAGATTGACCGGTCTGGTAAGATGTGTGGTGTAGTAGGACAGAAATAGTTTTGTCACGAATGCAACGACCCACTCTTTCCACTTCGTCAAAGAATAGATTACGAAATATGCACACAAGTTCCTTTTCTTCAAATCCTTTGTTATTATTTGGTGAACTGTCTTCGTATTCATTCCTACAAGGTCTTATAACCACCCTCTGAAATTCGAATTTCTCTCATTGAAAATGATTATCTCAAACTTTACTGATCGTTACAGTTATTCTGACAGACTTGTTTCGAACTGAGCGCTCGTCATCTTCCACAGGCTTCCTGTCAGCACTGAACTTCTTATGTCATTAAGAAACATGGCAGTGAGAATGGCAATTGTCTCCATAAACCTTTCTCAAATTCTCAAATATTTCAGTTGGCGTTTTCTATAAGTGCGCACAGAACTTGATATTCACTTTCTGTCCTATTGTTGAAACAAATTATTATATTTGACCTGCTATATAAGTGTATAAAATATTATGCTCCTCAAGCTTTCGGTTTCCGAGTTATGGGCGGTAAAATATTCCATCATATTTTCAAATACAAAAATCTACATCAAACTCATACGATCGGAATCAAACTTCGCATGCTGAGAGAACTTGATCCGCTTTATAAGCGAGTGAAGTATTATTATGTACAGTACAAGGTTCAGATTTGTAATAGTGAATAGTCTGTGAAGAGTGTAATAGTATGGTGAATAGTTTGTGAAGAGTGTAATAGTAAATAGTCTGTAGTGTTTACCTGGTGAATAGTCTGTGAAGAGTGTAATAGTAAATAGTCTGTGGCGTTTGCCTGGCGTTTAGTCTGTGAAGAATGTTATAGTATGGTGAATAGTCTGTAAAGAGTGTAATAGTAAATTAGTGTGTGGCGTTTGCCTGGTGAATACTCTGTGAAGAATGTTATAGTATGGTGAAGTATGTGAAGAGTGTAATAGTAAATAGTCTGTGGCGTTTGCCTGGTGAATACTCTGTGAGGAATGTTATAGTATGGTGAATAGTCTGTGAAGAGTGTAATAGTAAATTAGTGTGTGGCGTTTGTCTGGTGAATACTCTATGAAGAATGTTATAGTATAGTGAATAGTCTGTGAAGAGTGTAAGAGGACAATGGCGTTTGGCATGAGTCGACAGTGTGTGAGCAGAAGTTGGCGGAACACAAGTGTGCATATTACAAGAATGCAAGAAAAAGCAAGGACAATAATATTTCTTAGCATGAATAGTAGTAATAGCAATGGCGATGAGGATGTGATACTGCTAATACTTTTACAAATTAAATAACTATTTACCCAAAACTAGGCTGCTCTTTATTTATTGGTACAGATGCATGCACAAAACGCTTCAAATTGCTGAGAAGAAATATTATTGTCCCTGCTTTTCTTTGTAGTTAATTGAATCATGCACGCTTGTATTCCGCCGACTCCTGCTCACAAACTGTCGACTCATGCAAAACGCCACAGATTATTCACCTCTTACTCTTCACAGATTATTCGCCAGCCAAACGCCACAGTCTATTTACAATTACACTCTTCACAGACTATTCACCATACTATAATATTTTTCACAGACTATTCACCATACTATAATATTTTTCACAGACTATTCACTATTACAAGATTCCTAAATCATGCACAATCGAAATTTTAAATCAATTCCTTGGGCATAATAAAAAGGTAACAAATTCTGTTTAAATAGGAACTAAAGGCCAGTCTTAAACAGAAGAAGATAAAAATAAAATCATGGATAATTGTTTACTGCTATGCGTATTGCACTTATTTACTAAATTTATTATTTTAGCAATACGAAATAATACTTAAATAGTTAGTTATTGTACAGTCAATGACAAAAGTTCTCTGCTTTTGATGAAGTTAATTTCGTAAACAACCAGAATGGAAGGACAATTTGAGTAGTTTTCAGTAAATTAAAAACAATGTAATTTTCTGTAAATTCCAGCCATACCACTGTTGTACGTTCCAGCCATACCACCGTTATTCCCAAAATAAATTTTACCAAACGGAAGGAACTTTTGTCGCTGACTGTACATAGATCATAATTATTGCGTTTGTGATTTATAATATCTTTTCTATTAATATATATTTATTTTCTGTAAATTTGTTACCTGACTAAGTTTGTCATCTATCAATGGAATCAAATCATTGTAGAATTGAAATTAAGGGCAATGATGGCTTGTACTTGCATACGCACTTTTAAAAGTTCAAAATGCAAAGAATGTTTTACGACGTTTATCATGAAATTTGGATTATATATCTGCTGCAGTTGTGCATATGCGAACATGGCTAGCCTCTAGTTAAAGTAAAATATTCGTACTTCTTTCAGAACATTCAAGGCATTCTACAAACAGACTGAAACCCAATCGTCTACCTCTGGAAGAGAAACGTCTGGCAGAAATAAGAAGTAAAAGATTGAAAGAAGTTAAAATGTGGTAAGTATTTCGTATGCTCATTTAACAAAGACTGGCAGGATTGGAGAATGGCATAGCTAAACTAATGAGGTTTACGACAAAATGTTAGTTTTAGTTTAGTTGTTCCTTTTCAACAGAGAAGCTATATGAGACATGCATACAGTTTAAAGTGGTATCAACTACCATAATGTGTTCAAAGACCAGGAATCAAATTTGAGCCCCCCTTCCCCCCCCCCCCCCCGTGGTCCAAAGCAGATATACTAGTGAATATAATATTGAAATATTACGAGTTTACTAGAGCATAGTTTAATTTCTCCAGAGCTTAATATTCTCCTAATTTCTCCGTGTAACGTGGGTTCCTGTCACCACGGCATGGCGCGTCCTCAGGTTGCGGATCGAGGAGAAGGCCTCTAGATATAGAGGTTAGCTGCGAATATACTGAATAAGCAGTCGCGGACAGACGACTAGGAGTGGTCCTCCAGCTTGGGGGTTTGGGTAAGGCTAACACCCTCATCCTGTAAAAAAAGGTACTTGTTCAGAAACATTCACAAAAGCCTCGGACAAGGACTGATAACTTGGCAGGACATCAGCAAAAGAAAATGGACATGAGATTTGGAACATGGAATATTAGAAGTCTTTATAGGGCAGGCTCGTTAAAATCTGTAACGAGTGAGTTAGAGAAATACAGGATGGACTTAGTAGGAGTTCAGGAAGTTAGGTGGGAAGGAAATGGATCTGAGAATTCCGGAAATTTTACGTTCTTTTACGGGGAAGGAAATAAAAATCACCAGTTAGGAACAGGGTTTTTCGTTCACAAACGAATATTACCAGCAATTAAACGGGTTGAATTTGTTACTGACAGACTTTCTTTTATTACTCTTAAGGGACGGTGGTGTGATATTATTGTTTTAAATGTACATGCTCCAACTGAAGATAAGGGTGACTATATAAAAGATAGTTTTTACGAAGAAGTGGAACGGATATTTGACCAATTCCCGCGATACCATATGATGATTCTATTAGGGGATTTCAATGCGAAGGTAGGACGAGAGGATATTTTCAAACCGATTATAGGGAACGAAAGTTTGCATAAGGAAAGTAATGACAACAGTGTTAGACTCGTGAACTTTGCAACATCCAAAAACCTAATCGTGAAGAGTACAAAATTCCCACATCGCGACGTTCATAAATACACTTGGACATCACCAGACGGGAAAACACATAATCAAATTGATCACGTTTTAGTAGATAGAAGAAGACAATCTAGCATAATTGACGTCCGGTCGTTTAGAGGGGCTGATTGTGACACTGATCACTACCTGGTAGCAGCGATAATACGGGAGAGATTATCGTTGAATAAAGGTAATACTCAATGTCCGAAAACGGAGAGATTTAATTTAAAGAAATTAGAAGAGAGCCAGGTAAGAGAGGAATACCAGATTGAAGTTTCGAATAGATTCTCGGTTTTAGAAGACTCGGAGTGCACTAGTGTTGAGGATACTTGGATTGAAATTAGAGATAGCATTAAAAGTTCAGCAATAGAAAAATTGGGACACGCGGAAATACGTAGGAACAAACCATGGTTCGACCAAGAATGCATTAAACTAGCAGAGAAGAGAAAACAGGAAAAATTACGGTGGCTACAAAATCCGAATGAAATAACTACACAAAATTTCGCAGATATCAGGCGGGAAACTTCCAAAACTTTTAGAACAAAGAAACGGGATTTTTTGAAAGCTAAAATTAAGGAACTTGAAGATAATAGTAAAAATAAAAATATTCGGGACATGTATAAGGGGATCAGCGAATTTAAGAAAGGCTATCAACCTCGTGCTTATATCTTAAAGAAATCTGACGGAACAGTTCTCACTGATACGGATAGCCTCTTAAATAGATGGAAAGATTTCTTTGAAGATTTGCTGAACACACAGCCAAAAACTAATGTGCGTGGAGAAAAGAAGATACACACCGCAGATCCGTATATTCCAGAACCCAATCGAATAGAAGTGGAAGCCGCTATAAAGAAATTAAAGAAACACAAATCTCCGGGTGTAGATGAAATTCCGGCTGAGTTAATTTTAGCTGGAGGCGAAAAATTGTGGAACAAGATACACAAACTCATTCTCCTTATCTGGAACAAGGAAGAATTGCCAGAAGAGTGGAAAGAGTCAATCATTGTTCCAATTCACAAGAAAGGCGACAAAACTGACTGTAATAATTATCGAGGCATTTCTCTTCTGTCAACATCCTATAAAATCCTTTCAAATATTCTGTTAGCAAGATTGACCCCATACGCAGATAAAATTATTGGAGATTATCAGTGCGGATTTAGACAAAATCGATCAACTATCGACCAAATATTTACCATTCGCCAAATACTCGAAAAGAAGTGGGAATACAATACCCCGGTACATCAACTATTTATTGATTTTAGAAAGGCTTACGACTCGATTAGGAGAGAAACATTATACAACGTTCTTACAGAGCTTGGAATACCGAGAAAGCTACTTAGATTAATTAAGATATGTTTAAGTGAATCCCAAAGTAAAGTCCGGGTAGGAAAATGTTTGTCCACGAGCTTCCACGTCGAAAATGGCCTGAAACAAGGAGATGCGTTGTCGCCATTATTATTTAACTTTGTGCTGGAATACGCCATAAGGAAAATCAAAGATAGCAACCAGGGCCTAGAGTTGAACGGCATTCACCAGGTTATGGCATATGCTGATGATGTAAATTTAATAGGGGATGATAGGAGAACAGTAGAAATAAATGCAGAGATATTATTAAACGCTTGCAGGGACATGGGTTTAGAAGTAAATGCAGAGAAAACTAAATACATGGAAGTGCGTCGGGACCGTTATACGGCAAATTGTGGAGGCGTTAAAATATTAAATAATACTTTTGATAAAGTGGATACTTTCAAATATTTAGGATCAATATTAACAGACGAAAATCATATTCACGAAGAAATTAAATGTCGACTAAAAGCAGGGAATTCGTGTTACTATTCGGTTCAAAATCTCTTGTCGTCGCGAATTCTGTCGAGGAATTTGAAGCTTAAAATATATAAAACGATAATCATGCCTGTTGTTCTGTATGGTTGCGAAACATGGTCGCTTACTCTGAGGGAAGAACATAGACTGAAAGTATTTGAGAACAGGATCCTGAGAAGAATATTCGGACCCAAGAGGAACGAGAATGGGGAATGGCGGAAGCTTCATAACGAGGAACTACATAGTTTATACGGTTTACCCAAAATTGTTAGGATCGTCAAGTCTAGGAGGCTTAGGTGGGCAGGTCATGTAGCTAGAATGGAAGAAAGTAGAAACGCTTTCAGAGTCTTGACTGGAAGACCAATCGGAAAACGACCATTAGGAAGACCTAGGCGCAGATGGGAGGATAATATTAAGATGGATCTCGCAGAGATTGGAATCCAAAGTAGAAACTGGATGCAATTAGCTAAGAATAGAAGTCAGTGGAGAGCTTTTGTGAACGCGGCACTGAACCTCCGGGTTCCATAGGCCATAGAGTTAGTTAGTTTAGAGCTTAATATTATTCTGGAGGAAATTTTACTTTAGCTGGAAGTATTCAGTCCACAGAGGAATCTTATGTGGCTAATGGGTTTCCTTTCCAACCACGCCTACAAAACCTTTGCTTAAAATCTTGAATAAATTACACTTTCTCTCTGTTCTATTGTATGCAATTCCCTCTGTCTATAACTTCGAAATAGTGTCACAAGTTCTCAGTTATATTTGAAATAAATTCTAATTTACATTTCTCCAACAGAAGCAAATATGTACTTGTAGTTATTATAAAGAGTTTTAATTAATCAAATCGAAACTGTAAACTTTTCACAACAAATTATTTAATTAGAAACCAGTGTATACAATTAAGAAATATAACAGTTATTGAATTAAGAAATACAACAGTTTAAAATGTAGAGTACCGTTATTTATCCTGTTTCTATTAAGTACTTTTATTTGTTCTATTTTCTTTAGATGCTTTTCTAATATGTAAGTGTTTTCATAGCGAGCATTTCAGTATTAATTCTCCATAGCGTTTCGTTTTTTCTTAGTTTTTCATTAATTGATTATTGTTTAAAACAATTTACATGAAACAGGGCTTCAGAATTGTAATATCACATATGAGTGGTAAAACATCTTTCACAATATTTTATTCTAGAATATTAATTTGCTTTTTTTAAAAAAAAAGAAAAAGAAAAATGATTTCAATATAATATAAGCTACTTGAAGGGCAATCTTACAAATAAATTCGATATAGACGTGAGTGCCTTCGGTTTTTGTACTTAACGTTCCAAGACCACTGTTTACTAGTCCAACGGTTTCTTAAATTGTGATTTCTACTATTTGACTCCTCACTTAGAACTACCACCACGTGTTCAAGGATACAGTCTGTTTTTCTAAATTAATAATCAGTAAAATTGATAGGCCAAACACTTTACGGTAAGTTTCAGTCATGTATTGACGTAATATTTATAAATAGCTCTTACATTTTTGTTGAGTCATTTATATGCAAGAATAGTTGTCATGAAATTTAGAAACTGAGTGGCATTTTCGTTCCTCTTTTTCCAGGTCAATCATTTACGAAGTAGTTGGTTATACAATATTCATCTGGATAGTAATTGTTATATCGTATGGTCATAGAGATTCACATGGATATGTCCTACAGAATAATCTTTATAGGAATTTTATCAAGCTTTATCGCTTTGAAAGAGTAAGTATATTAATAAACAATAAAAAAAAATAGAAAAAAATGAAAATTAAAAAATAAGATATAGAATCCTATTTTATACAAAATATAGTATATAAGTATGTCTTTGAATGAATGAAGAAAACATATATATATATATATATATATATATATATATATATAATTATTTCAGTGATATTAAGTCATATTATCAGTGGTGTAAAAACAAGAAAACTAGATTAAAAGAGATAAATTAGACTCAATATGACCTCCAATACAGAGTTAAGAAGAAAGATATATATTGTTAAGTTATGCTTAAAATCCTCGAGAATTCATATTTTAATTTATTTATCTAGAACAAAGATTCATCTTCAAGGGTATAGATGTAATGAAAGGGTACAAAGAATTTAAAGATTAAAATTTACAGGAAAGAAAATTAACTATCTTGTACAAAAAGAAATGTTTTCAGTGTTCTAAAGACACAAGAAAGTTTCCTCGTTAAAACGCAGTGATTATTTACAAGACTATCAATATCGAATGTTTACTGATTTCATTGTATTAGTCTTGCATTACCACTGCAAAATAATGGTTTTGCATGTTATTTCTAGAGGTAAGGAAGTACAGTAGAGTTTTATGTCGTGATTGATCTTTTCTAGAAGGTACATGAACGGATATGTTCCCGATTAAGCGAAAGCAATTCATTTTGAACTTCTTTACCTAACTGGAAAAATTTATATCTGTAAATGTTCTTCTGCTGTTTGAAGTATCTGAGTGAATCTATGAGAAAAATTAAGATAAACAGACCGACAATATCTTTTGTCGTTCTAGAAATAAAAACATTTCATTATCACCCCATCTCTCCACATTCCATTTGGTCAATTTTGTTATTGTAAAATGGTTCCCATATAGTGAAAAACAGCTGAAACAATATCTCTATGGTTATGTTAATAGGATTAACATCAATCATCGTAGTATTCAAGTATGGATCTAACTAATTATTAGTTGAAAGTTAATAAGTGTCTTAGAATGGAATTGAAGGCGAAGAAATTCCAGCACGTGAAAGATCTTAGAAGAAACATGATACATGAATGATCAGTTGTAAAACATTATACTTAAATCAGATACTGTTCGTGGTTTCTATATAGAACAATCGCCAGCAAAATATACACAATTACCCAATTCAATAGTTTACATTGTAAATTATATAGAAGTATATTCCTGAGTGTTAAACGGAGGGTTCATTTAAGATGAGAAGTTATCCCAATTAACTAAGTTATCAATTTGACTCACATTGAGATCAATACACAACAATAGTTTATCATTAACTTATTCTATTTCTATGTACACGACAGAAGTATTGAAGAAGCTTAACTGATTGAGGTGGAGATAAGTAAGCACTTACTATAAAAAGTTTACAATTCATACTCATATAATTTAAAGTTTTACAGAAATACCCTTAAATTATGCTGGTTTAAATTTCCTTGAAGTGGCAACGTGTACTCTCCTTGTTTTGCTAGCATTCCCGTGATAGCTAATCTCAAAACGTTACTTGTAAGTCCACAAGTTCATAAATTTCTTATTGAGTCATAATTACTTTCTTTTGTTTTTTTTAACATTGCGTTGGAATTCAATGGATCTTATAATTATTATCTTATCATCTTAATGATACCTTATACAATTCTTACAAGTTAATTTCTTTATTCTTTTACTCTTAATAATGACGGCTACCTAATAACTTGAAATGATTAAAGAAATTTTAAGTACCATATTTTGCCTCTGATATGTCTCTCGTTCGCATCTCTTCATATAATAATATTATTTCCATATTCGATAGGATTGTAAGTAGTATAATTTACTTTAGATATGTTCTTGTGTTTGCATCTTTTAACTATATAATAATATTATTTTATTATATGTACGAATATTTGAGAACAGGATCCTGAGAAGAATATTCGGACCCAAGAGGAACGGGAATGGGGAATGTCGGAAACTTCATAACGAGGAACTACATAGTTTATACGGTTTACCCAACATTGTTAGGGTCGTCAAGTCTAGGAGGCTTAGGTGGGCAGGTCATGTAGCTAGAATGGAAGAAAGTAGAAACGCTTTCAAAGTCTTGACTGGTAGACCCATAGGAAAACGACCATTAGGAAGACCTAGGCGCAGATGGGAGGATAATATTAAGATGGATCTCGCAGAGATAGGAATACAAAGTAGAAACTGGATGCAATTAGCTAAGGATAGAAGTCAGTGGAGAGCTTTTGTGAACGCGGCACTGAACCTGCGGGTTCCATAGACCAGAGAGTTAGTTAGTTATATGTACGAATATATACAGGGTGTTTCAAAACAATACCGACAACGTTTGGGAGGTGATTCCTGACATCAAGATACCAAAAAGTATAGATCAACCTGGGTGTACAAACGCTTCTTTTCGGAGTTATAGGCTGCCGAAAACATGAAAAAAAAAAAAAAGAAATTTAAAAATCCTTAGCTCCAATACTGTAGGACCTATTGTAGTCGGGTCAAGACTTCACTTAGAAACTATCCAAAAATACATGTTTCAGAATCCTACGGTAAGAATCCTCACGCAACAATTTTTATAGAGGAAGTTTGGATTTATAATTTGAAGTACTCATCAACTACCTCTATAAAAATTGTTGCAGAAGTACCGCACGAATGTGAAACTTGGGTATTTGGATAGAACACATACTAGTTCGTAAGTGAAGTCTTGATCCGACTACGGTAGGTCCTACAGTATTGGAGCTATGGACCTTTAAAGTTTACTCTTTCATGTTTTCGGCAGCCTATAACTTCGAAATGACGGATTTCTGCACCCAGCTTGGTCCATATTTTTTGTTTTATCTTGGTGTCAGGAATCATCTCCCAAACGTCGTCGGCATTGTGTTTGAAACAGGAGCTTTTACAGGTACTTTAGCTTCATGAAAAGGACATGTGCGCTACTCAACAAACAGCTATGTTGCACTAAAGTTAAATTAATTCTGTGAAATCCAACATGTAAGGTAAAAACTGTGTTGTAATAATTTATATTCACAAGTATTTTGTTTTTAATATCTTATTTCAGGTCGTAACAACCGACAGTTTCTGGAACTGGACTCAATCTGCTGTTATGGAACAGCTGCGGTCAGACAGATGGTATAATGGCATGCAACCGTATGGTTTACGAGGATTCATTGATGACAAGCAAAACCGTATTATGGGATACGGTGTATTAAGACAAATCAGAATTAAACCAAAAACATGTCCGTAAGTATTAGAAGTAATATAGATGCGTACAAACAATCAGTTGCTGGTTACTAGTATAATAAATAGCCTAATAGTATTGTAAATAGAATGACTGGAAATTACTACACAGTTGCTTCACATTCAATCAGTGGCGTGGCGTGGCGTGACATTCAATCACTTTGCCGATTGTTACTGGTTGTTACTACGAATAACTCTAGTTTCTCAATATCAGAAAATTTAGTGTTCACTTCTTCTTTCAGCGTAACAACAATTTCAAAATAGAGACATCGGGAACGATTTTTTTTTCTCAAATCCCTCTTCATTTTGACTTGATATTTTAAACAGTGTGGTTCTTCAGGTTTCTCAAATGCTTTCCATTTTCTACCAAATACAGTCGAAACTGTCTCTCAATGATCTTACATATTCTTCAAAATCATCCATTTTCTTTTCGCAATAACCTACATTATGAATTTTCTTTTGTAACATATTGAACAACATTTATAAACTTGATAAGGCAACAGAAAGCAGATGAAATAGAAAATTGAAATTAAAGCTTCGAAGGTTTTAATTATATCCAGCTGCACAAACTCTGGTTTCAGAGTCCCATTCCTTTGTGTTTTCCATTATGGATTTAAAGAGTAGAAAAATCAATTCTTGTTTTTCCGTATGTAGCCAAGAAACACATAGATACAATGTATTGTTTGGAATTTTCATAACGACTTCACATGACTCTAAAGTTTTGTATGATCGACGCCATGAGAACGCCATGTATTTTTGTCCCTACTAAACAGAAAAGAAGACATAATATAGAGAAAATGTTTATTATCTTTACATACGCACACAGCCATGGGTACTGGGCATGCCATTGTGCGGTAAAATTACCTTCATAACCCCCAGTCGTTTTTTATTTAAATTGTTTAAATGTGGTGATGGTCTTTCTCTGCATATTATTTTACTTTTTCCCGCAAACGAACGCACATCAAAATATTGTTTCGTGATGCTTTCTATAGGACAGTCAGTGTCACCGAGGATAATTTGGGCTTTTCTGAATTATTGCCATACTTACTAGTAACACTATGACACCCAGACAGCACTGAAGACAATTGGGCGGTCCTTTACAACACATCAAAATGCATTAAAGTGCAAATTCAACAAATAGGCTACCAGCTAGACTTGGACATTTTTTAATCGAAAGTATTCTATACTAAATTAAAAACAAAATATATATTCAACTTTTTAACTAGCATAAATCCTAAAATAGTAATAGGTACTCGAATTTGAAAGAACGCGGAAAACATCTCTACTTCTCTTTAATTATCATTACTATTCCCCCTTGCTCTTGAAACAGTTCCCATATTGCACAATGTATTACATTGATAGGCATTTCCATACATTTAATGACACATTTTAGAGACTGACAATATATTTGCTCTTTCAGGCACAAGACAACTATCGTCTAAATGTCTCTATTAATACCATTTAAGCAGCAATAAACTCTCAATTTTTTTAAAAAATGTTAAAATATCATATAGAATAAATTCTTATTTTCTGTTGCTGTATATTTCATATTCAAAGATAACGTATTAACATAGTATAAATTTGGGCGAAGATATATATATATGTTCACATATAAATAACGCATTTCGGAACATACAGTCTCGCAGTAGCAGGTGTTCAACGCTATTACTATGAAATACCTGCTAGTTATATTTGTCTTAGATTGTATTACATTCTCGCAGTAACAGGTGGTTAATGCTATTACTATGAAATACTTTGTATTTGTTCAAAATTGTGTACTGTAAGCACAATGAAATAACCGCATGGATATAGGAATTACAGCTGAATTTCCACCCTTGGAATCGGGAAGCAAACGAAACAGTATAACAGAATAAACACGCTGATAAAATTCTAGATTCTACTTCTTTTGTCAAGGATCGTTCCTATTCTTTCCTGATCCATTCAGCTGAGCGGTAACATAAGGGCCATTCCAAAAGTCAAAATACGAGAGCGCAGGATGCTTCTGGCTGGCACGCTGAAGGTTGTTTCTGGAGTGAATGACCGCTATCGGGGTTCCCGTTACCTGTGAAATCTACAGTATCAACAACAATATGTTCCTGTTTGGCGTTCGCATATTGCGTTCGTTTATATTGTGAATGCGGAATAGGCTGTCCAAACTTTAAAAAAAAGAAAAGAAAAAGGAAAAAAAACTGTAAACATTTTCTCATGTTGATAATGAAATTTAGAGACATATGAAAACAAAAGAAAATTGTAATTATTTTACCGTTACCGCCGGTAACAGCGGTAATATGCACTACACGCCCCTGCATTCAATGAACTCTTGAATTGAATAAAATGGATTTGCTATTTACCAATCATATAGCTCTCTTTTATAAACCTTTAACGGCAGCTGTTGTATGGAGAATGTTAGTTTATTAAATACCTTCGGTCCTATAACTAAATATCTATTTCTAATTTTTGATAGCCTAGTAAAGGGTACATCAATTTTCTTACACCATCTAGTGTTATATGTATGTGCCTCGTCCCTAAGTGTCATATTTGCAAGGTTTTGTTTAGTGTAAAATAGCACTTGATAAATATATAGATTAACTACCGTCATTATCCTTAGCCTGATAAATAGTAGTTTACTGTGTTCTTTATCATGTGTACCAAGAATAGTCCTGATAACTTCCTTTTGCAAAACTAGAACATGTGCTTGACTACTGTTACCTCAAAGCAAAATCCCATATCCAGTTATACTGTGAAAAAAATGCAAAATATGAATTTTTTATATACTCATAAGCAACTGTAGCTTTTAGTTTTCTTAACAGAAAGAGCTCTCGGGAGAGCTTTGAACATACATGTTTTACATGTTTTTCCGAGGTTAGTTGGCTGTCTATATATATACCAAGAAATTTAACCTAATTTTCATCATACTTTTCTTTAGCACTGCAGAGATTTAGACTAAAAGTTACTTTTTTTTGTCTCGATTAAGGACAAAACCATTACTTTTAAACCATGTCACTGCATCTGAAATTGCGTCTCGAGCCTCCATATATACTTCTTCAAACCTTGTATTTATATTAAGTAGGGTAGTATAATCCGCGTATAGAATTGATATGGCATTAGTATTTAAAGGTAAATCATTTATCATTATTAAAAATAGTATCGGACCCAGAACTGAACCCTACGGTACCCCATATTTAACTTCTAATATGTTTGAATGCATAGATAAGAGACGTTAAAATTTTATTTCTAATTTTAACAAAATCTAAAAAGATCACTTTTAACGCTGGGAAACTCTAATTTTTACTTTACTACAACGTAACTGTTCTGCACAAACATAATTTACCAAACTGAAAAGTTGTACAGAAATTATTTTTAAAAAATAATAATTTAGCACAAAGTGTTTAAGAGAAGGTTACAAAGTGCATGTTCTAAGTTCTTTAAAGTCAATCAAACCGTATGTATTCTGCTCTTTATTATATCTATATCTATATCTATATCTATATCTATATCTATATCTATATCTATCTATCTATATCTATATCTATATCTATCTATCGTCTAAATGTCTCTATTAATACCATTTAAGCAGCAATAAACTCTCAATTTTTTTAAAAAATGTTAAAATATCATATAGAATAAATTCTTATTTTCTGTTGCTGTATATTTCATATTCAAAGATAACGTATTAACATAGTATAAATTTGGGCGAAGATATATATATATGTTCACATATAAATAACGCATTTCGGAACATACAGTCTCGCAGTATGTTACAAATAGCATAGTATTTGTAAACATTAAGAAAAGAAAGAAACTATTCTCACCTTGTATCTTGGAAATAAATATCAAAACGAGCAATTTAAGGTTTTTCTGGTACTTTCATCAATGTATCTTGTTCCATTATGCTACTAACTAAAACATGATGATAGGTTCTGTGCATTAGTGTTTTTGGATCAAAAGATCCAATATATTTCAATGAAAAATTTTCTTGGGGGCCTTATATCTGGAGAACTACATATAGTGTAGTCAAACCCAAACTATCACTTCACTCAGCATGATGTACTTATTCCGTAGAAAACACGAAAATTCGATATAGGAGCCGTTCAAAAATTTTGTGGCCCCTAATCCAAGAACTAAGATCGGAATATTTTGATCCATTTTTCGAATCATTCCTAAAATTCTTGTTTCTTAAGATTAGATGCGCATCCTATACTTTTCGAAGGTAAAAATTCCTGTAAATAGGCTCGTTCAACTGAAGCAAACCTTCCGATATTCAATATTAGTTTTGTTAACAATGCATTGTACAATTCGGAATTACAAATACTTAGATAATTTAGATATTGATCTCTGTGTAGAGCCCGTAGTTGTTGGGCTATATCACCTTAATGATGTATTTTCTCACATTTAATGCGGTGTTAATGCGGTGCCTAATACTTTATGATGTAAAGATGACGTAAGAATTACTTTTACCAGCAGTTTGTCCATATATACTTTGGTACTTCTATGTAATTTGTATGATACATGCTTTGGAAGTAAAATTGAAAAACTATTTGACTCTTAATCAGTAATTTGTTTCGGACAGACCGAGTCTCGAACACGAATATTTAGAGTTTCAACATAACAGTTTCTTTCTACTATTTTGTTCAATAATATTGCAATTAATCTTTTAATGGAAATGTATCCCTAGTTCCTAGGCACTAGAATGTAATTTAAAAATTGTTAATTTAGATTTTCGAGAGAGACAAAGTAAAACCATTGAATTTTGTAAATCTATATGAGAGTGTATATACAGAGTGAACTGTAACTACGTGAACAAACTGGACGGATGATAGTACATCTGAAAAGAAGCAAAAAAAAAAAAAAAAGTCCTACTGAACATGGGAGAAATTTCGTCCCGTTTAGAAGTGACAGAGTGTCGAAAGCGTGGGAACATGGACTTCAGAGGCCAACAATTTAAAAACAATAAATCGTATAGAGTGCGGTTTAAAACGTCACTTAGAAAGTCATACCTACTCTATTGAAAAATGCATGTTTGAAAACGCAGCTACGTGTGCCCATGGGATTAACAACGTGTGACACTTCTTTCCTTTACAGCATATCCGGGAATCCCTCCGTTATTTTGGGGAATCCCGTGCGCACGCATAGCTATACGAACGGCGTTTGCATCCTTCCTGCGTGTTCTCCCATCTTCGAGCGTTGAGATGAATCTGCGTCCCTTTCGCATACGGGCGACGTATGCACTGAAAGCAAAATCACGTATTTTCTGTTTTCATTTCTTCTTTCTTCCTGCTCCTTACCACCCTTTTCGCTCATTTCCGTAACACATTGTGACAATGTTGTACATGTGATTGGTCCATTTCCAGATGTTCTCCTTTCTTTGCATGGGTGTGTTCTACCTCATTGACTTACGTGGACTATGGGTAATATTTCGTACATTTAACCTTTTCCGATATCTCTTCTCGTTCTCGCTATATTCCACATAATCTCATTTTGACCCCATTTTATGCCCCTATTTGACCCTTTCAATGCGCTTGTTGCCCGATATAAAAATATGTATCACTTTTTTCGATGTTCTCTATGTCTGTGCAATCTTATCACAATCTGTGTATTACACCGGGGTACCCTGCCTTGACACATATCTATTGCACACATGACACGTTCAGTGGTAATCCTCCTGTCTTCATTATGATTCGAACTTTCTCCGTCAAAGGGGCATCATCAGTTAAAGATTGTCTTCCAGATCTAGAGGCGTCCGTGGTGATCATGTATCCAGTTTGGAATTGCCGTTTCCACTTGGATACCATCTCATAGGATGGGGTTTTATCCCCATAGAATTCTTTCATCTCTTCGTGGATTTTTTTTTTTTTTGGCTCTGAAGATGGAGGATTTTAATGACACTCCGTGCCTCAAGCTTGTCAACCATCGCACTTTCAGTGATTTAACTAAAAAAAACAGAAAAGAAAAAGAAAGAAAACTGTTTTAACGAGTCCAGAATTTGCATGGTCAACATACAAGAACCTAACTATAAAATGCATGTCCAAGGAGGTGCACATTTCTTCATCTTCTAGGTGATTGCACGAACTTTTTGATAACCGCTTGGATTATTTACAAAATACTTTTCTTAAGTAAATTAATAAGTGTTGTCAGAGCTTTTCTTATTGGCCAGAATTTTAAGTGGGGATGGGTTTAGCGAAGAATCCTGACTAAAGTTCTTTACGAAGGAGTTGTATAAAAGAAGTTAACTGATTATTTTCATTGTCGTTCTGAATGTTCAATGTCAAATCAGTTGATTGAATGTTACATTTTGTTTTTGTCCCAATTTAGTGTATCTGAAGAGTTGGAAGAAATAACGAGCTCCTGCACTGGATTTACTCGATTAATAGATGAAGATAACGCACAATACTGTAAACATTGGGTGTTACGTACTAGGAAGAACCGGCGTCTACCCGAATGCAACTTGGATGAATTCAAGTAAGTTCTCTTTATCACATTTCTTACAGTAAGTTAAAAGTTACGATTATGATTTTTTGTTGTTGTTCTTTGCTTCTGTTTCTAGAAAAGGAGAATCCAAGATTTTTTTTTAAAAAAAAGAAAGAAATGTTCTATGCAGTAAGGGTAAGTATAATCAACACTGAAGGAAATCAAACCAAAAATAATTAATGTCTAACATAGGATTCTGCTGTGTTTTTGTACTCACAAAGATTATACATTATTCCATACATCAGTCCTTTTAAACGGAATGCTCTGTGACGTTATAGTTTTTCGATCCCGTTCTCTGTAAATCAAACGGACAGGAGAAGGCTGGAAACCTAACCTTGAAAAAAGAGCAGTAGTGACAAAGAGAAAATGGTGTAGTACGTAGATGTCCAGTCATATTTCTCATTGATCTGTCATTACTCGTACACTGCCAAAAGCTACATAACTCATAAATCTATCAATACTCGTACACTGACAAAAGCAATTTTACTCATTGATCTATCAGTACTCGTGCACTCCTAAAACCTATTTTACTTCTGGATCTATCTCTACTCGTGCACTGCCAAAAGTTATTTTACTTGTGGATCTATCACTAATCGTGCACTGCTAAAACCTATATTTCTTCTGGATCTATCACTACTCGTGCACTGCCAAAGCTATAATCCTTCTGGATCTATCACTACTCGTGCACTGCCAAAAGCTATATTTCTTCTGGATATATCACTACTCGTGCACTGCCAAAGCTAAAATCCTTCTGGATCTATCACTACTTGTGCACTGCCAAAAGCTATATTTCTTCTGGATATATCACTACTCGTGCACTACCAAAAGCTGTATTCTGGATCTATCACTACTCGTGCACTGCCAAAAGCTATATTACTTCTGGATCTATCACCACTCGCGCAATGTCAAAAGCTATATTACTTTTCTATCTATCACTTCCACTGTACTGCCAAAAGCTATATTACTAGTTGACCTATCATTACTCGTGCACTGTCAAAAGCTATATTACTTGTCGATCTATCACTACTCATGCACCTTCAAAAGCTATATTGCTTGTGGATCTATCACTACTGGTACACTGCCAAAAGCTATATTACTTGTCGATCTATAACTACTCATACGCCAAAAGCTTTATTACTTGTGGATGTGTCACTACTCGTGCACTACCAAGTGGATATATGACTATTCCTACACTGTCAATAACTGTAATACGTGTGGATCTATCACTACTAGTATACTGCCAAAAGCTATATTACGTGTGGATCTATCACTACTGGTATACTGCCAAAAGCTATATTACTTCCGGATCTTGCACTACTCGTACACTGCCTAGTGGATCTATCACTACTCGTACACTGCTAAAAGCTGTATTATTTGTGAATCTATCACTGCTTGTACACTGTTAAAAGTCATATTACTCGTGAATCTATGACTATGCGTACACTGCCAAAAACTATATTACTTGTGTATCTATCACTACTTGTACACTGCCAAAAGCTATATTACTCATGGTTCTATGACTTCGTACAATGCCAAAAAACATATTAGTCATGCATCTATCACTATTCGTACACTGCCAAAAGCTATATTACTCATGGATCTATCAGTATTCGTGCGCTGCCAAAAACTATATAATTCCTGGATCTACCACTGCACGTACACTGTCAAAATCTATATAACTTACTGATCTATCACAACTCGTACACTTCCAAAAGGTATATTTCTCATGGATCTATGACAATTCGTACAGTGCCAAAAATCATATAACTCATGGATGATTCACCACTAGTACACTGCGAAAAGCTATATTACTTGTGGATCTATGACTATTCGTACACTGCCAAAAGCTATATTACTTGTGGATCTATGACTATTCGTACACTGCCAAAAGCTATATTACTTGTGAATTTATGACTATTCGTACACTGCCAAAAGCTATATTACTTGTGAATTTATGACTATTCGTACACTGCGAAAAGCTATATTACTTGTGGATCTATGACTATTCGTACACTGCGAAAAGCTATATTACTTGTGGATCTATGACTATTCGTACACTGCCAAAAGCTATATTACTTGTGGATCTATGACTATTCGTACACTGCCAAAAGCTATATTACTTGTGGATCTATGACTATTCGTACACTGCCAAAAGCTATATTACTTGTGAATTTATGACTATTCGTACACTGCCAAAAGCTATATTACTTGTGAATTTATGACTATTCGTACACTGCCAAAAGCTATATTACTTGTGAATCTATGACTATTCGTACACTGCCAAAAACTATATTACTTGTGAATCTATGACTATTCGTACACTGCCAAAAACTATATTACTTGTGAATCTATGACTATTCGTACACTGCGAAAAGCTATATTACTTGTGGATCTATGACTATTCGTACACTGCGAAAAGCTATATTACTTGTGGATCTATGACTATTCGTACACTGCGAAAAGCTATATTACTTGTGGATCTATGACTATTCGTACACTGCGAAAAGCTATATTACTTGTGGATCTATGACTATTCGTACACTACGAAAAGCTATATTACTTGTGAATCTATGACTATTTGTACACTGCGAAAAGCTATATTACTTGTGAATTTATGACTATTTGTACACTGCGAAAAGCTATATTACTTGTGAATCTATGACTATTTGTACACTGCCAAAAGCTATATTACTTGTGAATTTATGACTATTTGTACACTGCCAAAAGCTATATTACTTGTGAATCTATGACTATTCGTACACTGCCAAAAGCTATATTACTTGTGAATTTATGAATATTTGTACACTGCCAAAAGCTATATTACTTGTGAATTTATGACTATTCGTACACTGCGAAAAGCTATATTACTTGTGAATTTATGAATATTTGTACACTGCGAAAAGCTATATTACTTGTGAATTTATGACTATTCGTACACTGCGAAAAGCTATATTACTTGTGGATCTATGACTATTCGTACACTGCGAAAAGCTATATTACTTGTGGATCTATGACTATTCGTACACTGCGAAAAGCTATATTACTTGTGAATCTATGACTATTCGTACACTGCGAAAAGCTATATTACTTGTGAATCTATGACTATTCGTACACTGCGAAAAGCTATATTACTTGTGGATCTATGACTATTCGTACACTGCGAAAAGCTATATTACTTGTGGATCTATGACTATTCGTACACTGCCAAAAGCTATATTACTTGTGGATCTATGACTATTCGTACACTGCGAAAAGCTATATTACTTGTGGATCTATGACTATTCGTACACTGCGAAAAGCTATATTACTTGTGGATCTATGACTATTCGTACACTGCGAAAAGCTATATTACTTGTGGATCTATGACTATTCGTACACTGCGAAAAGCTATATTACTTGTGGATCTATGACTATTTGTACACTGTGAAAAGCTATATTACTTGTGGATCTATGACTATTCGTACACTGCGAAAAGCTATATTACTTGTGGATCTATGACTATTTGTACACTGCGAAAAGCTATATTTCTTGTGGATCTATGACTATTTGTACACTGCGAAAAGCTATATTACTTGTGGATCTATGACTATTTGTACACTGCGAAAAGCTATATTACTTGTGAATCTATGACTATTTGTACACTGCGAAAAGCTATATTACTTGTGGATCTATGACTATTCGTACACTGCGAAAAGCTATATTACTTGTGGATCTATGACTATTTGTACACTGCGAAAAGCTATATTACTTGTGGATCTATGACTATTCGTACACTGCGAAAAGCTATATTACTTGTGGATCTATGACTATTTGTACACTGCGAAAAGCTATATTTCTTGTGGATCTATGACTATTTGTACACTGCGAAAAGCTATATTTCTTGTGGATCTATGACTATTTGTACACTGCGAAAAGCTATATTTCTTGTGGATCTATGACTATTTGTACACTGCGAAAAGCTATATTTCTTGTGGATCTATGACTATTTGTACACTGCGAAAAGCTATATTTCTTGTGGATCTATGACTATTTGTACACTGCGAAAAGCTATATTTCTTGTGGATCTATGACTATTTGTACACTGCGAAAAGCTATATTACTTGTGGATCTATGACTATTTGTACACTGCGAAAAGCTATATTACTTGTGGATCTATGATTATTTGTATAGTACCAAAAACTATATTACTCCTGGATCTATAACTATTCGTACACTTAAAAAATCTATATTACATGTGGGTTTCTGGCTATTTGTGCACTTCCAAAAGATTTATTACTTGTTTATGAATAACTATTCGTACACTTCCAAAAGCTATATTACTTGTGGATTTATAGCTATTCTTACACTTCCAAAAGCTATATTACTTGTGGATATATGACTATTGGTACACTGCCAGAAGCTCTATTACTCATGATCTATGACTACTCGTACACTGTAAAAAAACCTATGTTAGTGTGGATCTATCGCTACTCGTACACTGCCAAAAATTATATTAGTTGTGGATATATGACTAGTCATACACTGTCAAAAGCTATATTACTTGTGAATATATGAGTATTCGTACACTGCCAAAAACTTTATTACTTGTGCATATATATGACTAGTCGTACACTGCAAAAGCTGTATTACTCGTGGACTTATGAGTACTCGTACACTGCCAAATCCTGTATTACTTCTGGATCTATCACTACTTTTACACTGCCAAACGCTTTATTACTTGTGCATATATATGACTATTTGACACAACAAAAAGCTATATTACTCATGAATTTATGACTACTCGTCCACTGCCAATAGCTATATTACGTGTGAATATGTGACTACTCGTACACTGCCAAAATCCATATTACTCATGAATCTATCACTACTCGTACACTGCCAAAAGCTGTATTACTTTTGAATCTATGACTACTCGTAAATTGCCAAAAGCCACATTACTCATAGATCTATGGCTATTCGTACAGTGCCAAACGCTACATTACTCGTGGATCTACTTCTATTCGTGGACTGACAAAGCCATATTACTCGTGGATCTATATTTTCAAAGCGCTAGACCAAGATTTCTCAACCTGTTGGTCAGAAAGTTTATCGGGAGAGATTAATTTAATTAGAATCTAATACCGGAAAATATTTTTAAATATTATTTTAAATTTTGTTCTGATAGGCATATTTTTATTTTTATACATACTGATAAGAACACCAAAAGCAATTGTGAACTAGACATTTTCAATAGGTGCAGAGTTGTTTCAAAAATCAATTTAAATGAAAGAAGTACGATATGAAACTATTGAGAACTGCATATTGAAATACCAGAAAAATATAAATGCAACAAAACCTCCATATTGAAATACAATTAAAAATGAAAGCTAATGAGATACCTGAGCATGGTGTGATTTCACTAGTGCGGCAATGTCCGGTTTGATCTTCGTGACTCACATTATCAAGTCATTTAAAATATAATTTTTTAACAACTGTCCAAGGTTTTTTTTTAGTTAGAAATATGACTCAAAATTAAGTGGGTTATGAAGTTTTAAAAATTTCAAACGGTCTCTATTTTGAAACAATATGACGGATCGGATTCGATATTTGTAATATGAATGAACTGACCAAATTTTGTTTTAATCTATTTGCTTTTAGAGAAGTTACTGTATCCATTATAAGAAGAAATGAATTCTACTATTATAGAAATAGATGGATATCGTGAGATCTCCGCCATAAGTATAATAAAAATCCCACACAAGCTTATTACAAACCACAAATTATAAGAGGGTCGCTGGCAAGAGGATGTGATAAAGTGGCGACCGTGATAGGAATTAGGTTGAGAACCACTGTTCTAGACTAATCAGTTTGAACTATTCTTGGAGTCCGTCTAGAGCCAGGCTTAGTTCTATTTTTTTATAGCTTCTCATCATAATTGTTATACTTAAATCTTGTAACAGAAGTTCCATGTTTTTAAACTTTGTTGTTATTAATTCACTTTGATTTTTAATTATTTATTCTTTTGTCTATATAAACTAATAGATTAAGAATATTTTACGTTACTAGGCATGTACCTGCAAAAGATTTGGTCGACTTCCCTAAAATTGGTCAAGTGGACACTTACAGTGGAGGTGGATACATTCTTAGACTCCGAGGCAGTGTAGCAGATATTCAGGAGAAACTGAAGGAAATGCAGAACGCAGATTGGATCGATAATAATACCCGAGCAGTTATACTAGATTTTGCTGTCTATAATGCCAATGTAAGTTCAATTATTTATAGAGTATCATACTTATTCTTAGAGAGGTTATCGTAAAGTTTTAATTATAATAATTTTAAAAATCCGGATACAGGGATTGTTGTGATTTGTAGTTGAGTTGAGTTGATTTTGAGTTTAACGTCCCGTTCAGCAGCGAGGCTATATGAGATGTGGACCTGCTGATTAACGTGGAAACCGAGCCACATGAGCTCCCTTCGGGAATCGAATCTGGGTCTTCCATGCCAAAGGCGCGTGCGCTAACCGTTTAGCCACGAAGGAGCTCGTGATTGGTAGTTGTTAACCCCTTTCTGTATAGTCACCACCAAGATTCACATATTTCTCCCAGCATTCCTTCACTTTGCGAATACTATTATTGTAGAAATCTGCACATTGTGTTTTAAACCACTCTTCCACCTCATTTGTGTTGTCGAAATGGCTACCACGCAACGGATTCTTTATTTGCGGAAACGAAAAAATCACTGAATGCGAGGTCGGAAGAATAAGGGGGATGCTGCAATACTTGGAAGCCACATGCCCTTGCTTTTTCGCCAGCAACTTGAGATGGATGAGCTGGTGCATTATCAGTTAGGAGAAGAACGCCTTCCGAGAGCATGCCGCAGCGTTTAGTTTTCAGAGTATCGCGCACTCCAGGAGATTGCTATAGTCTGTAATAGATCTACTTCCCAGTGATGGTTTGTTCTTTTATAAGGTAATCTGTGAGGACTATCCATGGGCGTCTCTGGCGGGGGACGAGGGGACGCGTCCTTCCCAATATTTTGAAGTACAAAATATTCAATATGTTATTCTAATTTAATTTATTTATTAACGACAGAATAACATATAAATAATAATAATTATATTTATTTGGGATATAATATTTAGGCTGCGAAACGATTATAACAGAGTTCTTGATATATCTTAGGGGTCCGTGAAGGTAAGCAGAAAGATAACAAATGGAATCGAAGATAAACAAATTGGGCTAGGTAGCACCATTTAAATCACTTTCTTTGATGCCCCCCTCCCCTAAATTTTACATGTCAGAGACGCCAGTGGGACTATCCCACGAGAATCCTAAAAAGCGGCCAGCATGACCTTCTCCCGTGACTTTTGCACATTTGCATTTTTGGGAGGGGGCAATCGGTATGCTTCCAGTACATGCTCATGGTATCAGTCTCCGAATCATACTGATATATCCACGTTCCATCCATGGTCACCAGACGCCCGAAAAATTCCCCTTTACCCTCTTCTAATAGCGTCAACATATGTTGGGAAAGATCACACAGTTCTTGCTTCTGAAAAAGTGACAGCAAACGAGAAACCCAGTGCACAGATACCTGAGACATGTGAAATTCGTCATGAATAATTTTCCACACACTACCATAACAGATCAGCCTCATTCCTAATTGTTTGGATGGTTACACGTCTATCTTCGAGGATTCAACATTCCACTTTTTTTCACAGTGGCCGCATCGTTCGTCAGGAGTGGTTTTCCAGGTCTTGGGTAGTCTGTGAGGGACAAATGACTAGTTTGGAATTTTCTTTTCCACTTTACAATGATGTCATAAGATGGGCGATCATCGCCATACATTCTTCATCTCATCATGAATTTGTCTGGTATTATTACCCTTCAAATGCAGGAACTTTATCACACTGCGAACCTCAATCTTACTATCTTGCACTTTGGTCACTTTTGGCACACACACTGTAAAAGAAACTATAACAATCATTAGGAGCTAATTTCCTTAACGTCATGCACATAAGAACCAAACATAATACTGATCTAAATTTCATCATCATATCTTAATAACTTCCTGGTTATAACTAAAACTTTACGATACCCCCTCGTATAATTACTACTGTGATTAGTACAACAAAGTATAATATATTTATCAGTATAATAGAATTAAGGATATGTTCAAAATGAGATGCAATAACTATAGAATAATAAAATAATTACATTACAGAATGAAATATTATATATGCAATCCTATATAAACCTAAGTATTGAATAAATAGCTTTAAGTGCATTGATATGAACTAATGTATACAGAAGCAAAGCTTAATAGGGCGGAGGAATGGGTACAGCTATAGTGCGTCCAGTAAGAGAACGTCTCTGACAGCTCGCAGTGACATTGCCACTACTCGCGTGTCAAGGTTATTTTCGGTGCAACTGTAGTGGCAATTTAATTAATGGTATAAGACAGAGTGATCGTGGTTGGTAATACTGGTATCAAAGTAGAGGCTGCAATGTCCTACCGCATGTGGTAAGAAACGTCAGAGACCATCTCTTGTTGGCCGTGCTATGGATTAGGATCTTCGATTTATAGGCCATGAACATTTTTCGTTATACAGGGTGAGCACCAGAATAGTCCTTAATTTGAAAAAGGCGTAACTTCAATACCAAAAGTACTATTCTGCTCAAACTTTTGCAGTAGTTACATAAACCCAAGAAGTTTTCGTTGGTGTTGGAATTACAAGCATGCGACTTGCACGTTATCTGTTATGCAGGAACCATCGAGACGATAATCCAGCTCCAGCCCAATCTTGTGAAGTGTAACCGATCTAATGGAGTTTATAGCTGTACTGATGCGTTTCTGAATATTATTGAGAGTCTGGATAGTGTAGGAACATTGTTCAGGTCTACCAGATCTTGAGAAACGCATTAGTGCAGCTATAAACTTCATTACATCGGTTACGCTTCACAAAATTAGGATGGAACTGGATTATCATCTCGATGGATCCCGTGTAATAGATAATACGCATATTACGTGTTCGTAATTCCAATCAACGTCGCTAAAAACATTTTGATTTTATGTAACTACTACGAAAATGAGCAGAATAGGACTTTTGGTATTAAAATTCCTTTTCAAATCAGGGACTGCTTTTATGCTCACCCTGTATACCTCGCATCTCTGAAGTTTTCTTTTAATAAAACAGCTTTACCGATGGAAGCTTCATGGGGCCATTAAAATTGTATTTTATTTATATTACAGTAAATAGTTAAAATGGCCTTCTTCGTACAGGAAAAATTCATTTGTAAAAAGTACTTGAACCTTCTTTTTCCCCTAGGGTACACATTTCAATGAAATAGCACTGATTGTGGTCCAGTTGTCCTCACTTTGTCCACAACACTTTCTACTCGAACTCGCCTGTACAAGGTCCCAACTATATGGACTTTCTTAGTTAATAATCTTATAGTTGCGGATTTTAAAGGAAAATCGTAATTGTGGTTGGTCATAATATCCTAGAATTAGAATTTAAATGTGTTTCTTCTTCTTTATTAACCTTGTCAGGTTTACAGTTATGCGCTGGCTATGGAGCCCTGTGAGCTATAAAAGTATAATTGTAATCAAGCAAAATTGTTTTTAATCAAATTGAAATGGTACAGACATATGTGTGAATTGCCAATTATAATACATTAAATGAAATAAATTAAATTGTTTTTATAATCAGAATGTAAAGCCATATAATGCAAATTCGAGATAGATCCGCCATTTGCAATGTATAGTCATCATTATGTTATTTGAGTCATCTTCGTTGTGTTTATAAATTGTCTTATAATTAAAATTGCTCGTTATAAATTGTATAATATTTGACATATTTTCATTATTCTTATATATCAGTATTGATGTAAATCTCAGATTGTTTTGATTGGAAATTTGTTTTTAGAACTTATGATAGATTGTCACTTGTTTTCCATATCATGTTTTTTAATGTAAAAATTTATATTTTTCTTCTAAAAGTTACTATTTTTTGATCTTCTGCTCTATATTGATTTAGCTGTAATATCGACCTAATATCATAATTAAAGAACCACAAAATACTTGTAAATCAGAAAAAAAAAAAAAAAAACTTGCACACTGTAGATTCACTTTATGTCACATTCACACTGTCCATATTGACTCTCCTTATATGTGTTTAGAAAGAAAAATAAAATTTGTTGCTATGCAGCTCAAATAATAATAAAAAAGTGAAACCATTGTCGTTAAAGTTGAACTCATATTTTAGTACTGTAATGCCGTTGTTGGGAACGTTTTCTTCCTCTAGGGAGCCTTCTCGAAAAAAAAAAAAAAAAAAAAAAAAAACTAACGTAATAAAAAATTAAGTTGGGTCATGGTCTACTCATGCACTAAAAATAAACAAAATAGATGCAGTAGCCTCAGAGAAAGTTGGCCACCAACATCGTTACATTCATTCTTAACCAACTTCAAAAAAGGAGGGCATATGTGTATTGTGTGTCGTGTGTATGTTCACTCATAACTTCGGCATAAGAGAGCCAATTTTCATGATTCTTTTTTTGTTTGAAAGAGCATACTTTTCCTGCAGTCTTTCATAAAGTTAATCAGGGTGTAACCATAGTCCCGGAGCGAGATCATGAAACTTCTCAATGGCTGACAGTATTCATACCATAATTCTGTGTAGGTTGACGCATAAACTCAACAAATGTGCAGTGATTTTGGTGAATGTTTCTTTTTGTTTGAAAGAATACTCTTTCTTCGTGGTCACGTGTAAACTTCATAAGGATCTGACGAGTCTTTGGAGCTACAGGGTGACCGTAAATTCACACAACCCGAACTTGTGGGCATCAGAACTTTTGAACCATAACTGCGAATGAAATGAAACTCACACCCAGAGAAGACCTGTCCTTTCAGATATTATTCAGAGACTTCAGACTCCAGAGATGTGATGAAAAGTATTTATGCCCCATGTTAAATTGAAACTCTTAATCCATGGTAGCAATATCCACTCCTGCTCCCTCTTAACCTTCTTGTTAGAAAACACTGTTATTTACACAAAACTATTTAAATTTCTAAGAATAATCATTTTTCCCTTTTTCTGTCTTTTCAAGGTCAATTTATTTGCTGTAGCATCAATTCTGGCGGAATTCTTACCTGGAGGTGGAGTGATACCGTCCTGGAGATTCGATTGTTACCGCTTACTGGATCATCACGTTGGATTTGGATTGTTTGTTCTAATTTGCGAGATTGCATTTATTATTTACACGCTATATTATACATACAGAGAAGCCAAATTGATATGCAAGCTACGACATTCATATTTCTTAACTTACTGGGGCTATGCGGAGTTGGCAATCATTTTAATATCTTACATTGCAGTTGGTTTATATATTTATAAAATTTTTATCGTGAAGAAAATAACAGATACATTTGCCAAAACCTATGGTAATGGTTATGTTAACCTTCAGTACGCAGGTTTAATTGATGATCTTCTTGGGTATATGTTCGCTGTTTTGTTGTTTATTTCCATAATTAAATTTACTAAGCTGCTACGATTTAATAAGAGAATGGGAACGTTAGGTAAAACTATACGGCGTTGCTGGGATGATCTTTCGGGGTTTATGGTTGTTTTCTTTGTAGTCTTTCTAGGTTTCGTTCAGTTGTTCTATTTCGTTCTGGGGCCATTTCTCAGAGGTTACAGTACGATGTTGAAGAGCCTGGAGACTTGTTTTTCAACTGTTTTGGGAAGTTTTGACTTCATTAGCCTCAGGAAGACTTCGACAGCAGCGGCTGTGGATTTCTTTATCTTCACGCTCGTTACTTCGATTCTGCTTGTAAATTTGATGCTTACTGTCATCATGCAAGCTTTTAGCCAGGTAAATAGTATGTTATTTGTTACTTTGTTAGTTACTATTAGTTACTTTATATGGATGGTCATATGCCAGAGTAGTCTATCTACCTTTTTCACCAATTTTAAGTTAATGAATGCTTGTTATATAAAAAATGCGCTTTTTCTTATGCCAGAATGAGCCAGGCAATATCAGCATTAATTTCAAAATAAAAGGGCCACTGGCTGTTCCTGGCATAAGAAAAGGCGCATTTTTTTATGTGACAAGCATTCATTAACTCAAAATTGGTGAAAAAGTTAGATAGACTACTCCAGCATATGCCCATCCAACATCATAGTTTAAGATTACTTGTTATTTGTATTCGGTGCCAAGATGCATTAATACTTACAACCAGTGGCGTATTTACGATTTTCTTTCGGGGGGGGGGGGGCTTTGCTAACTTTCGGGGAGGGCTTTGCCTGAAAATGTGAAAATTCTGCAAGATATTTCATATACTTTACTATAGTAAGTAAGATTTCGGGGGGGGGCTTAAGCCCGGAAGCCCCCCCCCCCTAAATACGCCACTGCTTACAACGTAGTTCATCTGGTGCAATTTTTCTTCAATCTTATGTATGTTCCGTCTTTCTTCCAAACGACACTAAACAAAACTGTTTCCTTTCACTATTCAAAATATAAATTATTCTCTGCTTCCTCTCACTTCCAAACAATAAAAAAAGACTATTAAACATGATTATTATGACTATTAACATGATTATGATTATTAAACATGACTAACTTAAATTTACTTAATAATAAACAATTACATATAAACATGTAGTTCAAGCAATTGTACTCAACCATGACGCAAAACGTACGATGGAGAGTTAAATCTACCATTAGAATATGCTAATTAACATGTCATAAATTTCGTTATCTTGAATTCTAAAAAATAAACACATATTTAGAAAGGGCGGTTGTGGGTGGGTGATATATCGTAAAATTACTTAATCTACTTCATATTCAGTATTTGAAATTTTTACAAAAGCGCAAGCCTCACAGCATCTCCACCACGTCATTTTTTTCCCCACTAAAAATTAGTGTTAAATGTAGCTAGATAATTTGATAGAGCTTTTTGGGTAATTTAGATTGAACCTGTTAGTATCTGTAATTAACAGCCTATTTTAATGCAGTTATAATGTGCAAGGAAGAGGTTTTAATATTTAGAGATGTTTCACTATTGTTTGTTTATTGGCTAAATAGAATTGTGATAAAATGAAAACAAATTATTGAGCTATTAAATGTATATTTATAATAAATTAAATTGAGTGTGTATAATGTGTTGTTTGCGTAGAATGTTTGTGAGATATTATTATAGGTGTGAGTGTTAGACTTTAGAATATTGTAGGTAAATTTTTGGTTGATAGGCACATATTTTTATGCTGTGTAAATTTTTTGAGAGTGGAAATAATGTATTTTGTTTTAGCGTTTTATTAGAGTAATAAACTTTGAATTTTGTTATAATGAAGAACACAGTGAATGTACAAATTTTTAAAACGACGTTTATTATTGAATCGATTTTTATTACTCTATTATTTAGAAAGTAAATTGAAGATCATATACTACTGGAAATCGTTGAATTGTAGTAATAAGGTTTTCATAATTAGTTTTAAAATTTTACACGTTCTTTTAAGATTTTTGATGAAATTTTGATCAACCAAAAATCTTCCTGACATGATTTGTATTGACATTACATTAAAATGAAATATTTTTTTAACATGTTTGATGATTGTGTTATTGTTTACAAACAAATTATATAATGTTTTACAATAACATAACAAAATAGTTTACAACATTGGCTTATAATATTAGATTTATACAACGTGTATGTTTGTTTATTTGTCTGCATTTGCTTATAACATACAGATACAACAACAGAAATGAGAATAAGAAGATTGAAAAATAAAGCTAAAACTTGATTTTTGTAGAATGTTGTTTATTGATAATTAAAACCTGAAGACTATAGCTTCACATTATACTTGTCTGGTAACACTAAACATAGTCAAAGGTTAGAAAAAGAAGGCAAAAAGTAAATTAGCTTACAACTCATACAATTTGGACTAGTCCCCTACTTGGTTGAGTGATCTGTCTTCTTAGTCCTCTGCGCTATCCATTCTCTGTTGTGAATTATTAAAATTATAACTGTCTGTCATTGCTTGCCTCCCAAAAAATATAACTCGTTAACTTAGGTCTTTTCAAAATTTAAAGTTTATCAAGAACAATGCGAAGTCCTGAGGAAAATCACATTGGTAACAATTTAAATTTACCTCCAAGAACCGCCTTTACATGAAGGTTTCTAGTGTTAATTTGACATCATAAGGGCCTATCCGATTTGCCATGAGATTGTGTCACGTGATCAGGTTAAATTTACTGTGCGTGGTAAATCGAGCCTGGAGATTCCAAATCCAGATGTGAGATATTTCAAGCACATAATCTCTGTTGGGGCGCTTTGGGTAGTTCGTAGAAGATGCATATACTACTTTATCATTATTATTGATTTTACTCAGACAACTTGACTTTTTGACAATGTATTATCCATATTTACCTTCGTGCTATACACCGTTTCTCAGCTCTTCATTATGTCTTTGCAATAAGTTTTCAATTAGCCATCTCCTTATTATAGTTTTTGAGATATGTGGACGACTACATTTTTTTTTCATTAATCGTTCATTGACTTTAGTGTTCCTGCTTCGTGCTTTTTTTGCATTATGTTCCATCCATTTTAGGACAATTTGCTTTTGGAATACAGAATCTATATAGTCTCTTCTACATTTGAGCTGAATTTTAGCGATCTCCCTCTTTTGATTTTTGAGATAAGTGAAGGAATTATTTATCTTTCGTTGATTTTCCATCGGCATTAATGTTCATGTTTCGTGCTTTTTTTTTTTTTGACTATGCTCCATTTATTTTTGGACAATTTGCTTTTGTAATATTAAATTTGCATAGGGTCTTTTATATTTAAGCTTAATTTCAGCCATCTCCCTAGTTTGTTTGTTGAGATAAGTGTAGAAATTTGTTTTTCATTGATTTTCCATTGACACCAGAGCTTTTTTGTTTTTTAACTATGTACCATCCGTTTTAATAAATTTGCTTTTGAAATATAGAAACCCCATAGTCTCCTCTACATTTGAGCTGAATTGCAGTCATTTCTTCCAACGTCTGTTCACATCATTGCAACTGGGTAGGCCCTCTGTTTCCTCTACGAGCAATAATTAAAAAAAATGTTTTATTTCTTTATTTTAGGTGAAAGCTGAGTTAGCTAAAGAAAAGAATGAGTATGAAATATTGGAGTTCATTGTTAGTAAACTGAAGACTTTTCTGGGCATAAATACACGAAACACTGTCGTTCCTGAGAAGACAACTTTTGCCGAAAAGGAGAGAGCTATACATGATGAACAGATCAGAGACCTGCCGCATAAAGTGGATCAGTTTCTTGAATATATAAACAAAATGTATTTTGACGGGAAGTTGGATATGCATAGTAAAGAGAAACTGAAATCCACGTATCAAGAGAATGATAAGAAACTATCTGAAAAGAAAAAAATAATTTAAGATTGTTTCACTTAAAGAGCACCTTATAACAACATAAAGATTGTAGTTAAGTTGAAGTACACTTTGTATGTAACAGGTAGCAGGGCTGAAATATAATTGAAGGTTGTAAAATAGGAATCAAGACAGTAGAGTCCCTAAAACTCGGCTCTCAATAACTCGGCTCTCAAACACTCGTACTTATTCTTTTTTAACCCCATTCCCGATAACCCACCATATTTACCAACTCGGCCACCTTTCTATCCACATTAGACTGAGTTTTCGGGACTCTACTGTACCTTTAAAATGTTGTCTATTAACTAGAATAGAAAATTACTTTCTTGTGTAAAGATTTATATTGTTAACTCTGGTATATTTTACAATGTATTTTCTGATGCAAGCGTGTCTAACAGATACCGTATTTATCTGATTGTAAGACGATTTTCATTTTTACTTTTCCTTGGTTTAAGAGAGCCTTTTCGCAAAAGATTGGAATAATTAACACGGCCGGTAAAATAGACGACACTCTTCATTGATGAAACAGCAAAAGAAGAAAGGTCCGAAAATTATCACCAGAGTCCTCCACAAGTAAGTTTTCGATATCATGTAAACTCGATTACTTACCAGTCAGTGGATCTTAATTATAGTTTTTATCAAAAACGAAATGTGAATTTTATGTTGCTCATTTTTGAATTTAGCAGATATTGTAAGTATTCATAATAAAAAAGAAATAACTTTATATATAAAAGTGACGATGACTTCGAATCATTCGATGGTGATGATTAATTAAAAATTAAGCGGCAGAAAACTTATTCCTTATGTATTGTATGTTTCAATAATAAATCTCATTTTTTTAAAAATTTGTTTTTGATTTCCTAAGGGTGGCTTATAACCAATTAAATACGGTATTTCCGAAGTTAGAAAAAAGCTACAATATTACCATTCGGATTTTGTAACAATTCAGAATGTGAATTTTGAAACAACTGTAACATGTTTATGTAGCTGAAAACAACTGCATTTGACAGACTTATGTTATTGTTTATATATTGACTTAATGTAATTCATTTATTTAAGAATAAATAGGTGAAAAACTTCAATTGTCATTAATTTATTGTAGTTCACTTTGTTCATTTTGTTATTATCTGACGAGAATGGACACCTTTACATGTTTGTATTAATAATTATACAAGGTGATTCAAAACAACACCGACAACGTTTGGGAGGTGATTCCTGACATCAAGATAAGACAAAAAGTATAGACCAACTGGAGTGCACAAATGCTTCCTTTTGGAGTTATAGGCTGCCGAAAGTATGAGAAAATCAACTTTAAAGGTCCATAGCTCCAATACTATAAGACCTACTGTAGTCGGATCAAGACTTCACTTAGGAAATAATATGTGGGCTATCCAAATATACATGTTTCAGATTCCTAAGGTACTCACGAAACAAATTTTATAAAGGTTTGGCTATGTGTGTATAATTTTAAGTACTCACGAAGTACTTCTATAAAAATTGTTGTGGAAGTACCGCAGGATTCTGAAACTTGGGTATTTGGATGGGGCACATACTAGTTTCTAAGTGAAGTCTTGATCCGATTACGATAGGTCCCATAGTATTGAAGCTATAGACCTTTAAAGTTGATTTTTTCATGTTTTCGGCAGCCTATAACTCCAAAAGGAAGCATTTGTGCAACCAGGTTGGTCTATACTTTTCGTCTTTTCTTGGTGTCAGAAATCGCCTCCCAAACATTGTCGGTGTTGTTTTGAAACACCCTGTATAACGTGATATGTGTGATTCTATTGTAATAATTTTGTAGTGAATAATATAAAGAATAGTTGAGATAAAATATGCTGTAGACTACATACGTTAACTAGTGTCTTTATTAGTATACTAAAATTGTTCATGTAGTTTGCTTTTATTTGAGTACAAGTTTTATTCGAAATATATAATTTATTCCATTTAAATTTTAATTCTTCTTACAAATAACATCGTTATATGATTCATTTAATCGTATACTTATAAAGGAGCTTTTGATTTTATATTCGTGCTGCACTGTAAGGATAAATATGAATTCCAGTAGACAAAAGAAAACAAAGAGAATAGACGATAAGATAGAGAAAATTAGTTGGGCATTTATTGTCACTCCAGATACTTAAACAATTGACTCAAATTAATATATATATATATATATATATATATATATATATATATGATGGTAGGTAAATCCACCAAAAATCTTTGGGAGACAGTTCCTTATACGAGATGAAAGAAAAAAGTTCTAATAAACATGGATCGAAAAACGTCTCCTTTCAGAGTTATGAACTACCAAAAATTCGAAATATCACGTTTCAAAATTCCCTGGCTTAGAAACTATAGGGCCTATTACAAGCGGTTTAAGGAATTACACAGAAACTGGTATACGTTCTATGTATGTATCCATGTTTCAGAATTTACCGGTACCAGCGAAATGAACACACCACTAGTACTTAAAGGAATATAGATATACTTCAACTTCCTTTTTACAGTTCATTTCACCGATAACGGAAGATGGTAAAACATGGATATTTAGATAGAGAACATATGTGCAATTCCTTAAACCGCTTGGGATAGGTCCTATATTTTCTAAGTTAGAGAGTTTTGAAGTTCATTTTTTCACGTTTTCGTCACCCTATAAGTAGGAAACTATGCACTTCCGACCACAGGTCCATATGAACATTTTTTTCTTATTTTGATATGAGGAATCTTTCCAAAATATTGTAATATTTTTTGTAATACCCTGTAGAAGATTCAAGCCTTCCTTCCTATATACAAAACGTGTTCAATGTGAGGATTCCCTTAAGTTGGGGGCGGGTCAAAATTCGGTTTATCAATTCTTAACTACAAATACGGAAACACATGTTTTTTTCTTTTTTTCTTGTTTTTTTTAGTTCCAAATGAGGAAAGGAAATATTGTAATTCCAATTCTACAGGGTGTTTCAAAACAACACTAACAACGTTTGAGAGGTGATTCCTGACACCAAAATAAGACGAAAAGTATAGACCAACCTGGGTGCATAAATGCTTCTTTTCGGAGTTATAGGCTGCCAAAAACATGAAAAAATGAACTGTAAAGGTCCATAGCTCCAAAACTATGGGACCTACCTAAGTCGGATCAAGATTTCACTGAGATACTAGTATGTACTCTATCCAAAAATATATGTTTCAGAATCCTAAGGTAATCACGCAACAATTTTTGCACAGGCAGTTTGGTTACGGACATATAACCTGAAGTACTTACTAACTACTTCTATAAAAATTGTTGCGGAAGTACTACAGGATTCTGAACCATACATTTTTAGATGGAGCACATATTAGTTCCTTAGTAAAGTCTTGACCCGACTATGATAGGACCCATAGTTTTGGAGCTATGGACCTTTAAAGTTCATTTCTTCACGTTTTCGGCACCTTATAAGTACGAAACTATGCACTTCCGACCACAGGTCCATATGAACTTTGTTTCTTATTTTGATGAGAGGAATCTATTCCAAAAATATCGTGACATATTTTGTAACACCCTGTATTTACTTCTGTACACCAAAAAAGTCAGAAAAAAATCATCCTTATTCTGTTGGTTTACAGGATGGTAATTCTAATATAGTGTTATCAAACTTTATAGTGATACACCTACTCCTATTCCATCAAAAATTAAATCTTAGGGTAACATCATTTCCTCCATGTACTCTATTATATTTGTTGTATGACTTCGTTTGTGTGTAGGGGGCGCGGTGGCTCAGTGGTAGAGCGTTCACCTCCGGTGCTTGGGGTCCCTGGTTCGATCCCAGCTCGCGCCGTGTGGATTTTGTGGTTGACAAACACCGTGCTCGTGGGTTTTCTCGGGGTTCTCCCGTTTCCTCCCACTTTCTTCATTCCACCATTTTCACTCATTTCTCATTATCACCGTCTCCTTTAGCCTAACCGGCATAACCGTGGGACGTAAAACTTAAAGATTTCATTTCATTTCGTTTGTGTGTAGTCCAATCTTACTCACATAAACAATAACTAGAATATTATCCTAACCAAAGTCCTTTTTGCTGGGCATAATCAGAGTGCCTTACATAGATTTCAATATACAAATTTGTATTCATCGAATCAGTCATTATAAAGTAAAAGAAGATTCAAATGATGCTAATCTTCATTCGATCAACTGATAAAGAAAGAAAGATATAACAAAACTCAGCAACCACAATACATTTTCTGAACGCTGTATAAAAGTATATCAAGAGTGTACAGGTATTGGTACATAAAGTTATCAAAAAAAGATTGAAATCATGGGAAAGCAAAGTTTTCACAAGATCAACATCTTCTTGTAACTAATATTATTTAAAATATGTATGGTATTTAGCAAGAAATACAAGCAAAACGCTAGTACTCAACCGCAAAACACCGAAGTGTTATTCTAGGAAACTCTTTCGGAAAACTCTATTCCATCTTCAGCCTAGACAGAGTTCGAGGAGGACTTTAAAACATAGCGGAGAGATGTGGACAGGTAAAAAAAAAATGGTTAAAAGGATTTAAAAAAAATGCGAAACATAAATCTCCTTGTCGGAAATGAACTAATATTAATCATAATAACACTTTGCTTACAACACTTTGGATGTTACTGTGAGTACTAGCCTTTTGCTTATATTTCTTTCTAAATATTATCACCGCTCGCAATATTGTGATACGTATAGAATTGTTTAAAAATTAGACCACCGGCCTATGTTTTAAATGCGTTTTACTCAGAACCATATAAGTTTATTTTCTGAACGGTACTTACAAAAAAAAAAAAAAAAAAAAAATGAACGAGTTCGTTTATTTTATTAACGGTACTTACAAAAAAAAGTTTGAAAGAGTTCGTTTAGTACAATTCTTCTCTAAATATGAGTACATAACTTTTCAGTGAAGTGAATGCACATATCTTTTAGCGAAGCAGTCGCCGTGCAACGGGGTCCGTACAGACAGATGGAGAATGCATACATATTATTTCCCATCTGTGGAAATCTTCGTTGAGGGACAACCACTCTGTTCCCATTTGTACGTCATTCTATTTGTCGAGTGTGACTTTCTGTGTAATCTTTAGATCCGACAGCGTTATCTTTCCGTGTTCGTGAAATATTCGGTATTATATAAACACTTTGGCCACGTTTTCAACGCCTCTCACGTGAAAACGGTTCCGTTTTCGCACTATGTTCATTTTTGGCTTAATTTCATGTCCACTATCACACCTCCAACTTATCAGTGTATTATCTTACCATTCTGTGAATTTATATCGTATTTACTTGGATATTTTTTCCCTTTTTAAAATAATTTTGCTACATGAGAGTAGAGAAAGAAAAATTACACGGGAAGTCTATTTCAAAAGGGAGGCGCTAAAGGAAGAGCTTAGAAAATAAAAAACAACGACTTTGTGAATACCACCATATATGGTAAGTACTACCCTAATATTATTTATTTAAAGAAAATATACAGATTGGTATATGGTAATTGTCTCTCTTTTTGCATTACTATCTCTTCAAGGTTGCCTTAAACCTGGAAGAGATAGTAATATATATATATCTCCAAAATACAGACATTGCAAAACCATGCTCAGGAATTCTATCATTGTACTTACAGCAATTCCTGAATTTTTAAAGTTCCAAGCTTTCGACTCTCCCCAGGAGTCTTGGTCACGGAGGTTAAAAACAGGACGAAAAAGAATAGAAACATCAAGGAATAAAAATGGAACGCACTTACCAAGGGAAGAACTGTGTTGCACTAAAAACTCGTTGTCAAGTGCGTCAACGATCTCCAGATGAGATTTTCATAGCATTGGCACGACAATAAAAATAACATGAGTTGGCAACCTTCCAACAAAGAACAGGAAAGGCGCACAAATTGACTCTGCCATATTTTAGTTCGAATCCACTTCGTTTGGGGATCGCTGACGCACTTGACTTTTTTTTTTTTTTTTAACAATACAGTTCTTCTCTTGGTAACGTCCGTTCCTTTTTATTCCTTGATCTTTCTATTCTTTTTTCTTCCTGTTTTTATCCTTTGTGAGCAAGAGTCCAGAGGAGAGTCGAAACCTTGGAACTCTAAAAATTCAGAAATTACAGAAATCTGTAAGTAGAATATCCAAAATAATTTGCTAAAGAACTAAGGAATAAATACGTGAGTAAGTACAGCGCAGTTTCGTATTTGATAATCATAGGCTTCACTGTTATGAGCAATCTATGGCCTCTTTATATACGAATATAATCATGGGATAGCTGGGACAACAAAATGCTTCGTTCATCAGCACTTGAACCTTTGCTCTAACTTGAATTCATAGACATTTTCCTAAAATGCACTCACAGTCAACCAATCGTAATCAAATTAACCTGTTCGTTTTCCAACTATACTGTAACCTCTCCTGATGTGAACGTCAGCCACCCAAAAAAAAAAAAAAAAAAAAAAAAATACTTTTTGTAGTATTTTCACATTGTCCACGGTTTTTCTCCGTACAATGCAATATTCAACATGTGAGTCCTTTTTGTAACTTTTCATTCAATGATTTACATTAGAATCACAAACATCTTAAAGATATTTCACCATTTCTTACATTACTTTCTATTTATCGTATACTTTTCATTTCATCGTTAATAATACTACCTAGGATTGAAAACTGGTACTAGGATTCATTTCGAAATTCATTAAAATCACATTTGATGAAATTCAAGCGACTGGCCTCTGGCACTTACGACATGTACAGTTTTATGTAACAACTTACCTAAATCCAACAATATCGATACTTATTATTGCATATGTCACTTGTTTATTTTCTGATTTATTCTTTTACTTGTATTTTTTTTTTATTTTTTTTTATTTATTTATTTTTTTTTTTTTTTTTGTTCCTTTTGATGTGTAATGTTTAATATTGTATTCTTTTGACAAGGGTTAGATGGTAGAGCAGCCATGGCTGAACCTCGCCCGCTTCAATAAAGACATTTTCATTTCATTCATTTCATTACTATTTTTGTTTAGATTTCTCAATGTCACAGCTTTAATCATCCCAGCTATCAAAGTTTTCATTCTTTTTCATATTTGCGTCATCTTAAATTATTTTCACAGCTTTATCTTCTCTAAACATTATGTCAATATTTGATTCAGAGCCTGCAACAACAGCCATATTATCTGAAAAGGAAACCTGCTAGTCTTTCTAGTTTCTATGAAGTTAACCTTTCTCTAATCTAACTCTACTGAATTATTCTTCTACACAATGTCACTGGAAGGCAAAATATTTGTCGAACATCTCCATCAATTTCACTATCTTACATCGTTTCTTATATTTCAACTTTTAATGGTTGTTGCATATATAAGTTTCTTCTGAGTTTGGTATTTCATTTCATCTCAAAAATCTTTCAGTTTATCTAGTTTAAGAGGTTATTAACTTTTTCTCAATTGACGAATACTACATATATTTTCTTCCCTTTGTTTCAAAAGCTTTTACCTACTTTATTCAGTGGAAGCTAGTTGCATTGCCTATTGTGTGTTCTTAAACACGTTTGTGCTAGTAGTTTTTGTATATTTTATTTCATTTTCATAGAATGAAATTATAACTCACTGGAGGAAGCTTAGGACGACTCTCTCTCGTCATTTGATTTATAATTCTTAATATTTATATTTTCCATCCTTTCGTGTATTCTTAATAAACGTAGTAGGTATGTTATCTACCTTTACGTTCTTCATTCAATATATGTTCTTGAACTTGTTCCTTAGTATCGCAATTTCTTTTCGTTCTTGTTGACTTCGTTTTCTTGTTTAACGCTCAAAATTACAACAGTATGTTGTATATTTTACTTGTAACAATTGTTATTTTTACTTGTAATTTTGGGCCATGATGTATTTTAAATATATACTAGGTAGATTCTGCTAATAGAAGAAAAGAAAGACAAAGAAATAATATATTTATAATGTTAATATATAAAAAATATTCAAATGTTTTTATGTAATATAAATTTTGATATCGTCGTCATGACAACAGAAAATTAAATAGAATTATTCAGTTAGTTAAGCAGACATCTTAGAAATTTGTGTACAAAGTGAACTGCGTACGCTTCTCCAGTATAATTAAACAAAGAGTGCGAAAAGGTAAATTGTGTGTTTAATGGCTCAATATTAATGTTTAAGAACCAGTCGATATCGTTATAAAATACACAGTTCATTCTTGCTGTCGTACATCTCAAGGTATCCTGTCCATCTACTTGAACCTGTGTTTCGCTTATTAAAGACTCTTTTCTATCTTTAGTTTCCTTATTGGCGCAGTAGTTTCTACCTTTCTCTTTTGCCATTTACCTCCATATACATGATTCACATTTCTCTATCCTTTAAAATTCCTCCTGTCACCTTTGTGTTTATTGTGTATTTCCATGTCTTTCTCAACTTCATTTCTGAATTCGTTGTTCACTTTCTATATATTGTTGTACACTCTTCGAAGCAATCTTTTCTCCCATACTTTTCTTTCCCTAGATTTCCAAAGTTTATTGTTCTTGTTGTATAACACAGGCTTCTTAGCTGTGCTACTTTCATGATACTATAGCTTGTCTCGCAAAGTTCGAAGTCCTCAGCTACTACTACTTCTCAACTCATTTATTTTTCTTCGAAATTTTAAACGAATCTGTTTCTACTCTCCAGTCACTAAACTTTCCAGCACCTACCTTTCTTCCTGACTATATTTTTCTGTGCGATTCAACTTCAGTCAGCAAAAGATGGTGATCTGTCAACCTTTTCGGTTTTTTTTTTTTTTTTTTTCCTTACCATTTGCATTCATCAAAATTTTCTACCATACTAGTAAATCACAAGCTATAAATGTTGAAATTTTCATAGTCAAAAGTCATGTCTTGGCACAGAAGTTGTTTACTTTAATACTATCCATTTATTGTAGTCTTTCTTTTCATCTCTTGTTTTACTTCCATCATACCACGGCATTTAGAGGGCAACCTCACAATGCAGGTCTAATACTATTGCTTAACAGATATAACACCCACTTGTATATCCTATTTCTTTATTTCTTCTATATAAGCACTTTTAGCCTTCATCCATTTGATCTCCTGTCCCCCACTAGAGATGTCTGTGGTTTATCACAACAGTACATTTCGAGTATCCTCAAAATAATTCTCCCAGACTCTTACATTTCCCTCGAAAAAGGATGTTACAACCCTATCCTCGAACCGCTCCTCGTCCAAACAATCGATATTACTCAAATTCACTAATATCTTTTTTTTTTTTTTTAATTATTTTCTCCGTTAACTTGCATTAATACTTTTTACTTCTTCTTTTCTATATTATATGAAAAAAATTCTCATTTATTATTTCATTTCTGTTTAGTTCATTAGTTTTAACTTCCTCCACTAAACTTTTACCTACTTTCAGCCTAGTAAAAATATCACGTGACCCTGCATTTCAACATAGCTCCCAGCTGCGCGTTTCAGTTACATTTTTTCCCTTAATTTTTCTTCTTTTTACTTTTCCTCTCTATCTGATGAAATGTCAAAAGCGCTTTTAGTATACTCTTTTTTAGTATGTGTCATTATATTCAACTTTTTCTGGTATATACCTGGACATACAGAGTTTTTTCGGAAAGTAGTAACACATTTACTGTTTTTTTTTTTTTTTTTTTAATATTCACAATTTTGACACTTCGACTTAATAGTTTTCAAAATATGCCCCTTCTGCATCAACATAGCGTTTCCATCGACTCTTTTAATCACTGAAGGCTCCCTGGAACGCAGAAACTGGAATGCTCTCCAGCTCTCTCATCACGGCCTCTTAAATGGCCTGGACGGAGCCGTGGGGCCATCCTTTCATGACCCTTTTCAGTCGGGGGAAGAGGAAGAAGTCTTCAGGAGCGACATCTGGGCTGTAGGGTGGTTGGGGAAGTTGTGTGATGCCATGTTTGGTCAGGAAATCCATGGCAGCAAAGGCGGTGTGGTTCGACGCATTGTCGTGATGAAGCTTCCATGATCCAGCGATTGGTGAACGGACACAAGCGACTCGTTTTCCTAATCTTTCAAATACTTCGACGTAGAATGCAGTATTTACAGTCTGACCAGGCGGTACAAGCTCTCTGTGAACCACTCCTTTGCAGTCAAAAAAGATGATCAACTTCAATTTCATTTTCGACTTGCTCATGTGGTCTTTTTCTCGGGTGGAATGAGGCAGATGTATACCATTCAGAACTTTGTCGCTTTGTCGCGTGTCACTCGCATTGTTAGCCAGTTTGACGCAAAACTTCACAGCGTAAAGCTGCTTTAGGAAACAATTCATTGTGGAGATGATAAGGCACCTTGAAAAGCGTTCACTTTAAAGTCGATCTACACTCCGTGAAGGCTTGGAGACGACTGGCGACTAATGCGCTTGTAGCTAAGACCCTCCCACCTCTCAACCAGCGCAGTAACATCCCCCTCCTTCACCACGTTTTAGCGGGAAAAATCAGTCCTACTACTTCTTGGACATATCTTGTATGGAAAATATTTAAGGATATGGATACAAGGATATTTTTAATAATTTGTGAACGTACTTTTTGTTTATTGCGTCTATTATTAATTGTACTATTTCGGTGTTCCCTGACACCTTCCCATTACCGTATATACTCGAATCTAAAACGCATCTCCCATTTCTAAATGTCGAAGGTTGTTCCAATTTGTTGTATTTAAATGAAATTAAATCTTTGAGTTTTACGTCACACGGTTATGCCGGCTAGGCTAAAGGTGACGGTGATGATGAATAATGAATGAAATGGTGGAATGAAGAAAGTGGGAGGAAACGGGAGAATCCCGAGAAAACCCACACGCACGGTGTTTGTCCACCACAAAGTTCACTTGGCGGGGGCTGGGATCGAACCCGGCACCCCAAGCACCAGAGGTGAACGCTCTACCACTGAGCCACCGCGGCCCCATTGTCGTATTTAATTCTAAGACTGGTCCTGCATGTTCAATGAAGCAACTCAGAATTTGACAATACAAATTAAACCATACGGGTTTATTTGTTCAAACTAAACATTTGAATGTCAAGATTAAAGAGAGAACAAAGGTATTGTCTCACAATCTTACAGTGTGAACAGAGGACATCCTTCTTAAGCACTTTCACTGTCTGAATACATTTTATTATCACTTTGTATGCGATTTGTATGCGATTCCAAGATGTATCTCCTATTTTATATCTGAAATTTTGGCAAAAAAAAAAGTCTTAGATTTGAGTATATACGATACATCTTGGCAACTCACGCGCAACCCATCTAGTCTTCATTCTAACGTTTAACATTGATTTAAGATTATAACAGCATCTTCACAAAATAAATGTTAGAAGTAAGCAAAATTTCTACAAGGTAGCACAAAATTACAAAAATCTTCATTGAAATTCTATGCATAAAGAATTCACAGCAATAACACTTTTAAAAGAAGAGGGTCTAGTGCAAGGAATATATATTATCATATTAACAAAATAGTGCAAGAGAAAATTCTGAGAAGTGAGATGCATTGCGCATAAGTTGTCCGGCTCTGCTGAGGAAGATAGCAGAGAACGCCGCAATAGTACAGTTAATATGAGACGCATAAAATAAAATAGTACGTTTACCTATTAAGTATACGAAACATATTTATTTAAAAAAAAATATATTAATAAAAATTCTCTATAAATGATTATATTTTATTGAAAACAAGTAAAAAATTATACATACACATAATCAACAGTACCATATTAATGAATACCGTACTCAATACCAAATTGTATATACATTATATATTTGCTCTTAAGTAAAACAAAGTTTAAAATTTTTCCGGCAACGAAGTTACGAGATATATATATAATACAAAACACAACGTAGAATTGTGACCCATTTATATCTAGTTTTACACAGGAAGTTCGTACGCATTTTTGGATCAAGTTATCTTCTTAATTAAAATATAATATGAAGTTTCAAGGAGCAAATTAGATATTTATTTCTCTTTTTCTACACATCCTTGGATTTTTTTTATGGCTATTTAGAAAGTAACTGGGTACAAACATTTTTTTTATTTACAACAAAGTCATGACTTTGACTTATTTGGTACACTGGGTATTTAACACACCATAATCATTTTGTTTCGCGAAATTAAAGGACGAAAATACTTCATAATTTTGTGACCTTTATCTTCAATACTCTTTGAGAGTTCAGTTTACTCATGGAAACATGGGAAATAATTATTTTCAAGATATTGGGTCCAATTTTCGCTCCGTGAGCACTGTCTGTGCTTAACAAGCCTTATCACTGCAAAATTAAAATACTGCTAATTTTACAGTAATTATGTGATATGTTCAAATAGATAAAAGATAATCGAAATATAGAACAAGAGCGCCTTAGACAACATTATTTTGCATGAGATACCGTTATCACGAGTCACCTAGTAGTTTTCCATTTGCATCCATTTAGAAGCACAACAATGCCGATTTTCTAAATGGCTGGAAATCGAATTCAGACAAATGAGTCGTGATAACGATACTTCGTGCAAAATAATATTGTCTAGCGAGCTCTTATTCAACTTTTCGATTATCTTTTATCTATTTGAATGGTTCAAACCCTGCTCCCGCCAACACCATGTGCGTGGGTTTTCACGGGGTTCTCCCGTTTCCTCCCACTTTCTTCATTCCACCATTTCATTCATCTCTCATCTTCACAGTCTCCTTTAGCCTAACCGGCATAACCGTGGGACGTAAAACTCAAAAATATCATTATCTATTTGAAGATTTCTCATAATTACTGTAAAATTAGCAGTATTTTAATTTCGCCTTGCTGGGCCTGTTTGCGTCGTGTCTGGGTCTAGCTGCGTCGTGTCTGGGCCTGCCTGCGTCGTGTCTACATTAACAATCACTACTCTTTCGTACTTTTATAGCAAAGGTGATAAAAAAAATAGTAAAGCTTAGGTCAATAGTCCAAAACTGGTAGCGCCAGCAGTTTTGAAACTATATTTACATCTTAGAATATCGTAATGTTACTTATGGTAAAGAGAAATAACTACTATCCATCACTAGAAAGGATCTAGAAAACAGATAATTTATTGTTCTGATTTCCTGATTTGTAAATAAACATATTTTGTTCATTATTAGTTTCTAAGTTACTGGAAGAAACTTAGTGATTTACGTATAGCATATTTCTCGATATAATTCTATCGATATGTTTCCGTTCTGAGATTGTTTTTGTATAATATTAAAGTTTTTTTTTAAAAAAAATGTATAACAATTTTTTAGGGTGAAGATCACATTTGCGAATTCAAAGACGTTCTTACGGCCTATATTTTACTTGCATCGTCTCTTTAGAATATGTAGCCATTAGATTTGTGTTACTGGTACATTCTTAGCTATTTCAAATTTTACTTTTGAAATATTAACAATATATTTACATAACTTTAACACATTACTCCTTCGATACACAACGTTTCTTATTACTCACCAAATATAATGTTAGTACAACCAACAAAATGACACTTCTTATTTCACTTATTCACAACAAACATTATCTATCCTAATAACACATCAATATACTTAACATTCATCCAATGTAACATTATCATTGTAAAAAATAACTTGTATTTTTTTTATCACTCACCAATATAACATTATTATGGCAAAATAAACAAAAATCACAATCTTTTATCATTTGCTTTACAGAACAGAACAAAATGATATATAACTTTTCAACACAATTTACTTTAAGAAACATTGTCATGACAGCAAACAAAACTTTCCATAGCATGACAGCAAACAAAACGTTCCATCTTCTTCACTCTTTTCATGTAAGTTTATAATGGCAAAACAATAACAACATAATTTGCCTTATAACCTCCTCTTTACATAATTGTATCGAGAAAGAACATTGTGTTCCTATATCTCGTTTAGTATACAACGGTACAACAAAATATTTAGCATTTAACGATTTATATTTGTCATAACACACTAAACCGCGCAAAATATTTGCGTTAAAGCATGATAATAGTTTGTTACCGTTGTTTCTATATAGATAATCTCGTAACGATCATAGAAAATCTGCTACTAATGTGAGCCATTTACGAGATTTGTTTTTCACATAATTTTTAACAAACAATTTGGAATGGAACATGAAAAATGCAATATAAATATTAGACTTTCGTTGAATTTTTGTGATGTAATATTTTTAAAAGAAGAAAAAAATGTGCACTCTTTATCAATAATTTGTGAACGAAATTGATTTACAATAATTAACATATTTGAAACAATAATAAATAAGCTTCAGAACATGGCCACCATATAATTAAGTTTGTTTGTATAATTTTCATAACATTTACGTGAAAATATCTTCGGATGAACTCTTAATTATGTACTAGTCACTTCAGTGGTGTCTCTCAACTTCGTACAATAGTTCAACACTGATAACTTCACTATTAACTCATTATGTAACAATAAATAGAGAGCTTAGTAACAAATTCACTTTCCTTTGTTTGTGGTACTCTTAAAGAAAATAACCTTTGTTCTCTTAGTCCTGAAATTAAAATCCGTTAAAAGTCATTTCGAAGTTTGTTTCTTGCTTAGTGATTCTCAGTTAGCACACGAAGTCACTGTCACCGTGACGGTTTCTGTCACTGTTTTGGTTGCTTCCGGTTGAATGAGGCTTCTGATTGTTGATATCAATCCAGCATATTCGGTCATAATCTCTGTTGGGAAAACAATAGTTTGACTCTTCTCAAGCCATTTGGTGTTCGTAGCTGGCAGCACTGCTGTAGCTTTATTGCTGTTATCTTCAATGACGTCACTTGAAGGTAAAAGAGCTGTTGCTGATTGGTCGTCAAAGCTTGATTGGATTTGGTTGTCGTTCTCAAGTGTTGGCATTGTTGTGTAGAACATGTTGATGGTTGCCGCGGGTTCTATGGCGCGCTTTTTGCGTTCTCCTTCGCCACTTCCTTCTTCAAAATCTTCTTCGCTTTCTTCTTCCACGCTTTCTGCTTCTTTGCTCGGTGCTGATACCTTTGGTGGCTGCGGCGACGGTGGAGGTGCTGCCACCTGTTGTGGCGGTGCTGCAAACGGTAAGAAGGGGAACAAAGTAGGCTGACTTACTAAACTGGAAGTTGTCATAGTTTGAGTGGTAGTAATAACCTCTGTTTCAGTATTAACAATAGTTGTTGTAATTTTCTTAACACCGAAAAGAAGAGGCAGTGTCTTGGACACTAATTTAGTAACTGTTGTGGTGATAACTGTTGAATAAGTGCTGGTCACGTAGGTGGGGGCGGCTGCAAAGAAAGGCTGTCGATGTGGTATTTGATTACTGATTGGGTCCTGGAGACCTGGAGGAGGATTCCCTGTGTCTGCAGGTGATGTTTTCCCGGCATAAGGCGCTGGTCCAAAAAGGCCCGTTCCACTTTGCATTGCCCGCCATAACAACTGGTACAAAAGAAGCTCCGTTAGTTGACAGGAACCTGGAACTGAAAAAGAAATTAGTAAATGTAAATCATAAGAATACCGTACTGAATCGTTACAATTAAATATTTAGACTAAAATTGATAGTAAATATACAATTGTATAATCAAAGAATTATTTGAATCTTTAACTGGTGAAAACAAAGAAAGAAGAAGTACAAGAACAAAAAACTGGGAAGAAAAGTTCGGTGGTAAGGATGATACTTTTGATCAATGTGCAAATTAACGGGGGATCTATCATGAATTTATCATGAATTTATCCCCCCTAAAGAAGAAAGTTTTCATCCCTGTGAGAGAGAACTTTTTTTCCTACTAGAATTTTTTCGAATGGTCATGCAGATGGAAACAGGGAATAACTTTCATTTTGTCTAGTTAAACTAAATATAGACTTTTCGGTTAAACAGTTTATGAAAAATGTATTAGAGTATACACAGGGTAAGTGAAAATGAAGTTCCCCGGATTAGATTTCATTAATTTATTATTCGAACAGTAATAAGCTTTTCTTGCCAATATAATTTTTTACTGGAATGTAACCCCCCAAAAAATCTTTTCTCTTTCTATTGCAGAGGAGTAGTTACGTAGACGTCCACTAGGAGACAGTTTAGGTGAAGTGAGTACTATGGCTTCTACAGGGCACAGAGCGTTCTGTGTGCTTGATTTTCATGCGACTAACAAGTTGTGCAAGTTCAACGGCATTTCTGTGAAAAATTTAGGGTATTTGTGCCGTCACTTTCTACAACTGTGGTCGAAATGCGTGAGCGCGTCACTGCAGCAGTGGTCGATATCGACTGACATGCTAGGAAAGTTTGGCAGGAACTTAATTATAAACTAAATGTGTGTCGTGTAACTCGTGGATCGTATATTGGACATTTATGTGTTAGAAAAAAGAACTTTTTGATGATGATTATGATGATTTTTAGTTTAGCGTCCCGTTCAGCAGCGAGCCTATATGAGACGTGGACCTACTGATTAACGTGGAATCCGAACCACATGAGCTCCCGCCGGGAATCGAACCCGGGTCTCCCACGCCAAAGGCGCGTACGCTAACCGCTTAGCCACGGAAGAGCTCAAGAACTTTTTGATTTGATCAATCTGTGTGTGTAATCTCTGTTAACCTACGTGTTATTAAAAGCAAAAAATAATCATTGAAATCGGAAACACCATTTTGACTCACCCTGTATGATATATATACCGAGTGTATCAAAACTCCAGGGCCATATACTAACTTCGTTATGAGTAAAGATACGAAAAAAATGGCAAGAGGAAATGGTTGGTTTTCAACCTAAAATGGTGGATTTTTTTCAATCGTACCAGCCGTTTAGGCTATACACTGTTGAGGACCCCTATGTAAATGAAAAAGTAACTCTTCCAGGTCGGCAAGCTATTCGAACTTGAATGTAAAAGTAACATTTCCACTTCAGCGAGCTGTTCGAACTTAAATGAAAAAGTAACATTTCCACTTTAGCAGCCTGTTCAAACTTAAATGAAAAAAAGTAAAGTTTCCACTTCAGCAGACTATTTGAACTTAAATGAATAGTAACATTTCCACTTCAGCAAGCTGTTCGAACTTAAATGAAAAAGTAACATTTCCACTTCAGCGGGCTGTTCGAGAAGAACGTAAGGGCACGCAAATATGACACGAGGAACGTTTACATGTTGAGAGGAAACCTAGAATATCTCAAATCTGTTTCCTAATAATGGTATATAGTTGGTATGATGAGAGCACAAGGAAACACAATGTTGAATTGGAAACGTTGCATTTTCATTTCACATAGAGCTCCTTACTGGTATCGTGCCCAAACGACTGGTCCGATTGAAAAAAATCTACCATGTTTGATTTGAAATCACCTATTTCGAACAACTTTCCTCTTTATACTCTCATTTGCATTTTTAAAGTTGGGCTATAGCCCCGGACTTTATATACACTCAGTATATAGATATATATGTTGTGTGTGATGGCTGGATACGTCTATGAGTGAAATTTCTCTTGATCATGTAATGTTCCACGAGAAGAGAAACTAAAATTTTATTCACTAATCAACATAATTTGAAGTGTGATTCCTAATAACTTTTGGCTTTTGAAAACATTTCAATGTGTTCTTATGAAGACATAATACTATGATGAGTTTACGAAGATGAAATATTGTGAACTATTAACAAAACAACAATGTTTACAAATGAATCAGGATTGCCTGAACTGTCTACTGCTTCTTCATCGTAATGTGTACATAAACATCTACCGATGAAGAAGGAACTGTTCATTGAAACAATGTTACAAGGTACAAATGTGTGTTTTATTTGTAAATGGCATTGTTTCATTAGGAGTTCATAGATTTAGTCTTCATAACACCATCACAGTATTTTGCCTCATAAAAGTTCATTACCACAAGTGTTCTACATTCTTTTATAAGTTAGAGGGAAGAACATAGACTGAAAGTATTTGAGAACAGGATCCTGAGAAGAATATTCAGACCCAAGAGGAACGAGAATGGGGAATGGCGGAAGCTTCATAACGAGGAACTACATAGTTTATACGGTTTACCCAACATTGTTAGGGTCGTCAAGTCTAGGAGGCTTAGGTGGGCAGGTCATGTAGCTAGAATGGAAGAAAGTAGAAACGCTTTCAAAGTCTTGACTGGTAGACCCATAGGAAAACAACTATTAGGAAGACCTAGGCGCAGATGGGAGGACAATATTAAGATGGATCTCGCAGAGATAGGAATACAAAGTAGAAACTGGATGCAATTAGCTAAGGATAGAAGTCAGTGGAGAGCTTTTGTGAACGCGGCACTGAACCTCCGGGTTCCATAGGCCATAGAGTTAGTTAGTTAGTTAGGAACTTAAATGCATACACTTCTCCTCTAATATTGTCCATCTTATACCACGCCTTTTTTCGATAATGTCTGTCATAAGACTATTTCTTTACAAATAATATCTAACCTAAGCTTTCCTAAACTATGCGCCGCTGCACCTTGATGTGTCCTTTGTTTACAGATAATGAACTAACTGGTTCATACTAGCATTGTTGTCTTAAATAACTTAACTAGAAATACGTACAATTCACTGAATAAAGCAACGTTTATTAAAAATAATACACATGTAACAGTTTCGCAAACTAACTTAACATATTGGCTTCATTATATACTGTCTATGCCTGATCATCCACTTAAAAAAACAGTCAAATGATTACTATATTAAGTGTTTGGTAGTACGCTAAACAAGATACTAACATAGTTGCTTGATTTTGTATAGTGGTACGTATGATTCGTCACTCAAAATGGACTAATATCCATCCCGATAGTTAAATTGACGGAATATTACAACGTGTTTGACAAAATAATAATAATAATAATAATAATAATAATTTTTAGGACTAAGGTAGAGCCTAAGACTGGTTGCTATAGAGAGTTTAGCAGAGATATCTTATAGGTCAAGATAAACCACAACATATTGGTTATAAGTTATCATTAAAGAATGACCATAGCATCACAGACATCCACAATTAGGCACTGGCATTTTATTCTTCCATGTGGTCTACCAACATTTAGTTGAGAACAGGAAATATACTTCAGAGATTTTTAAAAAAAAATAAGAATCAAACAAAAATACCAAATGTTATCTCATGCAGGATTACTCAATTGAGATGTCTCAATTGAGATTAAGATGTGCGTGACATATGGTTTGTGTTTGAAATACGCGGAGGGCACTTTGAATCTTGGAAACATTCTGAGAGAGAGACTTTTGGCTGAGCCAAGAAGAAAATGTGAGAATAATAAAAAGTAGACCTTAGGAGAGTGGGTATTCATCATATGGAATGACAGGCAGATATTTGCTTAATTCAAACTGTGCATGCTCTGTCCGTAAAATCCCACAACCGCCACGATTATTTTGGCGCCTTTCACCCACACCCTAGTTTAGAATGTTCTATGTACATGATCTTACTCACACACACAAATGTGTTTCGTTTTGCATTTTGAAAATACGGTAGACTTCCAAATCAATGGCATCTCTCTAGTTCCATAACAGGGAAGTCACATCGGTACAAATTAAAATTTTATCGCAAAAGGGGGGAACTTTCCTATTATGCCAATTTATTATAGTACTTCTATCCTTCCTTCTGTTTTATTTTTTAAAATATTTTCTTATAAGTAACTAGGAAGGTACGTGACTTCGTGATTGTCCGATTGAACCGCACCTGGATATGGCATAAAGCTTCTTCCCGTTCTAAGAGGCTGAAATTGTTCTCTGAATGCTGAATTCATACCAAAAACTATTTCCCTCTATCACTTATCACCTTTGTAACACGAGTGGTTCGTGTTTTTGTTCGGGAAGGCCATTCTTATAGCATGCGGGGTTCGATTCTCGCTTGTTTTCTTTCGGGAAGACACTCTCATGACCTTCTGAGTTCGAATCTTGTTCGGTACGCCTTAATAATAGTGATTTTAGTGGTTAGAACTCGTATTTGGAACTGCACCAGATTGCAACTTGAGATCAGTCCGAACCAACGTTGTATACGCGCGTACCCACCTTCAGTGACACGCCTGCTTCGCATACACTCTAGTGCAATGATATTAAGTACAGAATTCTTACCGTTCTGGTAGTGATCGATGCGAGAAACATGGATAACAACTGAAAACAAGAAATATACACAGAAATGGTTTTACTCAAGCACAAAACGTTACACTTTTCATATACATACTTACTACTGCATTTTGTTAATATGATTATCGTTGACACCTTTAGAAGTTTTGTATTTTAGATTTTTCTCTTATCGTATGAACATAGTGAATTTAAGCCCTTGTATTTATTAATAAAGAATAAAAAAATAAAAAAAGGAATTTTAAAAGATCAATTCAAAATATGATATGACGACGAAGCCGGCTCATTGCGTGACAATAGAAATGATTATTTTACACACGTTAATCACTGAGCACTTCTTCACACAACACTTTGATTCTGGGGATTTCACAAAGAGAAGAGGAGGGTTGGTGGACTATTTAGGAGGGCAATAACTTATTGGATTCTTCTTCCCAATTTTGAATAGGTTTCAAATTTCCTTGAATAACTCCAATTTCCATTGTACGGCTGGATAGTCGACTATAAAATTACTTGTGGTGCGCTGATGAACAATTGAAGAAGTAAATTTATTCCTTGTTTTACTTACGTTATTTCATAGCTAATATGAGCAAAACTCAGCAATGGACTTGGTGTTTGTTCTAAAAGAGTAACCTTTACAAGGAACTGATACGACGTGGCGACTTCAATCGTAGACGAATTAAGTTATTTTGAAGCGTTTTCATTGTAATTTACATTGACTTATGTATGTGACAATATGATATAAGTTCCACACTTCACTCGTACATATTTGAATACAATATCGTAAATGATGACTAACTAAACGACGAATTTCTTTGCTGAGTCGTTTACATCATTTCTTCCTGATGGCGTCTTCTAGCACACACACACACGTTCCCGCCTTCTCTCTCTAGCGTCGGTAAGCTTGCGCTAGTCACACCAGAGGATTATTTTAAAAAATTTCCATAAGCAGTATTGTTTACAAAAAATATATATATCATAAGGCGTTAAATGATTTTACCATTAACATATCATAATTAAAATATTAAAATTAATAAAAACGTCTTAGGATTACTTTGAAACTAAGGCACTATATTTCGTAGCATTACCACATCACATCCTTTTTGCTCGGTCAACAGGAAATGCAAGTCACCATTCACAGCACTGCCAACTCATAGAAAAGGATAAAACTAACGAAGTTTGCGTCGACGTACAGTACATGGAGCCTTATTCCAATTCAGCCAAGAAAACTGGGAAGATAAAATGGAATGGGAGTGAGGGGGGCCACACGCTCACACCTTTGGTCTGATTGAATTCAGTATTGACACCGTAAGTGGTTAAATATTCACTTTCGGTTTCGATAGGAGAATCTTCTATAAAAACGGAGACGGGTCCAACTCTTGGAACGTTGAATCCACTTTTGGCCCTATAGGGATCAAATATTATGTTTCCGATCTTCACAACTCTATTTACTTTTCCTATTTTCCATTCTTTTCATCCTAAGTTCTTCTCTTTCTTTCCCAATCTTTGCCATTCTTTCTCTTCAAACCTTATTTCCCATTTTCTTAGGTTTCTCAATACATGGAAGTGCGTCGGGACCGTAATACGGCAAATTGTGGAGGCGTTAAAATATTAAATAATGCTTTTGATAAAGTGGATACTTTCAAATATTTAGGATCAATATTAACAGACGAAAATCATATTCACGAAGAAATTAAATGTCGACTAAAAGTAGGGAATTCGTGTTACTATTCGGTTCAAAATCTCTTGTCGTCGCGAATTCTGTCGAGGAATTTGAAGCTTAAAATATATAAAACGATAATCATGCCTGTTGTTCTGTATGGTTGTGAAACATGGTCGCTTACTCTGAGGGAAGAACATAGACTGAAAGTATTTGAGAACAGGATCCTGAGAAGAATATTCGGCCCCAAGAGGAACGAGAATGGGGAATGGCGGAAACTTCATAACGAGGAACTACATAGTTTATACGGTTTACCCAACATTGTTAGGGTCGTCAAGTCTAGGAGGCTTAGGTGGGCGGGTCATGTAGCTAGAATGGAAGAAAGTAGAAACGCTTTCAAAGTCTTGACTGGAAGACCCATAGGAAAACGACCATTAGGAAGACCTAGGCGCAGATGGGAGGATAATATTATGATGGATCTCGCAGAGATAGGAATACAAAGCAGAAACTGGATGCAATTAGCTAAGGATAGAAGTCAGTGGAGAGCTTTTGTGAACGCGGCACTGAACCTCCGGAGTAGTAGTGGTCCCAGTATATCTCGCCGAGTCAGCAAAAATTTTTGTGACGTCATAGGTCAAAGGTCAATGACCTTGGCCCGGGGTCAATGACCTAGGGGTACCTAGGACCACCCCCTCTAAATTTTGGCAGGGGTACCTTGGCCCACCCCCTAAATTTTGGCAGGGGTACATAGGACCACCCCGCTTAAATTTCGGAAATTGCCAAATCTAAAAATTTGGTATGGTAGGGTAGGACCATAGTATGTACCTCTATCGGTATTGGGTGTCTATGTCGTTCCCTTTTATGGGTAAAAAATTGCCAAAAATTCAAATTTCGGGGGTTTTTGACCTAATTTATCCCCTTGGATGAGGTGTTATTACCTTATATAGTTATATGGGCGTATACAGGGGTTCATTACCTTTCATAAGACATGGGTATATTAATGCACCCCTTGAAAAATTTGGGAGGGGTACCATGGCCCACCCCTTAAATTTTGGAAATTGACCAATTTCAACATTGGGTATTATAGTACAGGACCCTAATATGTATCATGATAAATTTGGGTGGTCCACCTCATTCCCTTCTAGGGGTACAAAATTGCCAAAATATAAACGTAAGCAATACGTTGTACCACGTGTTTGGTTTTCGACCTAATTTATCTCCTTGGATGAGGTCCTATTACCTTATATGATTATATGGTCATGTATAGGGGTCCATTCCTTTCATAAGACATAGGTACATTTGTGCACCCCTTTAAATTTTTGGATGGCCCACCCTCTAAATTTTGGCAGGGGTACATAGGACCACCCCCCTTAAATTTTGGAAATTGCCAAATCTAAAAATTTGGTATGGTAGCCTAGGACCATAGTATGTACCTCTATCAGTATTGGGTGTCTATGTCGTTCCCTTTCATGGGTAAAAAATTGCCAAAAATTCAAATTTCGGGGTTTTTTGACCTAATTTATCCCCTTGGATGAGGTGTTATTACCTTATATAGTTATATGGTCATGTATAGGGGTCCATTACCTTTCATAAGATATGGGTATATTTGTGCACTCCTTTAAAAATTTGGGAGGGGTACTTTGGCCCACCCCTTAAATTTTGGAAATTGACCAATTTAAACATTGGGTATTATAGCACAGGACCCTAATATGTATCTTGATAAATTTGGGCGGTCCACCTCATTCCCTTCTAGGGGTACAAAATTGCCAAAATATAAACGTAAGCAATACGTTATACCACGTGTTTGGTTTTTGGTCGATTTTATTCCCTTTGATGATGTGTTATTATCCTATATAGTTATATGGTCATGTATAGGGGTCCATTACCTTTCATAAGATATGGGTATATTTGTGCACTCCTTTAAAAATTTGGGAGGGGTACTTTGGCCCACCCCTTAAATTTTGGAAATTGCCCAATTTAAACATTTGGTATTATAGTACCGGATCCTAACATGTATTATGATAAATTTGGATGGTCCACCTCGTTTCCTTCTAGGGGTACAAAATTGTCAAAATATAAACGTAAGCAATACGTTGTACCACGTGTTTGGTCTTTTGGCCCAATTTATCCTCTTGGATGAGGTTCTATTACCTTATATGGTTATATGGTTATGTATAGGGGTCTATTCCCTATCATAAGACATAGGTACATTTGTGCACTCCTTTAAAAATTTGGGAGGGGTACTTTGGCCCACCCCTTAAATTTTAGAAATTGCTCATTTTATATATTTGGTATTATAGTACTGGACCCTAACATGTATTATGATAAATTTGGGTGGTCCACCTCGTTCCCTTTTAGGGGTACAAATTGCCAAAATATAAACGTAAGCAATACGTTGTACCACGTGTTTGGTTTGACCTAAGTTATCCCCTTGGATGAGGTTCTATTACCTTATATGGTTATATGGTTATGTATAGGGGTCTATTCCCTATCATAAGACATAGGTACATTTGTGCACTCCTTTAAAAATTTGGGAGGGGTACTTTGGCCCACCCCTTTAATTTTGGAAATTGCCCCTTTTTACATGTTTGGTATTACAGTATAGAACCCTAATATATATTACTATAAATTTGGGTGGTTCACCACGTTTCCTTTGATGGGTACGAAATTGCCAAATTTTAGTACAACCACGTGTTTGGTTTTGGCTCAATTTATCCCCTTGGATGAGGTCCTATTACCTTATATGGCTATATGATCATGTATAGGGGTCCATTCCATATCCCCTTAAATTTTGGAAATTTTCCAATTTAAGCATTCGGTATCATAGTACATGACCTCAACATGTATCATGATAAATTTGGGTGGTCCATCTTGTTCCCTTTCATGGGTAAAAATTACTAAAATATAAACATAAGCAATATGTTGTACCATGCGTTTGGTTTTTGGCCCAATTTCTTCCCTTTGATGGGGTTCTATTACCTTATATGGTTATATGGTCATGTATATGGGTTCATTTCCTATCATAAGACATGGGTACATTGACGCACCCCTTGAAAAATTTGGGAGGGGTATCTTGGCTCATCCACTCGGTTTTAGAAATTGTTTTAATATAAGCATTTGGTATCATAGTACAGGACTTCAATATGTACCACTATAAATTTGGATGGTCCACATCGTTCCCTTTCATGGGTAAAGAACTACCAAAAATCGAATTTCGGAGGTTATTGACACCTATTTAGCACGTTATATGGTTTATTACCTTTATATGTTTATGTTCCCTTTTAAATTTGGGAATTATCAAATAACAAAATTCGGTAAACGTTTTCTAGGACCCATTGGTGTTCCTCTTATGGCCAAATATTCAAAATTTAAATGTTATTGACCGGCTTTATTATTGAATAAGTACAGGATTTATTACTTTTTTCATAAGACACAGGTGTATTTGTGTACCAATCTTAAATTTTGGGAGGGGGTACATTTCTTATTGTCATATCAATAATTGGTAAATGTTCTTTGGGTAAATCATTGTGATCACGTGATCAGTTATTGACCTATGATGGGATTAGGAGTCCAGGACATTGGTACATTGAAACTTTGTAGGATAATTTGAGAATGCGTCATTGGTATTGATTATTACAGCCAAATATAAACGTAAGCAAGACGTTGTACCACGTGATTGACCTTGAGTTTTAGAAATCTGATAGCTAACCTTATTGAATCTTATGACTCATAGTCTTAAGGGAATACATGCTACAACACTGGCAAAGTTATTGTTGATGCAATTTGATTGGCTGATCACTATCTTTCCTGCAATCTGATTGGTTGATCACTATCTTTCGTGCAATCTGTTTGGTTGATGAGTTTCAAATCTTTGCTGTATTCAGTTTTTAAGTTTTGTTTTACATTTAAAAATCTTGTTTTCGTTCAACATTTTGCACTCAATGATAAATATGATCAAAACCGTTTATTTGTTAATCGAATAGTTAAAAACCGGATAAAGTTTGACGGTTAACCGTGAAACGTAAAAATTTTTTAGTTTGAAATTTTTTTTTTGCTTGAAACATTTTGTTTGAAAATTCTTGCTTTCAAATTTTTTGTTTGAATTTTTTGTTTCAGAATTTTGTTTGAAATTTTTTTTGATTACTTTTGTTTCAAAAATTTTTTTGTTTGAAATTTTTTTCGTTTCAAATTTTTGTTTAAAATTTTTGTTTGAAATTTTTCGTTTCCAAATTTTTTGTTTGAAAAAATTTTTGTTTGAAATTTTTTTGTTTCAAAATTTTGTTTGAATTTCTTTCGTTTGAATTTTTTTGTTTGAATGTTTTTCGTTTCAAAATTTTGTTTCAAAGATTTTTGTTTGAAATTTTTTGTTTCAAAGTTTGGTTTGACATTTTTAAAGTTTGTGCACTCATTAGTAAAGAACCGGAACTGTTTAGAACTAAAACCTCTGGCAACATTGTGGTGCAATAGTACACGTCAGAACATGGTGCAATAGTACACGTCAGAACATGATAATGAAACGTCATCAGTTTTGCATCATATATAAGTATCGTTCGCGTTAGTATTCATGATAACATCATCATGGCTACTTGTCTGCAGTTTCTAAACACACGTGATGTGATGAAATCATTTACCAAGATTACTGATTTACAACAGAATGTACCTTATAGAATCTTAGCTAGCCAAATGATCCCTACAGAGTTTGGATTAAGAATCGTAGTGAAGCTTGAAAATGATAAGAATATAATTTTACCAGCAAGATATTTACCCATGGAAGCATCAAAACAAGAAGAACTGCTGCGTTTCTTAAATACTGGATCTGTATCTTTATGCTATAAAAGACTCTTGGGTCGAAGTCATCAGTTTGAATTTAGTACACAGCCGGATTCGTCAGCAATTGTGATGAAATCATGAATTCAAACGTCAGCACATCAGACATAGTTGTATGAATGTGGTTGGTCAGCATGACGTCAACAACTGTGATGAAACCATGAATTCAAACGTCAGCACATGACGTCAGCCGTAGTTCTATAAATCAATCAATACCGTGAAATCATTTGAGCAAGTGCTTTTCAGGAGGAAAGATGTGTACTTCTAACGATAAAGAATTCATCTTCGCAAACTATTATCCAATAAACAAAACATGTGATGATTGGTATCAGTGCTAGAACATTTGAACCAGTGATTCGATTGGGCAAAGCAGAACAATTTGGTGTACAACTGACCTGTGAAGAATGGCACGAATCGACCAAATGAACGATTATTTTCATGATGAGCTAAATGTGACCATAGTCAAATCATTAGGCTCAAATCATGAAGTGGTCCTCGAAGAGAAGATGGTGCTGTTACGTAAAAAGAGTACATTTCATGTCCCTCGCAACATGGTGTATCTAACACAAACAGAATGGAACAAATTCATCAGCGTATTCCAGTGTGTGAAACATGCAGTGGAAGTGTGTAACAAAACAAGTATATTCCTGAAAAAGTACTATTTTGAAAAATGTGTTATGCATATTGTACAACATGTATCTAGATATTGTGATGGTTGTCAACATCGTTCGTGGGTGCATACATGTATTGATAAACAGTTTATTTGTGATCAAATGGACATTGAGTTTCCACCAATTGATATTGCATTAGACCTTAAAAGACTTCAATTGGAATTAAAATTATACGCTAAAGACAAACTAGTGCAAGAAGTTCAAAATACATTGTATCGACAATATCCAGAACCACTATCTGGTATGGATGTATGTGGAGTGTAATAAAATGATCCATTTCAATGAATTGTGTTTTTTTTTCATTTCAAGTACAACCCCATATTCTGACGTGTACTATTGCATCATGAAAAAAAATATTGACAAAGGTTTTTGTTCTAAACAGTTCCGGTTCTTTACTAATGAGTGCACAATCTTTAAAAAAAATGTCAAACCAAACTTTCAAACAAAATTTTTGAAACGAAAAAATTTGGAAACAAAATTTTCAAACGAAAAAATTTCAAACGAAAAATTTTAAACAAAAAAATTGAAACAAAAAATTTACAAAAAAATTTTAAACAAACAAAATTTTGAAACAAAAATTTCAAACAAAAAATTTTTTCAAACAAAAATTTCAAACCAAAAGTTTCAAACAAAATTTTGAAACAAAATTTTTAAACAAAACTTTCGAAACAAAAATTTTTAAACTAAAAATATCACACGAAAAAATGTCAAACCAAAGTTTCAAACAAAAAATTCAAAAACTTTTTAAATGTTAAAACAAAACTGAATTCAGCAAAGATTTGAAACTCATCAACCAAACATTTTACTTAAAAAAAAAATGTATAAAATAAATAAATGTTGTAATTGACTATTTTGTGTTTTGTATGATGTTCCCTTTCCTTGAGATTTCATGCTATGTTGAATGTATCATTGACTAGTGACACCGAACCTACTGGGCCCGTATGGGCTCGTCATCAACAGTCACTGACACACTCACCAAGCCAATCATCTACGGAAAATAGAACTCAAATTTTGGCCCGAAATATAAAGCTTCCAAACTCTCTTCCATCTCGACTCACAGTCCGATATCCAGGCCTGCAGTTCATCATCCACATCCCATCCGGAAATAGGTTGTGAACCACGACTACAGACACAGGACACCGACCTCCGAGTGGAGCTGGCACTGAGCACAAAGAAGATCTTGATGTTGTCTGTGAAAGCCCTATCTGAATTTGAAAAAAAAAAATCTCGAAACAGAATTTTGTAATTAAAAAAAAAAATCCAAACTAAGATTTTGATAAAAACTGATTGAAATAAGAAATTTCTACAGATTCGGTTGTTTTCAACTCGGTCACACTAAGGAAAGTCTCTTCCCTGAATTTCACAGCTATTTCATTTCCCCAGCAAACTTATTCTGCCCATACTGCTCTTCGTTTTGATCATGCTTCACATGCACACCAAAAACATCGACTACATATTTCTATGACTTCTTAAAATTACAAGCTAACTAGATTTCGTATTCGAAAAGAAAGATGCATTCACGGCTAGTAAGTTTTATTCTTTCCAAAATATTCATGAATGTATTATTGGACAAAATATTCATTAACAGGAAAATATTTTACATTGAACTGACATACCCATCAAAATAAAATTAATAAAATCGATTTCTATACTTTTCAGAGCCGAAACATTCTTTACTCTTGTTCATATTCTCGAAATATTCATATTCTTTTAATATTCATTAAATATTCTTGCCTTCTAGAGCATTGACATTGTATCGACACGCAAAACAGACAAAAGGACACAATAGAAAATACAAAACACTACTGAAAAATAATAACTTCACTGCCTACATGTTGTGGTTAGCTTATTTTGCTTCTGTTTACATATTTTTTGGTGCTTACACTCCTCCGTGCATCTAGATTGTGGCCGGTGTAGAGGATTTACGCTCTTCGCGACCTCTCTTCAGCTCGGACCCACATGACAATCTAGCACAGGCAAAACATTCATGTACATATTGACATCACACTTAAACCTAAAGCCCTAATCTAACTAATCTAACTTAACCTAGACAAGCATATATATATTAAAAAAAAAAAATCACACATATATTTCATAAAGCACCATACTTATTTTGCATTCTATATTTTGTTTTGTTTTGCTACCACAATCCTACCGAAGACGCAGTGGTTAGTTTTGCATCAGTGTCGCTCTGAATATATTGAATTTCTTAAAAAAAAGAAGGAAAAGATATTTACTAGTAATTAACAAATTGCAATTTCTAACTTGATGGGTATCAGAATTTTAAACATATCACGTAGGTTTAGCCTATTGATGAAAGTTTTCAGTTATCGGTACGCGAAATGCATGTACCCTTGCACTTGACAGTAGCCGTGAAACTGACACTTGTTTACATTTTCAACATTCATAATCATTCTATTTCAAAAACCAAAGAAAACATGCCAAAATAAATAAAAGTTGAATTTTGAGCAGAGTTACCGAAAATGAATACTTTCTAGATTTTGGGGAATCAAAAACATCTTTTCATCACTGGGGAAAATGTGTGTGTGGTACACACATTTTTTCTTGAGATTACAACAATCGCTCTGTGCTGAGATTTTAGCTATCTTTTCCCCCCCCCCCATCGAATGAAAACACGATGTCACATTGCCTGAATCTACATGTGTGCGGCGTTGAGGGAAACTTTACGAACTTAATGCTTCATATCACGAATATTACACTTACACCAGAAAAATATATTCACACATGTTTGTCAGAACAAGGAAATTTTGATGCCAAATACCTGGATTGAGATTCACTTTCACTATTCCTTACTTACATGAATCCTCTTCTTCACAGCGACTGAACGGATATATTAAGAACAAAAAAAAAAAGTTCCTGATAAAGCTTCCACGCGAGATTCCTGGGAAACTCGTAAAACGTGGTCTCAAAAAATTGTTTTAGGATACTAACTCCTACAGCACCTATCCAGAAAGAAGCATCGAGCGTGGCTTAACTTCTTCTTCCTCGATGTCTGCACCACTACTCAAAGTTCTCTCTCCTTCACCGTCTCCTTCTGGCTTCTCTTAGGTTCTCTGGATGATCGAGAACGCAAAATTTGCTAAGGAGCTCATTCCATACCACTAGACATCTACAGGCTAGTATCCATTATGTTACACGAAGTCACTTCACAGTTGGACTATTTCTGGAGTAATAATCTGTTGAAACACCAAACACCGTACGTTTATCTCTTCTGACAATTTTCAATATTCGCCAAAACGAAGAATTTAACACAATTTAACGTGATCACAAATTATTCCACTTTCTGCAGACGTTAAACGCTGCACGTCTGACTCCTGAAATGGCTGACGCCGTAAGACAAAGAGTTACAAGAAGATGATCCCTAATTGGAAGATAATCATGACGTAATGATCGGATGATAGGCTTCTGTGCGAAGATCAAAGCGAACCGAAATCTCAGCCGCAGCTGTGATTGTGGATTATCCAATCAGATAATTTTACTTCGAAACAAAGAGATGCACCAAGAAGAAATTATGGCTGACTTTATTAATTTGGAATTTTGAAGAAGATTTTACGAAATAAAATTTTTAGCTTTCTTGTGAAGATTCCCTATGCCGAAATATGAATAGAAATGAACTGAAAACCATTGAAAAAGCTGAAATATACACTTATTTGTCTAAAATAATAATATATTCATGAATAAATGCGTAAAATATATAAAATATAATTAATAATCATGTAATCCTCATATACTATCTATTGAAACGCTCTGTTGTACTAAAATTACACAAAATTCTCGATCTACTGTTCTTCCACTATAAATAAAAGTTTCTCTTAACATTCTAAATAAAATTTTTAAAATTTTCCTGCCAACATACAAGGTGCTCAAAAGCATCGGGCCATGTTACATTATGCTGGGCATAAGGTAACATCCTCCGGGAGCTTCGGAGAAAAAAAAAATCTGAACTTATGAGTTCTTCTTAAGTTGTTTTTTTTTTTTTTTGTTTTTTTTTGTTACTACTAAATTACTAGAGACTATACAAGATAAAACATCCTTTTTTTTCTCTCAATTCTAATTACAACTATACATTCTAATCAATCCTAACCTAATCTTAACCTATAAACTAAGTTTTCTTTTTTTTTTTTTTCTTCATCCTTCTAATAATTCCTTTCTTTTCTCTTCTGAGCAGCGAAACAGTTTCAGATTGTCAAAACTCTGAACTCCTATGTTTTCTCCCTGCAGAGTCTGCAATCTCGCCGAATTTCGAGATAGAGATACCACTTGGTAAGGTCCGACGTATGTGTGCATAAATTTAGCAAACACCTTTTTGGGTATTGACGATATATGATGAGTTTTCACCATCACCAAAGAACCTTCTGTGACGATGTCTTGCTGTTTCCGCAGCTTTCTCTCCTTCTTCGGTTCTGCTGCCGGAACAGAAACTACAAATTTCTTGTCTTCATTTACTTGCACCGTCTCTTTGGGCCAAATGAAGTTTTCTTTGAAGCTCTTGGATGCCGAATACGTTAGGAAACGCTCCGCTGGAGTACATCCGAGAGCATCACACCAAGAGTGGTTGCACAAATCTTGGGCTGCTTTTAGAAAATTACTCCATTTGGACTGGTTGTCACTGCAATATAGGCGGAGAATGCGATGAAGGTCACGATGTCTGCGTTCGATAATGCCATGTGAAGCCGGATGGTATGGCGTGGTAAGTATATGTTTTATCCGGTGTTTTTGACAAAACTCTTTCCAGACGCCCGATAAGAACTGCGGACCTTGGTCACTCACCAAATACTTCGGGTATGGTAGTTGATAATAATATCTCTTTTCCAGGACCGCCACAATCTCTCTTGTGTGTGCCGTCCGAAGAGGGAAGAAACACACAAAACGACTGTAGACGTCCAAGATGGACAAGATATATTTATATCCCTGGCTCTCAGGAAGAGGCCCGACCAGGTCGAGGCATTGTTTCTCAAAGGAAGAAGACGCCTCAACATGACAGGGCTCCTTTCTAAGCACCCTGTAGGAGTATTTGGTTCGTGCACAAAGAAGGCACTCTTGAATATACTTTGTAAAAGTCTCACGCATACCTCTCCAATGGAACATGGCCTTAGCGAACGACAAACATCGCTTCACTCCAAAATGGCCTTTGTTGTGAATTGCCGAAACAATATTTTTCACTGAGCTGGAAGGAATGACCAGCAACCAAACAGAATTTTGAGAATTTCTGACGTAAACTAAATTATTCTCCACACGTACCCTAGTATTGTTTTGACAACCCTTCCAAATGGCATGTAGTTTTCTACAATACGGATCTTTCCGCTGTTCTCGCTTCAGTTCCGTGACATTCAAGAAGTCCGTGTCCTCCGCGGTCAAGAAATTTACAAAATGATCCTCTTCTGCCTGAGGAATCTCTGGAGGATAGCGACTCAACAGGTCTGCGATTTCATTGTCCGTGCCTTTGATGTGAATGAACCGAAGATCAAAACGTTGCAGTTTAAGCAGAAGACGAGTTGTTCGAGCATCTAGGTTCTTTAAACTGAAAGCATACGTGACTGCAGCGTTGTCACAATGGACCGTAGTCCGACGACCTAATATGAAGTATGAAAATTTCTCGCAGAGGAAAAGAACTGCAGCTAATTCCAACTGGAACACTGACAACGAGGCCTCGTGCGGTTTTATTCGCCGACTCGCATATGCAATAACCTCCGGATCATCCTGTCCCGGAGGATATTGCGCCACATAGCCGGCCAACGACTCCGCAGATGCATCGCTGTACAAATGAAAATCAAGATTGAAGTCCGGTTGCGCAAGTGCGGGAGGACTACTTAGAAGTTCTCTCAACTGATCGAATTTTTCCAGTAACTCCGGAGAGTATTCAATCTTTCGGTCCTTTTTCAGAAGATCATAAAATGGAGCTGTTAACCCTGCAAAGTCAGGAAAATGTCGCTTTCGCCATCCCACGAGACCAAGAAACCTTCGTAAAGCCTTCTTAGTCCGCGGCAGAGGAAAGTGACGGATGGCCTCGTTACTTTTGGGATTAATTTTGACTGAAGATCCTGAAATTATGTGGCCAAGAAAAGGAATTTGTGATTGAAGGAAATTACACTTTTGAAAATTGAGCGAAAGATTTGCCGAACGGAGAGTTTCAAAGACCTTTTCCAAATGCTGAAAATGTTCGTCAAGAGATGATGAAAAACAAAGGACGTCATCAAGGTATACAATGAGAAAGTTTTTGAAAGGTTCTAAGCCGAAAAAAGTATGCATGATTGATTGGAAAACTGCTGGAGATGATTTCAAACCCATGGTTAGACGTGTCATTTGATACTGACGACCTTTGTAAATGAAACTGACGTATTTGTAAGAGTCTGGATGGATCGGGACACTGTGATATGACTGCGTACAGTCCAATGAGGTGAAAATGGTTGCACCACTGACTCGTGCGATTAGATCAGAGATCGGTTCGACTTGAATCTTTGGTGCAATCACACGCTCATTGATACCACGCAAATCAACTACAGGCCTTAGCTCTCCAGACGTCTTACGCACAATATGAACAGGGCATCTGTAAGGTGAAGGACCTTCTATGATGATTCCGAGTTTCAACCATTTGTCCAGCACTTGCTCAAATTCTTTCTGGAGGTGAACAGGTACAGGATACAACTTTCCTACCACGGGAACGTCGTCTGAAAGCTGTATTCTATACGGCTCAACCTTCACGACTCTGGGATTCTCTGTAAAAAGACAACGAAACCTGATCAACAAAGAAAATAAACGATTCCTAGAATCCGAATCCAAATCAGTTCTCTGAGAAACAAAATTTTGAATATCTTCTTTCGAAATAGCTGGTTGATACAAAGAGTCTTCCTCTTCATCTGATGATACTTCCGTAACTGTGACTCGACAACAATGCTGCTTTTCCATGTTGATGGAGATGGTCTGACCAGAATCAGTCTCAAGAGAGACTTCTTTCGTTTTACAATTTAGAAGAACATGATACCGAATAAAGAAGGGAAAACCTAGAATACAATCTGTTTTCAATTTCTGAATCACATAGACTGGAACCTCGAAAACGTAACCTTGAATCGTGAAATTTAGAATCTGAAAACCCTTGACTTGAAAAGATTCGTCTCCTGCGAAACCTCGTAACGAAATGTTGGATTTTGGACGAAGTTTAGCTGACGGATAAATCTCCTTGATCCTCCTCCAAACGTCTCCAGACAACAAATTCGTGTCCGCTCCAGAATCTAGAATGCAAACTAGAGTTAAACTTCCAACTGAACAACTTAACGTGGGCGAAGGATAGGTTAAAAGGATACCTTTCTCCGCACTGGAGTCACACTCCTTCTCGTCGATCACGAAACGAATCGAGAACAGAGGCGTGCCCAATTTCGTTTCCCGATTTTCGGAATCTGCCAAAACATTAAATTTCGAATTTGGAAGGTTAGAATTAAAATCGAACGAGGTTGTTACCAAATTGGAATTTTGACTACTCGCTAACCGATCTTGTTCTTTCTGGGGAGTTGAGGAATCCACATCGCAGTCCACACTCTCCCCTAATGAGGGCTGCGGTATGCATTTCCCAAACTATTCCCGTTCGTTTCTGGTGGCTGAGCCATCGTAGGTACGAATGTCGTATATTGCGGAGGCCATCCAGTGGACATCGCCATGTTCACTCCCGGGGAAGAAGTGGACGTGGGAGCCGCCACTCCCCCTCCTGGAAGTAAATTCGGCGCGTATCCCGGATAGGCTTGCGCTCCGGCTGAGTTCATCGCGTTTGGCGCGCATGTCTGAGATGTACCCCGCGGATACCCATAACTCATCGCTGCTGGATAGTAGCGTTGGTTGTACCCATACGGAGCATTCCGATTTCCATTACCATCTCTTTCCCAATTCGGTCTTCCTTGATGGGGCCATGGTCTTCGAGACTGAAAATTCCTTCTTCGACCCCGGTTTCCGGAAAATCGGTCATCTCCTTTGCCATTGGAACTTCCTTCCTTCCTCTTGCTTTCGTCTTCCTCCGTCTGAGACGAAGTATCTTTGGTGGTTTGTTTCCCTGACTTTTCTGTCTTTTTGACGACTTTCGCCTGACGAACCTGAAAGCGTCTAAACTTCTTATCCGTGACCGGTTCACTAGGCTCTGGATGTCCCTCTATCTCAGCTATTTTCACCATAAGGTGTTGAATGTTCTTTGGCTCAACAGCCCTCAACAACTTGGCATCACCAGCTGGTAAGCAATCCAAGACTATCTCAATCAGTTCGGTTTCATCCGGGTGTTGTGCCACAGCATAATATTCTGCTACAATTTTCCACGCGAAGTCCGTTAATCGGCTGTACTTCGCTCGATCGTATTTCATTCCCTGAATGAACTTCTTTTGCAACCTCTCCATTCTCGCCGAAAAATAGTGTTCTCGGAACAGACGCACAAAATCCGCATAACTATTAATGTCTTGACATACAGTCTGGAACCATGTCTTGGCCCCAGCTGTTAAGCAACAAGGTACCAAGGTTAGACGTTCGTGTTCTGATGCCGAAATTACCTTAAAAGTTTGTTCCAAATTTTCTAGAAATGTTCTAGCCAAACCGTATTCACCAGAAAATGTGGGTAAGTGATTTAATTCAGAAAGTCTTAAATTTAGAGTTCGCTTGCCAAAGCCTTCCTCGCTTCTACTGGGGTTCACGGGAGAATTGTGGCCAACGACGGGGCTCTTTGCACCCAAATGATTTTGACCGAAAATGGAATAGTGTTGGTAATTTTGTCCAGAAATTAAGTTGTCTGGCATTGATACCACCGCGTGACCACATATTCCCTCCTGAACTCCAGCACACGAAGGAGTCATGTCTGCTACACTACTAGAGGACACCACATGGTTCAACCGACAACTAGGATTGGAAAATCCTGACACCTGAGGCGAAACTAACAATGGATTCGACCTCCTGGACAACGCCTGACAACCTATTGTCTCAACACAGGACATATGTGACTTGTTTAAGTTCAACGTACGTGTAGATAATTCAAAGGGAAGGACATTTGTGCCGTGTATGTTGGTCGGCTGACAGACAGAGACAGTCACCGTGGGAACAGTACGAGTCTCCCCAACTGAAGAGACCGGTACATCCACTTGGATGTCTGACTCGGTCCCGTCAGACTCGATTTCATCACCGACAACAAAGTCTCGCGCTCGTTTACGACTACACCGTTTATCTTTTCTTTGGTTTTGTTTTCCCTCTAACGTCTGAATCCTGGCTTCAAGTGCCTGACACGACCTTTGGGTACTGAGTTCGAGATGTGAGAACTCCTTTGTCAAGTCGTCACATCGCCGATTCTGCGCTTCAACCGATAACCGGAGACCTTCCTCAACGGCATCTACCCGCGCGTCTATTTTATTCTGATAATTCCCAACAGAGGTATATAAATCGCGAACTTCTGACCTAACAACCTCTACGTCTTCGTTCACATGGGCTACTTTTTCATTAATCGTTTGTAACAATTCAAATTTTACATTATCGAATTTCTCATTCATTGCCTGAAAGTTATTATGTATGTCCTGAAATTTACTGTCAACTTGATTGCTCATCGCCTGAAAATTACTATTAATGTCCTGGAATTTACTGTCAACCTTTTCGAATTTTTCATTTAGGGTTACAGTTAAAGTTTGACTAAAGCGTTCCATCATGGCCGCAAAGTCCGTTAATTGCACATTTGGACCGGAAGCTACGTTTCCTCGACTTCCTTCCTCCTTGTCAGAATTGTTCGGACTACCCCGCGTTCCACGTTCGCCTTCATCACTCTCAGTTTCCGGACATTTCGGCAGTGGCAACACTGTCACCTGCTTCGCCAGGCAAGGCTTACATAGCCACGGCTCACTACTTTTGTCTAACTCCTGCACTTGTTCATCTGACAAACCATAACACTGGGCATGTACCCATCTAAAACAGCTGTCACAATAAACACTAAACCCTGCAATTTCATCAGAACAGCATATGTATTCACTCGGATGACGAGATTCGTTACTTGATCTGCTACCCACAGACATTTCCACTTTCATGAAGTTTGTTTCCCACAACATCACGCACATACAGATTCAGAAGTGACCATGTTTCATTCAATGTAGCGATTGTCGTAATGATCCCCATTACAAATATTTTGCTGTGATTGTTTGTTTTCCTTAGCGCTCGCGTAGGATTGAAACAACAGAAATCCTGGATAAGGGTCGCCATTTTTTACTTAAAAAAAAAATGTATAAAATAAATAAATGTTGTAATTGACTATTTTGTGTTTTGTATGATGTTCCCTTTCCTTGAGATTTCATGCTATGTTGAATGTATCATTGACTAGTGACACCGAACCTACTGGGCCCGTATGGGCTCGTCATCAACAGTCACTGACACACTCACCAAGCCAATCATCTACGGAAAATAGAACTCAAATTTTGGCCCGAAATATAAAGCTTCCAAACTCTCTTCCATCTCGACTCACAGTCCGATATCCAGGCCTGCAGTTCATCATCCACATCCCATCCGGAAATAGGTTGTGAACCACGACTACAGACACAGGACACCGACCTCCGAGTGGAGCTGGCACTGAGCACAAAGAAGATCTTGATGTTGTCTGTGAAAGCCCTATCTGAATTTGAAAAAAAAAAATCTCGAAACAGAATTTTGTAATTAAAAAAAAAATCCAAACTAAGATTTTGATAAAAACTGATTGAAATAAGAAATTTCTACAGATTCGGTTGTTTTCAACTCGGTCACACTAAGGAAAGTCTCTTCCCTGAATTTCACAGCTATTTCATTTCCCCAGCAAACTTATTCTGCCCATACTGCTCTTCGTTTTGATCATGCTTCACATGCACACCAAAAACATCGACTACATATTTCTATGACTTCTTAAAATTACAAGCTAACTAGATTTCGTATTCGAAAAGAAAGATGCATTCACGGCTAGTAAGTTTTATTCTTTCCAAAATATTCATGAATGTATTATTGGACAAAATATTCATTAACAGGAAAATATTTTACATTGAACTGACATACCCATCAAAATAAAATTAATAAAATCGATTTCTATACTTTTCAGAGCCGAAACATTCTTTACTCTTGTTCATATTCTCGAAATATTCATATTCTTTTAATATTCATTAAATATTCTTGCCTTCTAGAGCATTGACATTGTATCGACACGCAAAACAGACAAAAGGACACAATAGAAAATACAAAACACTACTGAAAAATAATAACTTCACTGCCTACATGTTGTGGTTAGCTTATTTTGCTTCTGTTTACATATTTTTTGGTGCTTACACTCCTCCGTGCATCTAGATTGTGGCCGGTGTAGAGGATTTACGCTCTTCGCGACCTCTCTTCAGCTCGGACCCACATGACAATCTAGCACAGGCAAAACATTCATGTACATATTGACATCACACTTAAACCTAAAGCCCTAATCTAACTAATCTAACTTAACCTAGACAAGCATATATATATTAAAAAAAAAAAAATCACACATATATTTCATAAAGCACCATACTTATTTTGCATTCTATATTTTGTTTTGTTTTGCTACCACAATCCTACCGAAGACGCAGTGGTTAGTTTTGCATCAGTGTCGCTCTGAATATATTGAATTTCTTAAAAAAAAGAAGGAAAAGATATTTACTAGTAATTAACAAATTGCAATTTCTAACTTGATGGGTATCAGAATTTTAAACATATCACGTAGGTTTAGCCTATTGATGAAAGTTTTCAGTTATCGGTACGCGAAATGCATGTACCCTTGCACTTGACAGTAGCCGTGAAACTGACACTTGTTTACATTTTCAACATTCATAATCATTCTATTTCAAAAACCAAAGAAAACATGCCAAAATAAATAAAAGTTGAATTTTGAGCAGAGTTACCGAAAATGAATACTTTCTAGATTTTGGGGAATCAAAAACATCTTTTCATCACTGGGGAAAATGTGTGTGTGGTACACACATTTTTTCTTGAGATTACAACAATCGCTCTGTGCTGAGATTTTAGCTATCTTTCCCCCCCCCCCATCGAATGAAAACACGATGTCACATTGCCTGAATCTACATGTGTGCGGCGTTGAGGGAAACTTTACGAACTTAATGCTTCATATCACGAATATTACACTTACACCAGAAAAATATATTCACACATGTTTGTCAGAACAAGGAAATTTTGATGCCAAATACCTGGATTGAGATTCACTTTCACTATTCCTTACTTACATGAATCCTCTTCTTCACAGCGACTGAACGGATATATTAAGAACAAAAAAAAAAAAGTTCCTGATAAAGCTTCCACGCGAGATTCCTGGGAAACTCGTAAAACGTGGTCTCAAAAAATTGTTTTAGGATACTAACTCCTACAGCACCTATCCAGAAAGAAGCATCGAGCGTGGCTTAACTTCTTCTTCCTCGATGTCTGCACCACTACTCAAAGTTCTCTCTCCTTCACCGTCTCCTTCTGGCTTCTCTTAGGTTCTCTGGATGATCGAGAACGCAAAATTTGCTAAGGAGCTCATTCCATACCACTAGACATCTACAGGCTAGTATCCATTATGTTACACGAAGTCACTTCACAGTTGGACTATTTCTGGAGTAATAATCTGTTGAAACACCAAACACCGTACGTTTATCTCTTCTGACAATTTTCAATATTCGCCAAAACGAAGAATTTAACACAATTTAACGTGATCACAAATTATTCCACTTTCTGCAGACGTTAAACGCTGCACGTCTGACTCCTGAAATGGCTGACGCCGTAAGACAAAGAGTTACAAGAAGATGATCCCTAATTGGAAGATAATCATGACGTAATGATCGGATGATAGGCTTCTGTGCGAAGATCAAAGCGAACCGAAATCTCAGCCGCAGCTGTGATTGTGGATTATCCAATCAGATAATTTTACTTCGAAACAAAGAGATGCACCAAGAAGAAATTATGGCTGACTTTATTAATTTGGAATTTTGAAGAAGATTTTACGAAATAAAATTTTTAGCTTTCTTGTGAAGATTCCCTATGCCGAAATATGAATAGAAATGAACTGAAAACCATTGAAAAAGCTGAAATATACACTTATTTGTCTAAAATAATAATATATTCATGAATAAATGCGTAAAATATATAAAATATAATTAATAATCATGTAATCCTCATATACTATCTATTGAAACGCTCTGTTGTACTAAAATTACACAAAATTCTCGATCTACTGTTCTTCCACTATAAATAAAAGTTTCTCTTAACATTCTAAATAAAATTTTTAAAATTTTCCTGCCAACATACAAGGTGCTCAAAAGCATCGGGCCATGTTACATTATGCTGGGCATAAGGTAACAAACAGATTGCACGAAAGATAGTGATCAGCCAATCAGATTGCAGGAAAGATAGTGATCAGCCAATCAAATTGCATCAACAATAACTTTGTCAGTGTTGTAGCATGTATTCCCTTAAGACTATGAGTCATAAGTTTCAATAAGGTTAGCTATGTATCCCTGTACACTACCTCATCAAGGTCAATCACGTGGTACAACGTCTTGCTTACGTTTATATTTGGCTGTAATAATCAATACCAATGACGCATTCTCAAATTATCCTACAAAGTTTCAATGTACCAATGTCCTGGACTCCTAATCCCATCATAGGTCAATAACTGATCACGTGATCACAATGATTTACCCAAAGAACATTTACCAATTATTGATATGACAATAAGAAATGTACCCCCTCCCAAAATTTAAGATTGGTACACAAATACACCTGTGTCTTATGAAAAAAGTAATAAATCCTGTACTTATTCAATAATAAAGCCGGTCAATAACATTTAAATTTTGAATATATGGCCATAAGAGGAACACCAATGGGTCCTAGAAAACGTTTACCGAATTTTGTTATTTGATAATTCCCAAATTTAAAAGGGAACATAAACATATAAAGGTAATAAACCATATAACGTGCTAAATAGGTGTCAATAACCTCCGAAATTCGATTTTTGGTAGTTCTTTACCCATGAAAGGGAACGATGTGGACCATCCAAATTTATAGTGGTACATATTGAAGTCCTGTACTATGATACCAAATGCTTATATTAAAACAATTTCTAAAACCGAGTGGATGAGCCAAGATACCCCTCCCAAATTTTTCAAGGGGTGCGTCAATGTACCCATGTCTTATGATAGGAAATGAACCCATATACATGACCATATAACCATATAAGGTAATAGAACCCCATCAAAGGGAAGAAATTGGGCCAAAAACCAAACGCATGGTACAACATATTGCTTATGTTTATATTTTAGTAATTTTTACCCATGAAAGGGAACAAGATGGACCACCCAAATTTATCATGATACATGTTGAGGTCATGTACTATGATACCGAATGCTTAAATTGGAAAATTTCCAAAATTTAAGGGGATATGGAATGGACCCCTATACATGATCATATAGCCATATAAGGTAATAGGACCTCATCCAAGGGGATAAATTGAGCCAAAGCCAAACACGTGGTTGTACTAAAATTTGGCAATTTCGTACCCATCAAAGGAAACGTGGTGAACCACCCAAATTTATAGTAATATATATTAGGGTTCTATACTATAATACCAAACATGTAAAAAGGGGCAATTTCCAAAATTAAAGGGGTGGGCCAAAGTACCCCTCCCAAATTTTTAAAGGAGTGCACAAATGTACCTATGTCTTATGATAGGGAATAGACCCCTATACATAACCATATAACCATATAAGGTAATAGAACCTCATCCAAGGGGATAAATTGGGCCAAAAGACCAAACACGTGGTACAACGTATTGCTTACGTTTATATTTTGACAATTTTGTACCCCTAGAAGGAAACGAGGTGGACCATCCAAATTTATCATAATACATGTTAGGATCCGGTACTATAATACCAAATGTTTAAATTGGGCAATTTCCAAAATTTAAGGGGTGGGCCAAAGTACCCCTCCCAAATTTTTAAAGGAGTGCACAAATATACCCATATCTTATGAAAGGTAATGGACCCCTATACATGACCATATAACTATATAGGATAATAACACATCATCAAAGGGAATAAAATCGACCAAAAACCAAACACGTGGTATAACGTATTGCTTACGTTTATATTTTGGCAATTTTGTACCCCTAGAAGGGAATGAGGTGGACCGCCCAAATTTATCAAGATACATATTAGGGTCCTGTGCTATAATACCCAATGTTTAAATTGGTCAATTTCCAAAATTTAAGGGGTGGGCCAAAGTACCCCTCCCAAATTTTTAAAGGAGTGCACAAATATACCCATATCTTATGAAAGGTAATGGACCCCTATACATGACCATATAACTATATAAGGTAATAACACCTCATCCAAGGGGATAAATTAGGTCAAAAAACCCCGAAATTTGAATTTTTGGCAATTTTTTACCCATGAAAGGGAACGACATAGACACCCAATACTGATAGAGGTACATACTATGGTCCTAGGCTACCATACCAAATTTTTAGATTTGGCAATTTCCAAAATTTAAGGGGGGTGGTCCTATGTACCCCTGCCAAAATTTAGAGGGTGGGCCATCCAAAAATTTAAAGGGGTGCACAAATGTACCTATGTCTTATGAAAGGAATGGACCCCTATACATGACCATATAATCATATAAGGTAATAGGACCTCATCCAAGGAGATAAATTAGGTCGAAAACCAAACACGTGGTACAACGTATTGCTTACGTTTATATTTTGGCAATTTTGTACCCCTAGAAGGGAATGAGGTGGACCACCCAAATTTATCATGATACATATTAGGGTCCTGTACTATAATACCCAATGTTGAAATTGGTCAATTTCCAAAATTTAAGGGGTGGGCCATGGTACCCCTCCCAAATTTTTCAAGGGGTGCATTAATATACCCATGTCTTATGAAAGGTAATGAACCCCTGTATACGCCCATATAACTATATAAGGTAATAACACCTCATCCAAGGGGATAAATTAGGTCAAAAACCCCCGAAATTTGAATTTTTGGCAATTTTTTACCCATAAAAGGGAACGACATAGACACCCAATACCGATAGAGGTACATACTATGGTCCTACCCTACCATACCAAATTTTTAGATTTGGCAATTTCCGAAATTTAAGCGGGGTGGTCCTATGTACCCCTGCCAAAATTTAGGGGGTGGGCCAAGGTACCCCTGCCAAAATTTAGAGGGGGTGGTCCTAGGTACCCCTAGGTCATTGACCCCGGGCCAAGGTCATTGACCTTTGACCTATGACGTCACAAAAATTTTTGCTGACTCGGCGAGATATACGGGGACCACTACTACTCTCCGGGTTCCATAGGCCATAGAGTTAGTTAGTTTTTAGTTTACTTAGGTTTCTCAATACTTCTCTCACAAACACTAACAACTTCAATTTCTTCCTTTATCTTCTTTGTCACTTTTTCACCCTTTTGAACTTCCCTTGTCTTCTCTCTAATTAAATCCCACACAAGTTGCTTCTCTGCTTTCTTTACTAACTGTTTATATCTTCTTGCAGGGAGTAATCTACACCCCCCCAACACCCCCCTAACACCCCTCCAAATTTCTTTACACACATCCCTGGATGGAAAAGGAATACTCCCCCAAATCCAATTGTATCAATCAGTATCATATAGGTTATTTATTACATCAAGTTAAAAACGGTTTAGCGTTTAGGAAAGAAGGCAATATTCTTATTTATTTATTTCACTTCAAAATACGAAGCGACCTCGTTCTCATGTACGGCTTCGAGTACCACATGACCTCTTTGTTTCGGACGGTGTTTCGATCGAAAGAATTGACAAAACAGACATGCTCATACATACCCTCCTGGGCGGGATACGACAAAATCTCGCGGCCGAAACCTCGCCGCCCAAAACCTCGCGGGACAAAATCTCGCCAGGCCGAAACCTCGCTGCCCGAAACATCGCGGACTAAAATCTAGCCGGGTCAAAACCTCGCGTCGACAAAACCTTCCCGCACAAAACCTCGCGTGGACAAAACCTCGCCGCCCAAAATCTCACGTGACGAAAACCTCACCGCCCAAAACCCCGTGAGCCAAAATCTTGCCTGGTCAAAACCTCGCCGTCCAAAACCTCGCGGACTAAAATCTCGCTTGCCCAAAGATTTGTGGAATGAGACCTTTCCTTAAAATTTACCCAATGAGTTTCTTAATATGCAATTCCATATTACAAATAATAATAATAATAATAATAATAATAATAATAATAATAATAATAATAATAATAATAATAATAATAATAATAATAATAATAATATACAAAACATCGTATGTGGTTGCTCTCTTGGGGTATTCCCGTTTTTTCCCCACTTTCTTCATTCCACCATTTCCTTCATCCTGATCATATACGTCTCCTTTAACCTACAGGACATAATCGAAGATCGTAAAAACTCACATATTATTTCATGCTTTCATAAATATCATTCGATTTTGTTAGAATTTCCTAAGGTCACTGTCAAAGTGAAGTAAAAACGATCCCAAGCTCAAAATTCATCTATATTGAAAATTTGATCGAGACAGGTCGGGTGGTTCAAGAGTTATTAAGTCACAAACGGAGCTAATTTAATTTTTATGTATTTCTATATGTTTACAAATTCCCTCCGCCTTCCCGTCAAAGTGAAATGATAAAAATCATCCCAGGTGGTAACCTGACCTGTCTAACAAATTCGATGGAGATTGGTCTCTTGGTTCAAGAGTTATTAAGTTTTATTTATTTTTATATATCTCCCCCTCCACTTCATTATGCCGTCAAAGTGAAATTACAAAAGACATCCCAGGTCCGAGCCTCATCTATGTTGAAAATTTGATCGAGATCGGTCGGGTGGCTCAAGAGGTATTATGTCACAAACATAGTAATTTTCACTTTATATATACAGATTTTCAAAGCACATGTTAGAATATTTTCTTGTCATTATTTTAATGCAATTATATGTTATTACAAAATATATACATATAGCAATATATAGAGCATTCTACGTCGAAGAAATCGTCGTGACGAGGTTTTATACTGACGATATTTCTTCCCAGGCAAGATTACGTCCCGCATAGTTTAGACCAGGAGAGATTCTGCGTCCAGAGATCAGAACCTCGAGGTTTTGGCAGGCGAGATTTTGGGACGCGAGGTTTTGGCAAGGCGAGGTTTCGGCCTGGCGAGATTTTGGGCGGCGAGGTTTTGGTCTGCGAGATTATCGCCGCGAGGTTCTGGCCGCGAGGTTTTGTACTCAAACCTCCTAGGCTCCGCGGTCGTTTCCGAGAAAAGAGATTGATGGACAGATGCAGATGCCTGAAATTGGCAAAGTCTTGAGCGGTCATTCACCTACCTCCTCCTCAATAAGGAAAAATATGACAATATAGTAATAAGCCTATACCAGATTCAGTTGGTAAGTGCTACTCTGCAACAGGCTCGCAACCAGAGGAGGCTAGGGAGGGCCTGGCCTTCCCTTAATTTTTCATGTCCCCTCCAGACCTCAATACAAAATGCACAATTTAGATATTTGCAGGGGTGCCCACAAGGGGGGGCTATGACGCAAACTGCGTCATTGAAATATTTGGGGGGGGTTAAAATCTATATAAATATGTTTGAGTGTGTATAAAAATTAATCGAAAAGAATTTTTTTTCATGGAAGAACACCTACGGATAGACAATTGAAGGGGGGTGCGTCATGGACATGAGGGGGGTGGGCACCACTGGATATTTGTAAGGGAATTTTTAATTACTTAGCCCCTCCTAACATATTCATGGCCCCCCAAAGCTCTGTGGCTGGTTTAGAGCCTGCTCTGCAAGTGGTGTATCAACGGACGGACGTTAGAAGGGTGTAGTCAAAACGTTTTTAGAAATGAAGAGCTCGATCGAAATAAGAATTATATATATTTTAGACTGAGTCTAGTGTTATGCAGGAACGTATTTGGCGCTAGTTTAATTTTTTGTAAAGTATATTTTTATTCACGTAAATTCATTGAGTGGAACAGGACTCATAGCGAGTAACTTTTTTTAAAACTAAAATTTACTTTTTTTCAAAGTTGGTCACTAAAAGTTAGTTTTTTGAGAGGTAAAGTGACTTTTTTCGTGTGATTTATGTTTTGCATTGGCAGTTTTCTAAGAAAAATATAAAAACAAATGAAAAAAAAAACAAAAATTTGTTACTCATTACTCCTCTGAATGCTTCAATACTTGCTGCCACATGTGAATCAGTCAGCTTTATTCTCACTTCAGCTTTTATTCTTTCTAAAGTACAGTAGACGTTTGGTGGATGCTTAAGTTCTCAAGGTGGGGTTGAGAAGCCTTCTGTGTCTATTCTTTCTTCTATCATAATAATCTTTTAGTTTTCTCTCGTAATAGTTAACGCTCCGTTCAACGTTGTGTGTGTGTGTGTGTGTGTGGTTCATCACGTTCGTCTTGTGTTATGCTTCTTGTGTGTTCTTCTTAAGAGTAGGTGATGAATTTGAATATGTCACGTTTTTGAAAACTCTTAATGCGAAGTTAAATATAATGTCTGGGATGAAGAAATTCGGAAATAGGCCAGAACTGGTTCCAATCAGAAGCTTTTTACATCTGCTACTTCTGCTTACGTAACTCAAAGCTTACTTTGAAAACCTAAGAAAGGAGGAAGCTCAAAAAGAAGTAAAGATGAAACAAAACAACAAAGAGAGAGGTGATGGAGAGACCGACAAAGGAAAAATGGGTCATGATGAGATTTTGGTCACTTTTACCTGTGCTTTTGACCATTTTTGGTCACTTTTCAACTATTTACAAGAGACAAGACAACTATGAACCCTGGGATTATTAAAATTAGGGTATATTAAAGAAGACAAAACAGAAAGATACGAAATATTTGTAAATTGAAAAACTGTATTTCTGAAAAAAAATTATAATTCGCATGTAATCAATTCACGTGTAATTACGGGGTAAAATAGTGGAGGTTAATTCCTAATACAGTGAAACCTCTCTTAACGGGCATCTCTCAATAGTGGACATCTTCATAAGAGAACAAACTTTCTTATTCTGCCATTCCATAAATATGTGTGGTGTGGTGTTACGAGAGAATCCTTCCTTTTAGGGACACCTTTCATTTACGGACAAATAATCGTGCTCCACCGATGTCCGTTTTTAGAGGATTCACTGTATTACCTAGTTTCATAATAATAATAATAAATGCTAAAATGTGTGAACTTACTTTATTGAACCTACCACTGCGAAGAGCTGATATTATTAAATATTATTATTATTATTATTATTATTATTATTATTATTATTATTATTAGTAGTAGTAGTAGTAGTAGTAGTAGTAGTAGTAGTAGTAGTAGTAGTAGTAGTAGTAGTAGTGCAATAGTTGCGTAACAAAATATATTGTTTTCTTGTTTGAGTTTGTTTTAAAATTATATCACTATTCTGAGAGTACACCCTCCCTTTTATTTTGAACACACCCCCAAGTAAAAATTTCTGGCGTACTAACTGTCTTCTTGTTTCACATTTTACACCTTTTAAAACAATTTTCAGTTCTTTCGGTGTCGTTTTTCCTCCAAATATTTTCTTAAGAATTTTACTTGCTGTCTCTTACAAATCTCTTTCCTTCTCCTGTCCTTCCATCTGTTTATCCTCCTATTCAGACTTGGAGGTTCTTCTATCTGAATACCACTCATTTCAGCTTTGGAACTTCTTGTATAAATAAAAGACTAATTCTAACCAAAGCATATATTAACTAATAAATTAAGAGGTTGTTCAGCCTACGTTTGGCCGATTTCGTTCCTTCTCCCTCCCGGGCAGAATGGACTCACCCGACCTGGCTCGTGGCGTCCTGCAGTGTTGTGCAGTGGCTTCCTGAGAACGGAGTTGTTTTTCCGCACGGACGACAATAACGCACAAAACAGGTCCATTGTTGTGAGTGTTGTGTTAAATTTGTTTCCGAGTGTGTGGGTTTCCGCTCTGTGATCAAAATGCAGCCCAAACTAAGCCGGTTTTGGGAAGGCTATGTTGCGGCTCTTTATGACACCCACTTTAGTGTTTCTGTCATTAGAAAACAGTGCAAGAAGAATGGTTGCAACATCAGTTTAAGTGGAATAAAAAATGTTATTAAAAAGTACAAGGGCAACGAAGCTCCACCATTCGGATCACCAACGAAGTTGCCTAGGAAGTGGAAGTGCACCAAGGCCACCTCCACCATGCAGAGGAAACTTCGCACAATGGTAATGCAAGAAAATCCGCCAACACAAAGGTGTATGGCTAATCGTCTTGACGTGTCTTTGGGGATTGTGAGACGGACGTTACACCATTAACTCAAGCTAAAAAAAAAGTCATGAAAGCTCGCGGCCATCTTCTCACGGATGCCCACCAAAAGGAACGAAAGTGTAACGCCCAGAAGCTGTACGAACAGCATCTGGCAAAACAAAGGTGGATGTACGTCGTAACGCTCGATGAAGCATGGATTTACCTTTCCGACTGTGGCAAACCGAGAGTCATCATATACCGAGAGAAAGGCGCCAAGAACTTTAGAAGGTGAGTCCGTGTCTGTAAAGAATCCTTCCCAAAAGGGTTCATGGTCGTTACTGGCTACTGTTACCGAGGTAAACTGAAGATTCGTAGGGTGTCGAAGAACTGCAAAATAAATTCGCAGTATTTTCAGGAGCAGATCATGCGGCCGATCTACGAGCATGAGATTCCAAGAATGTACGGAAATGACGCCAATCTGGTGCGCATTCACATGGACAAAGCCTCATCACATACCTCACGATCATCCCTCGCATTCTACAGGGAGATGGAGGAGGCAAATGGTATACAGGTGATACCTTTTAATGAGGTACCTGTTAAATCTCCAGATGCAAGTCCTATGGACTATTGTGGATTTGGATTGCTGAAGCGGGCTTTGGGAAAACGGCGTGTGACAACTATGGAAGGACTTTGGAAAGCTGTACAAAGGGAATGGGACAAGATTCCCCTCTCAGTTCTTCAGAGAAGCCTATTACAGTGGAAATTACGTTGTCGGGCTATTGTTAGGAACCAAGGGAAACACATCGAGCACTTACAGACCTGGCGCCATGGATTCTTCTAAATTTTTAGGTAAGTCGAAATTGGCCAAATGTAAACTGAACAACCTCTGTAATAGCGTTACAGTTTCGGTAAATTAACTTTGCCTTCATCAGACACATTATGAAATACAATTTCTAAGACTACAGCTTATCTACTTCTCAAAATCAATGAACTTATTTTATAATATTTCACATGAGTTCCTTCGTGGCTAATATGGTTATCGTATGGTCTCCGCCACTAGAGACCCTGATTTGATCCTCGGCGGGACTTCATGTAGTTCGGATCCCACGTTAAACTGTAGGTCCAAGTCTCATGTAGCCTCGCTGCTGAAAGGGACGCTAAATTCTAATCCCATATTATACATAGCATAGCTTCGACTTCTTTCGAAACTTTGAGAAGGCATGTTCACTGTAAATATTTACTACAATTGAGAGTATTTGTTTCGTTTACGTGCTCCGAGTAATCTGGCCCAAAAAACGATTAATATTCCAAGTGGAAGATGTCAGGTGAAGACACACGTTCGATCACTACGGTACAGAAGAATGGAGGTTAATTAGGTAACCCATAGACAGTGGCGTATTTAGGGGGGTTTCCGGGCTTAAGCCCCCCTGAAATCTTACTTACTATAGTAAAGTATATTAAATATCTTGCTGAATTTTCACTCTTTCAGGCAAAGCCCCCCCGAAAGTTAGCAAAGGCTCCCCCGAAACAAAATCGTAAATACTCCACTGCCGGTAGATATATTAATCCTTATTATAAAACAAAGACGCCTTTGTTTGTCTGTCATACTTTTAATAGTTCGCAGTTAGGCCAATATTTGTCGCTAGGTGTGTAGCGTCGTACCTGACGCAGTGTTCGTAGTTTGAGGGAAATTTCCCTAATCTAGGACAATTTCGTAGGTAAATTTAGCAAAAAGGTATTTTTCGATAAGACGAGAAAATCCAGGGATTAATATAAAGGCTTAAATATTTCTTTATTCTTCAGAAATAAACCAATACAATGGTGTATGTTCAAAGTAGCATAATTTGCACCCATTGAATGTATGGCTCGGTGTATTTGTGTTTATTTTTTGTATTAAAAAAAAAGAAAAAAAAAGAAAAAGTGAAGGGAAAAGTGTAAAAAATAAAAGAAAAACAAATGAATTGACACTTCCTTTAAGGTGGATCACCACCCGGAAGTCAGTACATATTTTAGCTCATTCCCTTAACTACAGCGAAATGAAACGTTACATATTATAAATATTGTACTATAAGATAGAGTTATGTTTCAGTTACAACACAAGACATTGATTCATTTAATTGTGTCTTCTGATATCGAAAAAGATAACCAATAAAAGAAAATATTTGATGCGTTTTACAATTAGCACACAAGATGGCACTTGCTGTTAGATCTTACTAGAAGTTCTCCGTTTCATGTAATGTCTATTAGTAGTCTATGTGTAAAGTATTTTAAAGTAACGGTCTTATTACGAAATAGATATATTATTTGACCGTTTTTTGTGTTATGTTTCAGTTTTAATTTAAATATTAATTTACATTTAAGGAAATAGATTTTGAGAAGAAATTTGCGCACAACGCCATAATACGATGTTGCCAAATTTGTACATTTACTGTGGTAATCACAATAACAAAATTCCTAGATTCTAGCGTTGCAATTCGAGAAGCGGAAGTTAGCTGTGAATTGCGATAAGGTCGAAAACAAATTTCTCTAACAAATATCTAAGCAGAATTCCATGATTACGGTATTCCTTTATTATCTATCATCAGTAAACACACGACACTATCTGGCAACGCCGCACTATTCAAGCAGTATCTAGCATAGCACCGAAAACACCTAGTGATCCACATTAATATAGCTGACTTAATCTTGTCACGTACCGGTAAATTCTGTCTCAGGAATTGGATACTGATCAAACTAGGGAGAGTTTTATAAGAAAAGGGAAACTTTTGTGTGTTGAGGAAAATTTTCTTAAGGAAACCTACGAACACTGACCTGACGTCAAGAGATACAATGGAGTACGTGTAGTCAATTTAATGACGAGCCGAAAGCTTGGAAGGTTGTGAGGAAAACTAGTAGTCTAAAATAAATTCGTTTTTAAAGAAGAGGGCATGATGTCATGATGCTAGAGCGCTTACCTCTGGTCCAAAGGGTCCTTGGTTCGATACCAGACCAAGTGAGTTTACACTTGACATCATACCCGTTGGTTTTATCGGACTTCCTCGTTTCTTCCTACATTCTCAATCCACCAATTTTTTCATTTGCCTACAAGACATTCGAGGGACTTAAAGTAGAAATTTCATTTTATTTCGTATTTAAAGAAGGGTAGAGCGTCAAAAAATTCTGAAAGGACATTCGTAAAATAATAATGTCTAGAAATAACAACTCAGCTAGTGTGTCCAGATCACCACTTTCAAAAATTTCGAATTCAAATGGTGTGGTTTTTAAAAGAAAGTCGCTGCCTTGTTAGCCTAGTCGACTATTGCACCAGAAATTGTTTAGTAGTAGTAGTAGTAGTAGTTGTTGTTGTTGTAATATTAGAAGTATGAGTAAATAGTAGTAGTAGTAGTAGTAGTAGTAGGAGTAGGTGTAGTAGTAGTAGGAGGAGGAGGAGTAGGTACGGCATAGTAGTAGTAAGAGTAGTAGTATTAATAGTGGTAGTAGTAAGTAGTAAGTAGTAGTAGTAGGAGGAGGAGGAAAATGAAATGAAATCTTTGAGTTTTACGTCCCACGGTTATGCCGGTTAGGCTAAAGGAGACGGTGATGATGAGTAATGAATGAAATGGTGGAATGAAGAAAGTGGGAGGAAACGGGAGAACCCCGAGAAAACCCACGCACACGGTGTTTGTCCACCACAAAGTTCACTTGGCGGGGGCTGGGATCGAACCCGGGACCCCTAGCACCAGAGGTGAACGCTCTACCACTGAGCCACCGCGGCCCGCTAGTAGTAGGAGGAGTGTGAGTAGTAGTAGCAAGAGTAGAAGTAGGTATAGTAGTAGTAAGAGTAGGAGTAGAAGTTGCACCCTATAAGGATTGAATTCGAAATAAAAGAAAGCAAAAAATAGAAAGAAAACACTTGTATTAAACGAAGACAATGTGAAACGGGAGCTCGAGACAGGCCACCAAACTCTGACGCCATGTGGGCTCGAACTCCCGTCGCATATCACCACTTCGTAGTCAGTGTTGCCAAATTGGGGAAAAGTCGCTAAATCTAAGGGATTCGACTTCCAGGATAGCGGCAAAATATTTTTCCGATTAGCGACTTTTTTGGTGATTTTGAAATGACAATTTGGCGACTTATAAATCTAGCGACTTTTGCGCTGCGAACAACTTGTCATAAAATAAGTACTATTAGCTCGAATCAGTTCAGATATATGTTTATTTTTCTTTTGCTTATTTGAATCAGTGCAGATGTTGACGAGCTGGGAAAGTACATAACATTTCTCTCTACATTCCCGCATTGGCTGCTGTTATCTCTTACCTTCTAACTCCAGTTTTTAATGTCCTTTAGTTTACAGAGCTTTCGTTTAGAGGCACAAATAATACATTACCGATAGCAAACAGATTATCTGTAGAAACGTGAGTAGACCTTTTAGACCAAGATTTTTTCTAGACCTTTAATTTTGCTCGTTTTTCTAAACTCATTTTTGATTTTATTGAAGCAAAATTGATCATAAAGTTAAAAATATATATAAAAAAAGTGAAATTATTGTCAGTTATATATGTCTTTGAGTCTTTCATATACGTTCTTGTAGCGTAGATAGTACTATGGGTTGAATTGATCACGTATCTTATATATACACACACACAACATATATATGGCTATTTATGAAAGAGGCAAAATTCCACGAAATTTTTTTTACCGACTTTTCACTCAAAATTGGACTAATTTCATCTCCAATTTAGCGACTTTTTGTATCAACTTGTTGGCAGTACTGTTCATAGTTCGTTGACCACATAGATAATTTAATTTTCCTTTAGATCTATATTAGATCGGAAGAACATAATTTTTGTCGTGCTACTTGAGTCTTATCGCAATAGCAAACATGTTTCCGCATCATGGAGTGTCTGTTTTACAAATGCGGCATCATGGACAATTTAATTTTAAATTACTGAGCAACATTTAAAGTATTCTATATAACAACTGTCGTAAAATTATTTATCTCAGAACTATTGACAATGAAATTCGCATTCTATATAACCCACTTTCTCTTCCTCTTCTATTTGCACTGAGATTAGCACAGAATACGAAATTTTCTTCTTCTTCTTCTTCTCTGCTTTTTCTGAGCTTTTCTTCTACTATTAACATTTTCTTTCCCTTTACATAAATTGTTATTCGATTGTTTTTTTTTTTTTTATTTCTTTTCAATATGTATTCGGTTATGCTATCAACTTCCCATCTCATGTTGCCTGTCGATTTCTTGCATCAGTAACCAAGAGAAGATATGAGGTGACTGACCGTTATCGAAAAGAAAAAGTACGATTCAGAATCTCGTAATCATTAACTCGTTAAATAAAAATCAAACTTTGTTTGTTCTTTAAATACTTAAGAAGTCATTCGTCGTAGCTGTTAATAGAAGACAAAAAAAAAAAAAAAAAAATCTTGGAGAATGGTTCAGAAAAAGAAATTGTACTTTTTTGCTTAAGTGCTGAGACGAATAGAAGCAAAATTTATGCACTTCTAAATGTGTTAAACATTCTTCTAAACTGAACTAATATACCATTGTTCACTTGATATTATTGCACATTCTCTTTACATATGAAATTAGCGAGTGGTACCCAAAATATTACACAACCCAAGTTTCAAATTACGTATCTAAGAAGAAAGACAATAGTATAAAGGGATATTTTATCTATGTAGAAATATAATAAGGATTTTAAAAAAAAACATTATCAAATTAAACATATATTAAATATTGAGGATTCATAAGTTTTAAAATGCTTAGTGTCAGTTTTTATCGTGTTAACACAAAGAAGGCATATAATATTAAGAACAATAGTAGCGTACTCAAGGGGGAGTTTCAGGGAACCGTATATATAGCTATAGGGTGGGCGGTATATTAATTCCCTATTGAAAATTGTTTAGAACTATTTTCGTGAATCAAAGTGGTACCTTTGCAAGAACTTGGCGATTTCACTCCTCCAATCCATCAAGAGTTTTTGGTTTAGTGCGATAAACTTCCTCTTTAGCCTACCCCCCAAGGAAGAATTCACAAGGCGTTAAATCAGGACTCCTTGCTGGCCATTCTTGGGGGCCACAACTTCTCAACTAGTGTCCTAAAAAAAATTAGGTGTCGGGGCACGCACGGACAGGTTGTGCGAAATAAGGCAGGGTCCTATTTTGCATAAAGTCGTTGTAATTGTTCCACGTAGATCGTGTGGAGTAACGGACGGACATATACTAGCATTACAATCTTTTAAGACTCCCTAGCGTCAACCTAATACGCAGTTTCATATTCCCTCTACAATATCTTTACGGTGTGATTGTTAAATACAATTTTATTAAAATATTATTTTTAAAAAAACTAATAAACACTTCACTATTAATATTTCGTATACACGGCTTCACGTACTAATAAATTTAGATATCTATATATATAAAAGAGAACGCACAAATCCTTTGTGAACTCATCACGCTAATACGGCTGAACCAATTTCTTTCATTTTTGGGGGGTTATTAGGATTTGGACCCTAGATGGTTTTTATCATATCACTTTAATTTTTAATTACCAGTGTCTTGAGATAATTGACCATTCAAGTGTCCATACGTACAAATCCTTTGTTATTAGTTCATCATAGGTAAAAATAAACGTATTTATATGCAACCCGCATGACCATGTGACTCGGCGGGTTAACATAAATGACAGGCGCTATAATTTTAACATTTACTGCAATTTGAAAGCGAAAAAGTAAAAATTATCTAAGTAACAAAGTTTATTGCGTTCCGGGGTGACCGCAGCGAAGCGGGGTGAACGCTGCTAGTTATTAATAAAATAATAATAAAAGCATTTAAGAGTTTTAAAGTGTCTTTAAGAAATAACATTAAGTACAATTATATGATAAGTAAAGTAGTTCAGTGTTTTCCTTTTCTTTAGCAAAACTATTTTTTCTATCGTGTTTTGTTTATGAGGTCAAGATCCTTTTAAGAATCTATCAATCACAGTTTAAAAGCCGGTAAGTGGCTCAATGCAATGCAATGCTTGGTGATTCCTTTTCGTCTCATTCAATGTTGCAGATGACGGTCGCTTTTCGCCGCGAGGAGAAACTGTTAGCGGAGGGTATCTCTTGTTTGTTGTGAGAAAGTATTTCTAGAGCGTCACGAAAACAATTGAAAGTGACGAAGCGTGATTTCATGCAACGACCGTTTCATTTTTTGATGTGTCTTATAAATGTATTTTCGTTCCGTGATCGTCAATTGCCATTAACGGATAAACAAGGATGTCCTAAATAACTTCATAACGCAGAACATTAGTACAGCTCTTTAAATATACAGTGTTTTAAAAATGTACTTGTTGTTTGTAGTTTGTTTTGTTTGTTAGTAATGGTGAAAGGACTTCTAGATTTAATAGGCAGTAAATGCGGATACTTCCTTTCTTGATTTTGTTTGCGTTACTTTTACATGTTAAAAAAAAGTAGCATATCCCATTTTATAATTTTTAAAAAACAGTAAAACCTGCAATACAATAGTATTTTAATCGTTTAGCAATAGATGGCAGCACAGCGGTGTTTAATTTTTCCCAAAGAGATACAAAGCCGAAATTTAACCTTCGATGTCCGAGGCAGTGACTGCAACTTCTGCTGACCCTGATTATAGCCATTGATTAAATTCTATCGTTTACACACACAGGGGCGTAAATAAGGGCCCCGCAGATCCCGCATTGCGGGGGGCCTCAAGCCATCAGGGGCCCCCAAATCGTGAAGCAGGACGTAGAGAGGGGCCCCACTCTACACTGTCTGCGGGGAGGCCCCCAAGCCTTTAGTTACGCCACTGTACACACAATAAACTTTTAGTTTAACATAGCTCACCTTGTGAATTCACAACATTCATTAGTCATTTTTACACTAATTATATCTTTAAAATGTTATAAATAGGAGACATTGAAATTAGGATTACACTTTCTGGAAATTACATGTAAAATTTTAAACCATGAATATTGGTCTCGATGTCATTTAGAAGGAAATATAAACATATAAGAACAATTTATTTTGTATATTAAACGGGGTAGACTAATGCTTTTGCCTTATAAATTTCATGATCAAATTTCGCAAACGGTCATTTTATGTTTTCTAAGATTTCCCTCACTGTCAGTTCTACCAGGCGGACATCTTGCTTGCTTTAATTATATACGAGTATAGGCAATGGAAACTTTTTTTCCTTAAAATTTTCCCTTTTTAAAAACGTTTTAAATTCCTTGTCTAAGCTTACTGGAGCAGATAAATTTAAGGCTCACAGGTCGGATTAACGGTGGCACCAGTAAAACATCTAAAAGTCCAGTCCTTCAGAAAATGCGAAGTTACGAATTCCGCAGTTCTGTATGGTTGCGAAACATGGTCGCTTACTCTCCGGGAAGAACATAGACAAAGTATTTGAGAACAAGATCCTGAGACGAATATTCGGACCCAAGTTGAACGGGAATGGGGAATGGCGGAAACTTCATAACGAGAAACTACATAATTTATACGGTTTACCCAACATTGTTAGGGTCGTCAAGTCTAGGAGGCTTAGATGGGCAGGTCATGTAGCTAGAATGGAAGAAAGTAGAAACGCTTTCAAAGTCTTGACTGGAAGACCAATCAGAAAACGACCATTAGGAAGACCTAGGCTCAGATGGGAGGACAATATTAAGATGGATCTCGCAGAGATAGGAATACAAAGTAGGAACTGGATCCAATTAGCTAAGGATAGAAGTCAGTGGAGAGCTTTTGTGAACGCGGCATTAAACCTCCGGGTTCCATAGGCCATAGAGTTAGTTAGTTAGTTAATATGCGCTTTATTCTAACATTAAATATAATATGGCGCTTTTGAATGGCGTGTTCCACATTCATGTCTATTCGTTGTTGCTCCGTTATACAACAGCATCTCTATTCAAATAAAACAGAAACTATTTACATTTAGTAAACAGTAGCGACATTGTACGTCGCAGCTGTGAAGTTTTTGCTTCTACTGTAGTCAATGGTGACATGCTAATTTCGGTTTGTATAGAGATGTGTTCTTATTTTCTGAAATCAAAACTTGCTGTTCTTCATGCTTGGAAAAGAAAAAGTTTGCATTAAAAGATAAAATTTCGAGATTGCTAATTAAACTCCAACTGACCAAAGCAGTGGTCAGTTGGGCTTTTATTAGTAATCTTAAATTTTCCGAAGCTACAATGAATAATTCACAAGATAAAATTTCCATATTGTGTACCTTTTTTATCCAAATTCTTCTTTTTTTTCTTTCTTTCTTTTTTCTCTTTTTTTTCATACTTTTGGGACACGGAGCACTAGAATTGACGAGCTTCAGTCGTTTATGATCATTTCGTATTAATAAAATGTAAAATTTGGATGTTCCAAAGGGTATTTTGTAAAAATATATAAGGCCCCTATCCGCTACATCCCTCTGGGTTTTCGGATATTTGACTGTAAAAAATGTTTTTTTTAAAAAATGTTCTATCTGTTCCAGTTCATTTCAAAGAAATAAAATCAAAACATTTCAATTCCGGTTCATCTCAAAGAAGTTCATAAAATCAAAACCTTTAAATTCCAGTTCATGTCAAAGAAATCAACAAAATCAAAACATTTAAATTCCAGTTCATTTCAAAGAAATCAATAAACAGTCAAAAGTTGTAAATTCCAGTTCATTTCAAAGAAATCAATAAAATCAAAACATTTAAATTTCAGTTCATTTCAAAGAAATCAACAAAATCAAAACATTTAAATTTCAGTTCATTTCAAAGAAATCAATAAAATGAAATTATTGAAATACCAGTTCATTTCAAAGAAAACAGAACAATATTTCCGTCCATAAATACATAAGCTAAAACCATAAAGATGGCGCAGTATTCAAAAAAAAAAAATTCAATTTCTTCCTGTTCTCCCGTTCCCTTCTACTTGATTCATTAAGCCATTATCATCCGTCTCATTATCACCGTTTACTGTAGCCTCGTGGGACGTTAAACTCAACGAAAAAGAATCCTACCAGTTTCAGAAACTATCGCCGCCACTGTTGTTTACTGTACATAATTTTCTATCATTTTAACACGTGTAAATTATGGCGGAGAATGTGTTGTGGTGTGTATTAAATGTATTACATCTGTAAATCGAAACATATTTTCTGGTGTTGGTGGAAGTGTAATCAGAGCATGACACGTGTACGCATCAAAGCATAAACTAATAATGATAATAATAAAGGAAACCAGCGCCATTATTCACTTCCCGGTAATCAAACTATAAACTAATCGAAGACGCTTTGAATTCCATAACCAACAACTTGTTTTTCCTTAAGCCGTAATCAGTCTTCAGAAAGTTCATAGCCACTCAAAAAAAAATGTCCATGTTCAAAATACAGAATTGCCAGATGATATGTACGATTGGCTTTTCCTTGTTCAAGATGAGATCATCTTAGTGTGACCTAGACCCGTAGCTAAGGCTTGCCAGGGGAGCCGATACTCTTTGTGAACACCTTAAGACAGAGTTTCTCAACCTGGGGGTCGTGAAGATAAGCGGAAGAGATAAATATAAGTAGAATATAATACCAGAAAATATTTTTAAATATTATTTTGAATTTTGTTCTCATACGCATATTTTTATTTTTATACATTCTGTTAAGAACAAAAAAGGTCTGCTAAATATTTTGAACAGGTGTAGGGTTTTTTTTAATCAATTTAAATGAAAGAGGTACGATATGAAACTAATGAGAACTGCATATTGAAATACAATTAAAATTCAAAGCTAATGAGATACCTGAGCATGGTATGATCTCACTAGTGCGGCAATGTCCGGTTCAATCTTTGTGACGCACCACTATCAACTCATTTAAAATACTCAAAAAAATTTTAACAACTCTCCAAGTTTTTTAAAACCAAAATTAGAAATCACTTTATTATTTTATCATGTGACACAAAATTAAGCGAGTTATGAAGTTTTAAAATTTTGAAACGGGCTCCAGTTTGGAACAGTATGACGAATCGGATTCGATATTTGTAATACAGTATGAATGAACTGTCCAAATTTGGTTTTAATCCATTCGCTTTTAGGGAAATTACTGTATTCACTATATACAAGAAATGGATTCTACTATTATAGAAACAGATGGATATCGTGAGATGTGCGCAGTAGGTATATTAAAAATCCGACACAAGCTTATTACAAACCATAAATTATAACGGGGTCGCTGGCAAGAGAATGTGATAAAACGGGGGTCGTGATAGCAATTAAGTTGGGAATCACTGTCTTAAGGTAAATATATGGCGTTTGTGTAGATAAATACAGGTATAGGCCTGTGTTCACAAAATTAGCAGTCAATGTAAGGTGGTATAAGTTATTACCCTCCCCCCTTGAAGTTATCTCAGCTTCAGTGTGCTCATCTTAGTGTTCTGACTGCGGGTTTGCTGCGACCTATTGGTTTTTGGTTTATGCACCGTAACTTTCATCTAGGGAATGTGGGATAGTGGTTGACATTATTGTCTAGTAAACAAGAGGTCTTGAGCTAGTCAGCTTTTATTAATTGAGGTTGTACGATTTAAAGTTTGACCAGGTGAATGCCAAGATATTATAGTATCTTTAAATATAGTCCTTAGCCGATGGTTTTCCCCTCTCTTTTCCCTTTGTTTTTGTTTTCGCTGTCCTTCCAGGCTGTATCTGGAAGTTTGCTAAATAATGCTATTGCTACACTTAGCGGAATATCTACATTTGGTTAGCGTGGTCCTTACTTCGACTACCGGTGAGGTTTCGAATAGTTAACAGTTCCACACAGTAAAGATAGCCACAGGACATCCCACATCTATCCTGGGACATCAAGGCTCGCAGTAGAAACTTTAAGAATAATAAAAATATCCGTCGGATTTCAAAGGGATCGTGCATGCATGGAGATCAAATATATCCTGCAATCTGGAGAAGCCGTTCGTTAAACTGGAAATTTGTTATAATCTTTATGTCACTGTTAAGAGCATATGTGTCACAGTTAAAATTCTTCCTGTCACTGTTAGGGTGTATGTCACTGTTAAAATTATTTATGTCACTGTTGAATGTATATGTCACTTTCAGAATTATTTATGTAACTGTTACGAGTGTAATGTCACTGTTAGAATTATTTGTCACTGTTAGGAGTAAATGTGGGTTCCTGTCACCACGGCATGGCGCGTCCTCAGGTTGCGGATCGAGGAGAAGGCCTCTAGATATAGAGGTTAGCTGCGAATATACTGAATAAGCAGTCGCGGACAGACGACTAGGAGTGGTCCTCCAGCTTGGGGGTGTGGGTAAGGCTAACACCCTCATCCTGTAAAAAAAAAAAGGCACTTGTTCAGAAACATCCACAAAAGCCTCGGACAAGGACTGATAACTTGGCACGACATCAGCAAAAGAAAATGGACATGAGATTTGGAACATGGAATATTAGAAGTCTTTATAGGGCAGGCGCGTTAAAATCTGTAACGAGTGAGTTAGAGAAATACAAGATGGACTTAGTAGGAGTTCAGGAAGTTAGGTGGGAAGGAAATGGATCTGAGAATTCCGGAAATTTTACGTTCTTTTACGGGGAAGGAAATAAAAATCACCAGTTAGGAACAGGGTTTTTCGTTCACAAACGAATATTACCAGCAATTAAACGGGTTGAATTTGTTACTGACAGACTTTCTTATATTACTCTTAAGGGACGGTGGTGTGATATTATTGTTTTAAATGTACATGCTCCAACTGAAGATAAGAATGACGATATAAAAGATAGTTTTTACGAAGAAGTGGAACGGATATTTGATCAACTCCCGCGATACCATACGAAGATTCTATTAGGGGATTTCAATGCGAAGGTAGGACGAGAGGATATTTTCAAACCGATTATAGGGAACGAAAGTTTGCATAAGGAAAGTAATGACAACGGTGTTAGACTCGTGAACTTTGCAACATCCAAAAACCTAATCGTGAAGAGTACAAAATTCCCACATCGCGACGTTCATAAATATACTTGGACATCACCAGACGGAAAAACACATAATCAAATTGATCACGTTTTAGTAGATAGAAGAAGACAATCTAGCATAATTGACGTCCGGTCGTTTAGAGGGGCTGATTGTGACACTGATCACTACCTGGTAGTAGCGATAATACGGGAGAGATTATCGTTGAATAAAGGTAATATTCAATGTCCGAAAACGGAGAGATTTAATTTAAAGAAATTAGAAGAGAGCCAGGTAAGAGAGGAATACCAGATTGAAGTTTCGAATAGATTCGCGGTTTTAGAAGACTCGGAGTGCACTAGTGTTGAGGATACTTGGATTGAAATTAGAGATAGTATTAAAAGTTCAGCAATAGAAAAATTGGGACACGCGGAAATACGTAGGAACAAACCATGGTTCGACCAAGAATGCATTAAACTAGCAGAGAAGAGAAAACAGGCAAAATTACGCTGGCTACAAAATCCGAATGAAACAACTACACAAAATTTCGCAGATATCAGGCGGGAAACTTCCAAAACTTTTAGAACAAAGAAACGGGATTTTTTGAAAGCTAAAATTAAGGAACTTGAAGATAATAGTAAAAATAAAAATATTCGGGACATGTATAAGGGGATCAGCGAATTTAAGAAAGGCTATCAACCTCGTGCTTATATATTAAAGAAATCTGACGGAACAGTTCTCACCGATACGGATAGCCTCTTAAATAGATGGAAAGATTTCTTTGACGATCTGCTGAACACGCAGCCAAAAACTAATGTGCGTGGAGAAAAGGAGATACACACCGCAGAACCGTATATTCCAGAACCCAATCGAATAGAAGTGGAAGCCGCTATAAAGAAATTGAAGAAACACAAATCTCCGGGTGTAGATGAAATTCCGGCTGAGTTAATTTTAGCTGGAGGCGAAAAATTGTGGAACAAGATACACAAACTCATTCTCCTTATCTGGAACAAGGAAGAATTGCCACAAGAGTGGAAAGAATCAATCATTGTTCCAATTCACAAGAAAGGCGACAAAACTGACTGTAATAATTATCGAGGCATTTCTCTTCTGTCAACATCCTATAAAATCCTTTCAAATATTCTATTAGCAAGATTGACCCCATACGCAGATGAAATTATTGGAGATCAGTGCGGATTTAGACGAAATCGATCAACTATCGACCAAATATTTACCATTCGCCAAATACTCGAAAAGAAGTGGGAATACAATACCCCGGTACATCAACTATATATTGATTTTAGAAAGGCTTACGACTCGGTTAGGAGAGAAACATTATACAACGTTCTTACAGAACTTGGAATACCGAGAAAGCTAATTAGATTAATTAAGATATGTTTAAGTGAATCCCAAAGTAAATTCCGGGTAGGAAAATTTTTGTCCACGAGCTTCCACGTCGAAAATGGCCTGAAACAAGGAGATGCGTTGTCGCCATTATTATTTAACTTTGTGCTGGAATACGCCATAAGGAAAATCAAAGATAGCAACCAGGGTCTAGAGTTGAACGGCATTCACCAGGTTATGGCATATGCTGATGATGTAAATTTAATAGGGGATGATAGGAGAACAGTAGAAATAAATGCAGAGATCTTATTAAACGTTTGCAGGGACATGGGTTTAGAAGTAAATGCAGAGAAAACTAAATACATGGAAGTGCGTCGGGACCGTAATACGGCAAATTGTGGAGGCGTTAAAATATTAAATAATGCTTTTGATAAAGTAAATACTTTCAAATATTTAGGATCAATATTAACAGACGAAAATCATATTCACGAAGAAATTAAATGTCGACTAAAAGCAGGGAATTCGTATTACTATTCGGTTCAAAATCTCTTGTCGTCGCGAATTCTGTCGAGGAATTTGAAGCTTAAAATATATAAAACGATAATCATGCCTGTTGTTCTGTATGGTTGTGAAACATGGTCGCTTACTCTGAGGGAAGAACATAGACTGAAAGTATTTGAGAACAGGATCCTGAGAAGAATATTCGGACCCAAGAGGAACGAGAATGGGGAATGGCGGAAGCTTCATAACGAGGAACTACATAGTTTATACGGTTTACCCAACATTGTTAGGGTCGTCAAGTCTAGGAGGCTTAGGTGGGCACGTCATGTAGCTAGAATGGAAGAAAGTAGAAACGCTTTCAAAGTCTTGACTGGTAGACCCATAGGAAAACGACCATTAGGAAGACCTAGGCGCAGATGGGAGGACAGTATTAAGATGGATCTCGCAGAGATAGGAATACAAAGTAGAAACTGGATGCAATTAGCTAAGGATAGAAGTCAGTGGAGAGCTTTTGTGAACGCGGCACTGAACCTCCGGGTTCCATAGGCCATAGAGTTAGTTAGAGTTAGTTTAGGAGTAAATGTGTCACTCCTACAGTTATTTATGCCGCCGTTAGAAGTAAATGCGTCACTATTAGAATTATTTATGTCACTGTTAGGAGTATGCTATGTAACAGTGTATTTCTTTATGTTGAAAGTTCATAAGTAAATAAATAAACTTTTCCAGAAGAATAAGAACTATCAGCTATTATTGGCTGTTTAGCTCAATAAGATCAATTGATATATCGAGAATTAAATAAGTATTGTTGAATATTTCATGTCTTAACCAACTATTTGTGGTCCACCCGGAGTAAATATCTAGTACCGCCTTTGCTTAAAACAATATATTTTTGTAGTGGGATAGGAGAATCTTGATGTTGTTTGTGCTTCAGCGTAATTTGTGTTGTCATTCTGCCCTTCCTTCATCTAAAGCTAAGGATCATCTTGACCTTCGTTGCCAACGTCTTCATCATCAGCTGTTGCTTTCTTTCTTTTCCTCTGTGTACTCCTAAATGTACGCCTTCTATAAACACCTGCGTGGTGTAGTGCCTTCGGAAGAAGATGGGAAGATATGCCTCCGGTCTCTTGAGTGATTACCCATCATTATACAAGTACAAGGAGGTGTAGCAGGAAACACAAGAAAGAAAGAAAAAAAAACACGTTACAAGAAACCTGCTTCGGTACTCCTCGGCTACTTTTTCATTTATTTATTTTTTATTTTAAGTAACGATCTACGTAACTCTTGGGAGACGACATCAAGTTCATGAACCTTCCAAATATCTTTCTACCAACAACTCCTCCATATCAAGATCATACTTTCAATCAATTTTCAAAAATTGGTGAACTGCTGGAGTATTGCGCATCAGTGGCGTAAACAGAATTTCCTTCAAGGTGAGGTCAAGGACTTAACCTCATATCATTTCACGACAACATGCGATTTTTGGAACCACACTTTAATATGGTAAATATTTATTTCTTTATAATGTTTTGTTAAACGAAGGCGGCGGTTAAAACCTGAAACTCACAGTGAGAAAAAAAATTGTAGGTGGCGTACTTAAAAAGATAGGTTAAATGCGTAATTCCCGTAGTTTATGGACTTAAAATACAGCAGACGTATAACTGAAAACGCATGTTTTATAATACTTTCTGTATAAGTGTTCCATCTATACGTACTTTCTGTATGAAACAATGTAAGCGGTCAGGACATACACATGGACGGTCTCACATACAAATGGACGTATATAACATATAGCTGACGAAGGTAACAAAAGTATATGGATGTGATATATGGAAAACTGTTAGATGTCAGACATCCTGCAACGGCATGATGTAACACCTAAGGGCAGTGCCTATGTAGCATACGGATAACGTATGCTCCGTACTGATTTCTGTAGTAAGCAAGAGGATTCCGTATATTTGTACAATATACCGCTGTCCGGAGAACGGATTTTTCTCTGTGCACCCTCTTTGCGTATGCCACTGTTGCGCATAATAATTAAATCAAATTAAAATAAAAATGAAACGAAATTTTTCAATGTAACGTCCATGATTATGTTTTTTAGGCTAATGGAGACGGATGATTAAGGCAAGTGAATGATGATGGAAGAATTGGTGGAATGAGAAAGTGGGAGGAAACGAGATTAAAACGAGAAAACCCCTCGGGCACGATATTGTCCACCACAAGGTTACTTGTCCGGGGATCGAACCAGGGATTCCACGTAGCATAGATAAGCGCTATACCACTGAGTCACCATGCCTCCCCTTAAATCAAATTAATTCTGATTAGTGTACGTCATTAGTGTACAGCGAAAACAAAAGTCAAAACATAAGACATATATATATATACCAATTCATAGATCTAATTGAACTGAGTTAGCTAGTAGCGACGCTAAGCTCGTAATAATGAGTGTAGGACAAAATCCAAGCTAAATTCTGGCAAGGCGGACAAAATCCAAGCGGATAAAATCCAAGGAACAGTACCATGTGAGTAGTGCCTGTGAAAACCCTAATTAAATTGTTTCTTTCTTTCTTCAATTGTCATGCATTCTAAAGTTTTATCTGTAATTCTTCAATTTATTGAAATAATATTTCATTTACATTTAAAGAACAGAAAACCCAATAAAATATGTAAGATTGACACAGTATGAGTGCAGATGAGCTTTAATTATTCATAAAATAGTCTGGTCACTGCTAGGACATGCCCAGGTGAATCCAATTTAGGGTGATCAGAAATATTTTGACTAAAAGAGTATACTCACATATATCACAGCTGTGAACATGATACTGTTCCTTGGATTTTATCCGCTTGGATTTTGTCGCCTTGTCAGAATTTAGCTTGGATTTTGTCCGCGCCCCCGTAATAATAGGCGGACAAGAGGGGAGGCAAGAAAAAGTTTGGGGTGGCGAGGCAGCCACAATTGCTTTGTTTTGAATATTATTATTATTATTATTATTATTATTATTATTATTATTATTATTATTATTATTATTATTATTATTATTATTCACCAGTTATACATAGAAAATGCGGGATCGAAGGAGGGACGAGAAAAAATATTGGGGTGGCGATCGCCCCTTCTCTCCCCCCTGTAGCACCGCCACTGGAGTTAGCGTAAATTCTCATGCATAGTTTTCGAGATAAACGATTTTTTCTTTATAAAGCTAAAAATGTATAATGTTTGATAATCACACTACGTATTAAGATGAAAGAGATATTGAAGTATATATTAAATAAGCTTTTCATGATTACACTAACAGGACGACAGAACATATCATGGTTAAGAGCCTGACATACTAAAAAAATAATACAAAATTTACCATTTTTCTTTTGCTTGTTTTTTCATAAGTGACAGGAGATAATGAAATGCAACTTACCACAATCATAGAAAATGATATTCTACAACAGAAAATATGAACCTCTAAAATTTTTAGTATTGCCATCCATAGAAATTACAGTGTTGCCAGAATAACAATTTCCCCAAAATCTAGGTTAAAGCAGTGACTAGAGGAACGAACTCAACTGCATTTGATTACGTATCATGTTGTTTTGGTATCCTGTGAGCTACTTTTTAAATAACATTATTATTTAATTTTAATAACTGTATGTTAAAAGTATTTTGTTTATTACAAAGTAAATACAACTATTATGTAAAAAGTAGTTAATATTTATTAGGAGTTTAGAAGATAGGAATTTACGAATAATTCCCCCAAATATTGAAGAATGTAAGTGGCATACAGAAGTTTCAATTTTCATATTTTTTAAAATAAATTTTGTAATTAGTATAGTGGGAAATTTAAGAGCAAAATGGGAATTTCTGGGATTTTATAAGATTCTAGGTTGGCATCACTGCTTGTATGAAGTTCTGACTTTATTGGTAAAGATATTTGTTCGAAAATCTTGCCTCTCGCCACCTGTACTCAGTTCCAATCTGAAGAAAAAATATACATTTTCTGCTACGAACATCTTGGATTATGTATTTGTATTTATTATATATTATATATTTGTGTTTCATGTGGTATTTTATGAGTATAACGATTTCTTTGAATACTATGCTATAGATATTTTTGAGTATTATTTCTTTAAACAAAATTTACATTGTATTTCATCAGAAACATGAATATATCGCCTCCAGCTTCCTCCTAAGTACTCCCTACGTCCACCCGTCATTACACATACGCACACGCATGAATTGGTTAATATTTGCTCACACCATGTAAAGATTGCAGTGTTGAGTTAATATTTCGTGTAATGAACATTACGTGGTCTTTCTTATCCACCGCAAATACAAGCCACGCCCTCGATGGTTTCCTTAAAGCATAGGAAGGAAAGACGCGCCCTTCTGATCTTAGGCAGTTTTTTTTTAGCATACAATGAACACTCACGTCACAGGAAATAAAATTAAATTAATAGTAATTCTTTTATGGCTTGTTATGTACTTAACACAGCACGATCTCACATAATTGAATAGACATTTTCTCTTCTAACGAAAAGATTTCACATGTTCAAATATTGCAAGTATACTGTATGTTCCATTTCTATGTAATTATGTATTTTCTTAGTACGATACAATAATACACCAGATGGTCGAATTGCCACGCAACACAAGACACTTTTAGGCGCTCAAATTAATCCTTGCAAGCTTATAAAATTGTCTACTGCTTCAGCGCGTCATGTTACTATGGTGAGAATAGTCTCAAGTTAGAAGGGTAGAATTTTCGATACTGGTTAAGATTGTGGGTCAGTTTTAGAAGTATTTAGCTAACATTTTTTTAGTAGGCTTCCGGAGAAACCACATAATTTTGGGTATTGGTCCAGCATTCTCAGTCAGTTGAAGAACTAGTCTTTAGTAGGTTTACGGTGGAAGCACAAAATTTTCGGTATTGATCCAGAATT